>NC_089981.1:37313052-37613052 GCF_036417845.1 Apteryx mantelli | reverse complement strand
ATACTAGTGGTTAGCTTTGGCAAGTACCTAATTTCCTTTGAATTGACATTTAATGTTAGATACAAGTACTTGCCATCTGTTGGGAAAACCATGAAGTAAGTATCTGGTTTGTGAATCCAGAACCTGCACTTTCTAGTGTAGTGCATCACAGAAATCTAACAGGAGGTAACATGATGTCATCCCAGCCTAATAGCATTTCAGATTGAAACACACTGCGATTTGCTGGCATATGGAAGCAGAGTTAATGAATATCTCTGAATTGCTTCGGAATAGTCCAGTCACTACATTACCAGTGCAAATTTGATTTCCGTAGGTGATTAGTGTCTTATCTTAATGAAATTAGTGGATCATTATCAAATTATGACTTTTTGCTCCTAACATAAGTGACTTAATTGTCCTTTCATTATATAGAATTTTATTGCAATCCTTTTAGTAGGGGAATACAGATAAATAGTAGTTACAAAGAAAAAAAGAAGATCCCCTGCCCAGCCTCTCCTGCTCTGTGACAGCCACATTCTGTATTTCAGGGAAAACGCAGATCCACTGAAGTCTCAGGCATTTCCTCAGGATTTTGGCCCAGAAATTCAATGGATTGTTGGATCTTTTAGGATGAAAGAGAATCATTTTAATAGAAAAAATTTATTTCAGGCAGCTATACTGCCATTGTGCTATCACTAATCTTCCAAGAAGTATCCCAGGATTCTTCATGTCTCCAAGGTGTCAGGTCCTAGTGTACTATCAGATTCAAGAATACAAACATATAAGCTATGAGACCCTTTTGATATCTCAGCAGAATACTATTTTGTAGTGGCTGAGCAAATCTACATTGGCAGCAGACCAGATAAAGGAATAAGACTTAATATATGGACTCCTCGACAGTTATATGGACCACTCGTGGTCATCGTGACTTTTCTTCTACCAGCAAAGTCCGTTTCCTTTTTTTTTTTTTTTTTTTTTAAACCAATGCATCTAATAAGGCAAAGAGAGCTGATTTTAAAGGGCCTGAGATATGTCTGGTTGGATCACTTCATGTACAAATTCATTCCCCTCACAAATTTCAAATGGTGATTTCACTCGGTGCTTCAAACAGAGTTCCGGGTTTATCTTCGGCTTCAGGAGACCATCCTGAGTACACAATATAGTGATTTTGTAACTTGCTGTTCTACATTGTTACTAACTCTTCTTTGATTTCTAGACTTACAGGTAGTAGTCACAGTTTCACCTAGAAACAATTAAACCAGCAGGAAACAGAACAGTCTTTTTGTCTATGTGAGTTTTTACCTTTTAAATTATTCATGTTCCCTGAAATGGAAGCCAAACCTTACTTCTTACATGTGATGTCTTGTCTTCTAGTTCATATCTGCCTAATCCCTACAGTGCTTGGAAAATGATGTGGGTAACAGTGGTACAACACATGCTGCTTACAGTGGGCCTGGATTGTAGCGTGCAGTAATAATGATGAAAGCAAATATATTAAATTTGAGACATCTTTTCTTTAGCAAAGATGTTGCTTATAACTGAATGCTTTATAGTCTTTTACATGGTACTGTTAGCACACTGGAGGGATGTCAAACCAAGACATGGGAGAACTGGTAAATGAAGGGACTGAAAAGCTTCTGTTTCTCAGAATCGCTCTTAGCACAAGCTGTGTAAACTTGATGCACTGAAGCAAATGTTCCAAAGACATGGGATCTGATCCTGCAGAGTACAACCCTCCTGAGCAAAATGTCTGCAGGATTGCAGCCCCTAGGGTGTTCAAGTAGCATGAAAAGCCTGCAGCGATGGTAGCCTTTGCTCTTACAGGGCAGCCCTTGGTGGAGAGCTGCATCCCTGCCAAGCCCAGCTTGTGACCGCGCTCCCTTTCCTCCTGCCTCTGCTGCTCCCTCTCCAGAGGGATGGGCAAAAGGGGGTGGTGTGAATGTGTCCGCAGGGCCTGGCGCACAGCCTGCGTTTTGAGCTTGCTGTTACAGCCCATGGGAGTGTGGAGCTTCTCAGTTAAGGCGAGCAGTGGCGCATGGGCACTGTTAGGGCAAGTAGAGTTGTCCCAGGGCTCGTTCCCAGGGCTGGGGATGCTGAAAGCCCGGGATGAAGTGTTTAGCTGAGCTCTCTGTCAGTCACAGGTAAAAGTAGACTGGAATGAACTTACATAAGCATCCTTTTGTTGGACGTGCCCTGAAGATTTCAAAGCACTTGGTGTAATCTTCTTAAGGGAACAATATCTGACCTAAATGTTTCAAATGTAGAGGGGGGTTAATATGATGGCGTTGATTCCCTGGCCTGTGTAATCTTATCTGCATGTTTCAACTTAACCAAAGAGAGCCCTAACTTCTTATTCTGCAGTGCTCAGGACAATATCTAGGAGAAAAGTACAACACGTTTTCAAACCATGAGAATAGATTACAGTTTTGGAAGGTGTCCTGTGGCAGATGTTACTCTTTTCCTAGCTCTCTTCCCTCCTCCCCTCCTTCTAGTTCTTTGATATATATATATATATTTTTTTCTTTATGAATCAAAACTCAAGGCTCACAAAACCTGGTTAGTGATGTGGTGCAGTTTGCAAGAATGTTTTCCGCATAACTGTGGGTTTGGGTGAACTGTGCAATATCCTGTCAGAAAAGTTCTCTCTGTTGGTGGTTCATATCTGAGAATGAGGGTCTGTGGTAAGCTCCTTCTTTGGGGCTAAGTACTTGGAGAGTAAAGCAAATAACATCAGTAACATTTATCTTCGGGGAAAACTAACCATGTCTTGGTCTCAGGTTTATTCATTTTTATTTTTACTATTTACTTTACTGAAGCGCTATGATAGTAACAACAGTGAGTCTTCCTATTCTTAACTGGTCCACAATCTGAACTCTGTGTAACTAGACTAAATGTTGGAGACTAATCTTTTTTTCGAGACTAGAAGTGAGGGCGGGAGACTGATATGTGACTCACAGTTCAGTTTTCCGTGTGTATTGTTGGAACATTTTTCTAAATGGGGGTGCACAGAGGATTTCTCATTTAGCTGTGTAATAATTAATCCAAGGTTTTTGCTTTTTCCAGTTTCAATATATCCTTTCTCGT
The DNA here is from genome assembly GCF_036417845.1 of Apteryx mantelli. Classification (NCBI taxonomy): domain Eukaryota; kingdom Metazoa; phylum Chordata; class Aves; order Apterygiformes; family Apterygidae; genus Apteryx; species Apteryx mantelli. The sequence continues at coordinate 37,609,989 of NC_089981.1, read as the reverse complement.
TCATGTAAGATATAAAACAGTCCTGGAGAGTCTTTGGGGCAGATGTAACAAGTTTTGCGGGCATGCTATATTCCAACACAGGGTTGTGTTATGTCAGTGTAGTTCCCTACAGCAAATTCCAAAAGTTGGCAACCAAGTTGGAGGCATATTAATGCAATCTGTGCTGTTTGCTCTAGCAAAATACAGCAGTGGTGTGTGAGCGGTGTTGAACATGTGACGCGTGTCTGAGTTGCGGCAACTTAATGAGTGAGCGTGCGTCAGGTGAGCCAAAGCAACCCGCGGGCTGCCTGCTCCTGGCTTGTGCAGGTAAAGCATGTTATCTTACACCTCAATGAAAGGTATGTGCTAACGTGGTTTATCTCACTTCTGAGAGATGGTAAAGCACAAATAGGGATTGTGTTTGCTCAGATGGTTAACTCATTAGGTCATTATGACCAGGCTGCTGGACATCTTTCCACCAAACTTTCAGTCAGAAGTCTGTTTTCTCACCAACCTCTATTAGCCTTCATCCCAAGCATAGAAGACATTCCTAGTGCTTTCATGGTAAGAAGTGCAGATGGAAAAAAAGGAATAAAGGCTTCTGTTTGTACACTGTGAACTGTCTTTGTGCCACCCCTCTCTCCATTTCTGTTTTGAAAGGCATCTTAGCTGCCTTCTCTTCACTGGCTGCATGTAATGTGCAGCCTTCTCAGTTTGCAGGCTATTATGGCACACACAAAGCGGTGTGACAAATACTTTTATATTTGACAAAAATTGTCAATTTTTTTCTGTAGAAAACATGTAGTTTGGGGGAAAATATTTTCTAAAACAAAAAATACATTTTCCACCATCATCTTTTTTCCTGTTTTGAAACTGCTTCCTATGCTTTTCCTATTTCCAACTCCCAGCCTTCAAAAGGTTTTGTATATGAATACTTTGAAAGAGTTAAGTGATAATATATTATTGCTCAATCTCTAATATTTACCAGAACGGAGCATAAAATGTGACTTGGAGAGCAAGCCAGTGTAAAAAGAAAACTTACAGGGAAGCAAAAACATTGAACAGGGCTGGACTTTGACACATGCCTCAAACTGACCTATGTGGCTGTGAGTCACTGATGCCAGTGTTTGGATTTCTGATATCAGACCAAAAATGCCGTGGTGACCCAGCATGACCTAACATAAATTCTTGTTTTTGGTTCAAATTTATTAAAGTTTTTTGCTGGGTTAGTTTGTTCTGCCATGCTTCATGCCAGACTAGGTATAATCTGTTCATGCTACCCTGAGTGCAGTGCGTCCTCCTGTGGCCGACGGAGTCACCGTAAAAATGCAGCAACATCCTCTTATAAACTCTCTGTGGGGGCTCTGACTGTTTCAGCAGCAACACAATTGTGTAACCTAACTGGTTCCTGCTTAAACGTTTGCTCTAGTGCACAGACCCAGTATTAAAGATAGTGGAAATACAGTCTGGTGGTAAATTAGATTCATTTAAGTTTCGTATTCTGACACTGGAAACTGAGCCTAATGCTTCCCTTGTCCATAGTCTTGGTGTTTGAACAGGCATGCATCTTGCATTTATTAGTCTTTTTAGAGTGCACAGTGATTTTGAATGTAGATATCTTGATAGTCAATGCCAGGAAACTGAATGTTGGTTCCCTATGAATAAAACTACCTGGCAGACTGAGGAAGCCTGACTACAAGCAAGAAAAGTAGTCCAGTGATAAAGACAATGCTTTGGGAGATAGGGATTCCCTGATATATGAAATTTCTGTTGGAAAAAAAAAAACTTCACTCAACAAAATTTAGAGATTTAGGTTGACTTTTCAAGCTACTGGAGTAGAGAAGAGTTTACTTGCCTCCAACAGAAGCCATTCTTTTGGGTTGAAATTCTGCCTTGTTTTACATACTGACGAAGTGCCCATGAGGCAGCAATGTGCCCTTGTGGCCAAGAAGGCCAATGGTATCCTGGGCTGCATGAGGAAGAGTGTTGCCAGCAGGTCGAGGGAGGTGATCCTCCCCCTCTACTCAGCCCTGGTGAGGCCACATCTGGAGTACTGCGTCCAGTTCTGGGCTCCCCAGTCCAAGAGGGATGTGGCACTGCTGGAGCAAGTCCAGTGGAGGGCTACAAAGATGATTAGGAGACTGGAGCATCTCTCTTATGAGGAAAGGCTGAGAGAGCTGGGCCTGTTTAGCCTGGAGAAGAGAAGGCTGAGAGGAGATCTTATCAATGTGTACAAGTATCTGAAGGGAGGGTGTCAAGAGGATGGAGCCAGACTCTTTTTCAGTGGTGCCCAGCGACAGGACGCGAGGCAACGGGCACAAACTGAAACACAGGCAGTTCCATCTGAACATGAGGAAAAACTTTTTCACTGTGAGGGTGACAGAGCACTGGATCAGGTTGCCCCGAGAGGTGGTGGAGTCTCCTTCTCTGGAGATATTCAAAACGCGCCTGGATGCAATCCTGTGCAAGGTGCTCTAGGTGACCCTGCTTGAGCAGGGGGGTTGGACTAGATGATCTCCAGAGGTCCCTTCCAACCTCAACCATTCTGCGATTCTGTGAAGTGCATGGGGAGTTTTGAGAAAGGAAGAAATCCCTTCTCCGGGCAGACAAGGTTCTGCATACCCTTTCTGTTTTTACACAGCCCCGAGTCCTATGTGTATCCCTTGTTAGCTAGATCTGTGTTCTTGTATGTGGAGGGTTTTCACAAAGCTGCTGCGTTTGTCCGGGCCTCCTTCCTCCTCTACACATGTGAAGTGTCTGCACATGGGTGGGCTCATGAATCGTGATGTCTGGTGTATGCTGGAGGATTCATGTACAGCTTCAGATTATTACTATTTTCATACAACAGAACCCCATTAGTTCTGTTTGCCATAGAATTCATAGTATTTTGTTATTTTATTTGTTTGAAAAAAACACAAAAAGGCAGCTTTTTCTTGTGTTATATATTATACATAAAGTGTGCTGCATATAAATATATATGTAATATACGCATACATACATAAATATACTGTAGGTTAAGGGAAACACTGGAAGAAAACAGAGTTGCTACTTCTCAGACTTAATTTCTCTGAAATATCCTGCGTCTAGTGCATGTCATCAAGTCAGGTTTCACAGTAATAATAAGGCTGCTAGCAGAAGAGAGCTTGAACATCTGATTAAAATATAGCTATTATCTCAGAAGCCAAAGCATGAATGAACCCCCAAGTGTATGTATTTTAAACCTCACTTCTTAATAAGCCAATCACAAGTTTGGTTTTTATTTTTTTTAGTATTTTAGATACTGATATACAGCACTGGTCAGCTACATTTTATTGCTGCCTGTTACATGGCCGTTTATGAAAATCTAGTCACTGTGATTTGCAGCGTCAAGGTCACACATACACAGTGCTTTGTGAAGCTCCTTTTCTGAACATGATGATAGTCCCCTCTGAATCAAACCTAAAATGAAAATAGGTTTCCAGCCCTTCTGGTAATAAAGATTGCTTTCAGCATAAACTGCTGCAGTCATATATTTACAGAATGAGGAATGCACAATTCAGGACATATCCCACAGGACTGGGTAAAATATTTGCTTTGTTTTGTTTCCTCAGATGACAATTTTAAACAGAGAGGTACAGAATATAAATGCTGACTTGGGCATATGGAGGGATTAGAGAACTTAAAAATAATAATAAAAAAAAACCCAACCCAAACAAATAATGGATCTCTCTGATGCCTCATTTGTGGCCTGATTCTGTACACCCACTTATAATGGATTTCTTGACAAGACGCGTAAGAGAGAAGAAGAATGGGGCTGAGTGTTTTATGAAGCTTTATTTTGATCAGTGGCATTGAGTAAATGATGAGTGGCACCACTAAACTCCATGTGAATCCTGTCTTAATTATGTCAGACCCAGGCCACTGACTTCAGGGGGAATATTCCTGTAAGGCATTTCGTCGGTGTTATTTTTTCAGTTAGATAATTTTGTTGAGATTCCTCAAAAATTCTGGGGTGTGATGTCATAGGAAAAAAAAATTGGAGCACAAAGATAATGTTGAGACTACTTTCAAAGGATTATGCGTTGCCTTCAGCTTTGGAGCTAAAGCTTTTTATTTATTTTCCACATCAAAACACCAGGCTAGCCTACTAAAAGATTAATTCATCAATCACATGAAACCAGCCCCTGTTGGAAATATGAAACACTCTTGATGAGAAATTAGATTTTAGTCTTCTGAGGAACAGATTTCATTCAGTGATTTGTATTCTGCTTACTGGGTTCGCTGCTTACAATTTCATACATGTTATTGTTTATTCAAGAGTGCTAGGCAGTAAAAACATGCTTGGGGAGTGGGGAACCTGAGCCTACCTTCATGTGGTTCCTGCAGAGAGTTTATGCGTGTCTCTGTTTAGTCTTGTGGAAGGGGAAAGATTCAAGTCATAAGGAAAAGGCATCTTGGCTGGCTGGAAAACTTTGGAAAAACTCAGCAAGTGAGAGAGACATCCTCTTCTTGAGGCAGCAGTCCCTCCAGAAGTCAGGTCTGCCTTGCTGGTTGGAGCCGTGGGCGCTGCCGCTGGGGCTTGCCAGGGCTTGCGCCGCCCTAGTAGCGTGTATTTTGAGTAGGCACATTTGCTCGGTGCAGACTTGCCGAGCTCGCTGGCTTTGCTTCCTCTCACAACTAACACCACTGCGGTGTGCAAGGCTTCCCAGCGAGTGAGCCTAAAGTTTTATTATTTATCTAACTTCTAAAGTAACTTAAAAAAAAAAAGTGGTTGCCACCAGCACATTTTAGAGTGTTCAAAGCATTAGTCAGACACTGTTTTAAAATCTATTAAATGGCTTAGAAGTAGTATTAGAATCTCCTCCTCAGGACATGGTCTGACATCAGTGAAAGAACATTTACTTGAATAGAAATAAAATATAATTTTGTCAAATACTTAATTGTATGTAATGAAACAGCTCCGATTCTTTTCTGCCTTGCAGCTTATGTAGTTGGTACTTACACAGATTTAATCTGAATTTCAAATGGTAATTTACATGGTACAAACTTCAAGGCAAGGAAGAGTCAGATCCAATGTATTTTAATTGGATTTTTTTTCTTTTTTTAATCATTATCTTAAGGTACATTTAGAACAGACCAGAAACCATGTCAGTACTAAGGTATATAGCTAATTAGACACCCAAGAAATGTGAAAAGGTGCAATTAAGGGGAAAAAAAATTGCCTTGTCTTCTGATGTGACTTTATAGATGAAAACATGGTAACTTTGTGTTAGGTGAACCCCAGACAAACTACTAATATTATGTTCTTGGAGAAACATCTTAAATTAGGGCTTATAAATAAGTCACCTTAGTGTAAAGGGTAATTCCTTCATTCAAATCAGACTATGCTGCAAATCATAGTCCAGATTGAGCCAATGTGGGGAGCTCACCCAATGTGGGCAGTGGATTAAAATAATTAGTTAGCACTTCACTTGCCACTGTCATGTAAATATAGACGAATTCCTTTTAGAGGGATTTGAAGTAGACTGAAAAGAGTGATAAAGCTCTTGTTGATGTTCCTGGGGTCAGGATATGCTCCGTTCACTAGTCCAGTATAGGTGAACTCAGCCAAATGCATCTGGTTGTTTACAACGGGACATCTTGCAACTGCTGCTGCTTTATTCACTTTATCATATTTTGAGATACAGAAAAAATAACATTGCCAGCACACCATGGGAGTAATCCTTAAAGATGATAATACATAGGAAAATTAGATTAAATTTAAAACTTTTATTCATAGTTCTGTATTATTTTAACAATCCATCAAAAGCATAGGCCAAGTTGATTAACTTCTACTGTATTCTGAATGTGTTTATTTTCAACCAAGAAATAATCCCATTAAAAGATCAGAAGGACTGATTCAGCCTCAACTTTAGTGTCTCAAAGAGCTCTGCTTAGATAAAGTGTGTTTTCAGAAACCCTACGTAGGCAGCTGATCATTTGTTTACCCTTTTGAGAAATGTCCTTCTTTTAAAGTAGTAAGAATATATTGAGATTTGGATGTATTTGTCATCATGAAGCAGTTTGCATTTCTACTCGATATAGCCCAAAGCACTCTTTCATGGTGAGTATGATTATTCTCGTTTCCTTGTTTGCCATTAGCATTTCTGCTTCTGTCCTCAGTACTGCTCCCTGCATGTGCACATCTCACCCCCCAAAGACAGCAGCCAAGTAATGCTCAGCTCAGCTGATTTATAGTCTATTGTGAACTCTTCAGAGCTTGCAGCTAGCTCAACGTTTTCTTATTTGATGTGATTGAGGATATGGCAGCGTGTATATAGGACAAAATTAGAGACAGAAGTTTAAAGCAAGTGGCGAGGGTGAATTTCAAATAGTAGTCTCAACAAAAGAGAGAGAACTGTGGAAATCGGCAAGCAAAACTGTTTTCCAGTCATTGAACATAGTCCATATTCCACATATAAACATTCCGGGAAATTAATCTACTTTTTTTTTTCTGGAGTCCAGATGAACCCCAGTAGGAGTCTAAAAGACAAAGCAAAACTAGCTTCTCCTCTCCAAGAGCAACCAAAGAACAAAAAAGGGGGAAAAAAATCTTAAAAAATAAGTAAAGGAAAATATGTGGAAAGTACTAATTCCTTGTTACTTTTACTAGTGTCAACCTGCCCCTCTGTGCAAGCACTAACATGGTGAGGAAAATTCTAGCTACACCAAAGTGCAGTGAAGCAAGGGCAGACCGTCAGAGGAGGTGAGCAAAAAGAGATGGAAGGAACAAATGAAAGAGCAACAGTAGCACAAATAGCTAAAAAGAGAGAAGTTTTTGCTTAACAGGCTTATCTGTTTAAAATGTTGAAATACTGAATGGAAATGGACTGTATTTTGTGATTAAACAGATTCAGTGACAAAAATCTGCATGTTCCAGATAATGCCTTGTGTCATTTCTGCATGGTTCAGTCTTTCCCAAGCCATGCAAAAGATAAGCTTGTTTCATCACTCTAGCGCTGTTGGAAAAATTGCTTCTTGGCTCCCCATTTTCTCTGAAACTTAAACAATACCCAAGTGCCTGCCATGAGGCAAACATTCTGCCAACTGTTTATCTTCATTTTTCATCTTTGCTGAGTTTACACAGTTTTATGATATAAATTTTGTCAAGTTGTTTTTTAAGGCGTGTGCGCCATCTAACAATGTTTTTTGGGTTGTGTTCTTCAGGCTGTTCCTTCTGCTGGCGTATCTGTTTGCCGGGCACCTCTCACTTTTATTCCAGCCTGCCTGGAAGGTTCGCTTTGCTGCTTAGAGTTCGTGCTCAGCTTATGTTTCTGATTTTTAGGGTTTTCTAGACAGGTCTGTTCATAGCTTTTTACCTGTAAGAAATTCTGTGACCATTTGTTATTTAGGTGGTACTTGAGTAATTAACTTTGCTGATAGCAAGTGTTAAAATATTCCATATTTTAGTTTAATTGACTGGTGTAACATATAGTTTAGGCCAGTAAAGATCCACACATCTTTGACAGTTTTGCGAACGTCAAAGAGCTCAAACTAGTAGAAGACTGGGGCTGGGGGAAGCAAGAGCCTGTTGGAAATGCTGTGCCTAATTCTAGCTGTCTTCCTTTTGTCAGATGAGACTGCCTTCTGGAAGAGCATGCACTATGCACGTTACTACCAGGCTGCAGAAGGCTTAGAAACAAAACTCGGAGTCTGTAGACATGTGGCCTCTAAAGGACTGTATAGGTATGGGTCGCTGCCTCAAAAAAGAAAGTGTTTACACTGAGGCCAGAGTGGAGGTTGGCGAAGTTACTTTCTTGTTAGAATGGGAGCTCATTTGACAAGTGGCTTAGATTTATTTTGTGTTTTTATTAAGACTTCCATTAATAACCACACAGTGTTTGGCATAGATGTGTTGGTATGTTTCTCAATGAATTTCTTCTTCATTAAGAATTTGAATTGCTGCTTCTCTTACGTTACCTTAAATCTTGCAGTACTTAGCTGTTTCATTATAGCTTCAGCTCCTAAAGTCAAGTAAATCAATGATGATCTGAATTTTACAATAGAAACAAGATTTTATGTTGTCCTTGTTGTGTCCTTGAAATCGTGTCATAAGGCTTTATACTAAATGCAAATGGGAAGAAAATGCAAATTGATAGTATTTCTCAAATGTAATTGTTTGAAGAAAAGCTTACGTCTTTGCAAAGATTCACTTCAGATGTTTTGAATCCTTTGGGTTGGCAGCACAGGCAATATTGATGAGCTTTCCCAGGCAAAGGATGCAAATTTTGTAGAAGTAAGTTATTAGTGAGTGGTGTCACATCACATGTCATTAGCTAAATAACTGAAAACTGCACCTGGATCCTGTAAACATGGTTTACGTGATGTATGGAGCTGTGGAACTATAACACGTTTCACTAAGCTTTGAAACTTTCAGTTACTGAACATTTCTGTGTATGCAGATTTCAGCACTGCTTTTATCTTTGAGTTCAAGAGACTATTAAAGACGATATGCATTGTGCTCTGTCATTAAGACTCTAATTATTTAATTCCTGGTATCTTTGTTTTGTATGTCAAATTAGTGCTTTTCTGACTGCAGCCTGCCATACCACTATGACATGCTCAACTAATGTTTTTACGTGTAAGAGGAAGAAGCAGTGCATTCATCGCTGAATACTGTAGGTGTGTAGATAAAAAATGAAAAGATTTCTACTGTATATGAGCATATCAAGTAATTATGTTTGTCACAAGTGTTCCCTGTATTACAGTTACAATAAATAAGCATTTCTCAGTTTCTCACTATAATCTAATTTCTCAGCTTGGGTAAAAGGCTCAATAAGGGTGCGGAGTGCTCATGTGAGCTTTTTAAAATCCTTTTTGGTTTGCCTGCTGAATGAAGCGTGCACTTATGGAGGAGAGAGGGAGAGGAGGGCTATAGGATCCTTGTGGCCAGTTTAAGCCCAGAACTAGGGTTTATCACTGATTCCCTGTGACCAGTAATTTATGACGTACACGATCACAACATGATATGTTGTCATGCTGCAGCTGTGAGTGTGTGCCTTTCTCTGGTTACAAGCCTGCACCATGAGCTTTCCTTCATCGCGTGACTTGAAATTTTGAGTGGGAGAGGAGAGTCTACCCCAACTCTGTTGTCCGTGGCTGTGTTGGTCCTTGACTCTATTGCTAGCTACACATGAGAAAAAAATATCCAGAGTTAGAAGAAGAAACATTTGCATAGGACACGTTAGCGACTGCTATTGATAGTCTATGCTGCAGTCTCCAAATTGCTCTTGGGTGGAGGGGTTATGGCCAGCGACAGAGTGGGGTCTCTGAGGTGAGGCCGGGGGTGCAGTGGGGGCTGGTGGTGCCGCTGCCGGGCAGCAACCCCCCACAGGGCCGGGTGCGCGGGGGAGCGGGGAGCTGTCCAGCCTGGCCCCTGCTGCTGCCGGCCAGCTGCGCGCGCCCCGCTGAGCCCAGCAAAGCAGGGGACTCGCAGCTGCGCCAGGAGGAGAGCGGGGCAGCACTGAAAGTTAAGGCTCTACTAAGCAGCCCAAACTAAGCAGACAGACTTGTAAATCCATTAAGGCAACAGATAGTGCAGTCATTGCTGAGCTAGGAACATGCCTGGGCATTGTAGAAAAACTTTTTTGTTTAATATTGAAGATGCAGGTTCAGAAGACACTGATGGAAACTTATGCTGTGACGAGTACAGCCCCACCAAGCAACTTCTGTGGGCACTACGATTACTTCTTTTGGATCAAATTAGTTTGGAGGACTGATTGCAACACTCTCCATCACTAGTGAATTGACTACAATGTTTACAGGCAAAATACTCGATGAATTTAACTCTTAACTATGACTTTCTAGTTAGTTCCAGGGTCGTAAGTCATTATACGTATGTAAATTTGTGTGCATACATAATTCAGAATATACATTTCTTCTTGAGCCTACTGTATAGGTTGTCTGTTTCGTTCACAGAATTTGTGCTCTTAAACTAGTAACTGCTTCCTTTAAGTTAGTGGAGAGCGTAAAGGGAAAGCTTTTGGCAAGAGAAGCCTATCTATAGCCTTGGCAGAAGCCAGTTACTATCCAGTGTTTCTGGTAACTAGTCAAGATTTGGAATAGCAGCTATTTTTTGAATTAAATTTTAGTGTTCATTCTTTCATGAGGCAGGTTTCAGATTTTTGCTGAGGGATCCTTTGTTAATACTGAGTAGCTTTATGGACAGGTTGCAGTGTAATCACTTTTTTAAACTGCTGTGCACCTGCTTAAGAAGCTTTGCTTAGTTAACTTCAAATTATTGTTGATGTTATGGGCACTTGGCAAAAAATCACAAGAGACATAGCACATAACCCTGGTCTGGCTATATTTTAACCTGTTGGTTAAAATAATCTGAATCAAGAATTGTTCTAAAATATAGTAAGAATTTTTGTTATAAAGATTTAATTCATAAAGATTTTCTACAGAAATGTTTACCAGTGCCAGCCATAGTTTTTAGACTTTAAAAGGGGATAATATGCTGAGGCAAATTTTACTGAGTTTTATCTTCTGGAAATAAAGCTGGGTTGAAAGAAATTGCTTAGCTGCTGAGTGACTTTCTGTGCACCATAGCACCTCATGTTAGGTATAGCTTTTGACTGTATATAATATGATCTATTATGGATGTGACTGTCCATAAAACAGGTGGTAGCTCTGTTCATGCAGCTGGGCAGGGGACAAATGCTATCAGGATCTTTAAGAATAGCTGCTGCTTCTCTTCCTCTGTCCTCACTGATCTGAGAAAGGAAAGCAGAGGTTTCATTGCTTTCTTTAAAATGGCCAAAAGTTTGAACAATGTTGTGCTTCCCCAGCACTCAGATTTCCCACTCTCCTATTTTAGAGTAGACAATAGTTGTGTCTTTTTATCTTCTTTAATAAACACAGTTTTGTTAATAATTTATACTTCTGTATCCCTGTTAGTTCAAGTGACCGCACAAACTATTTTAGTTTTTTTAACCCTGTTCGGTTAACTGTCTTTCTTAACCAGGTCTCTGGCCTTTGGAGATTGTCAGAGCGAGTTCCCCAAGGGGAAGGAGGTCAGCTTGGCCTCTGTTCTTCTCTTTTGGCCAGCAGAACAGGGCTGTGCATGTGGAAGTGCAGTGCATGTGGCTCATGAAAAGGCACAGAAGACCTGGGAGATCAAAACATCTTTTCTGCTTTATGAGAATAATGTCTTTGGGAGGAGCTGGCTGTCCACAGCCAGCTCAGGACCCCACTCCTTCAGTTTTTTTAAACCTCACCAGATCTCTAAAAGATGGGTAATTATTCTGTGTTTTATGTGTTGGGGAACTGGCTACAGGGGCATATCAGCTTGCACAGAATAATAGTGGTGGAGCCAAGAGCATGAGCTGGGATTACACTGAAAAAGTCATAATCCAAAGATGCTGCTGCCCTAACAGATATTTGGAGTAGGAGCCTTAGAAGTTTCCTCAGCAAGGCCTGATCCCTGGATTCTCGTTCCATTCACGCCATTGCTTTATCATTAGAGCAGTTTCTAATTATTTTATTTTTCAGTTGCTATGATTCTCTAGCAGTATTGTGATATGGCAAAAGCTAGGAAGAATGTTGTCATTTTTTTGTTTCTCCCATTTTTTTCTTTGGCTGTAGTGAGGAAATAAATTCCTGCCTTGATTAGAGGGAATAACCTGTAGGCAATGAAAAGTGCATGGCCTTGGCAATTTCTTTAAAGTTGTGGAATAGCATAATGCGTCTGGTGATGAGCAAGGTGTAGCTTTAGTACCTGAGCTAGAGGTTTTCTCCTCTGTTTCAGTAAACCTGATCACAGTGGGTGAAACGGAATTGCACCCTCCTCTTGCCAGCTCCGGGGGTGGGCCCCACTGGGTGCTCGCTGAGCCTTAACCGCGAGTGATGTGGCAGACAAAGAATATATCCTGTGAATGAAATATCCTGCCTGGAAACTGCTCCAAGTGGACAAATGCTGTTGTAAAGCAGGGCTGCGCTTGGGCTCTTGGGCAGTGAATAGCAGGGAGTGGAATGGAGGGAGAAGGGGCCGTGAGGCCGCTCTGAAAAGGCTCCTTTCAGGCCCAACGCGTTTACGGTTCCTGTTACACTCGGCTCCCTCAGACTGCAGCGGCAGTTTCCTCTCTTCATCAACTGGTAGCCTACTTAATAACATCAGCATTGCCTAGGCAGCGGGTGGTCAGTGTACTTTTATTTTTGTTACTTTCTTTTAGCAGCTTTTTCCATCACATTGTGTACAGGGTCAAACAACTAGTGTAAAAAAGTGCCTATTTCTTGGTGTGGTGGTGGACTGCTGCGTAAATCAGGATAGAGCTTGGGATGGAGCCTAAGTAGCTTTGCGCTACTCTTATTTACCTTTCAATCCTTGCAGACTGCTGGATGCTATGTTTGGTTCCTGGCACAAGCGAGACAATAGCAGAGATTTAGGAGCCCCTATGCTGCTTTAACTTGTGTTCACAGACGCAGGGGAGGAAAAGAGGCCCAAGTGCATTAAAAAGGTTTAATTATCTGGCCCTAATAGCGTAGAATCATTGAGCAAACATCGAAAGTTAACTAAATTAGCAATGCCTTATTTTTGAGCATTTTTTCTTTGGGGGTTCTGTTTTGTTCTGGTGTTCATTGCAGGAACACAGGGAAGTGCATCCTTTTTTCAGGTCTCCCTTCTCTGCGAGATTTACAGTTGTGGCAGTGCTTTCCTCATAGGCCTCCTATTCTTCAAGAGGCTTATAATTTATATTGAAACATATTCTCATATGGGCCACAGGGTAGATTATAGCATTGTTTGTTCTCTCTCAGAAGCAATCGCAGTCTTAACTCATTATGTGGCAGTGGTCTGCTCTGTCAGTAAGACCTACTGCTGTACATCCTTTTTGGCTTACTCCTCTGTGTACCTTTTTGAAAGCAATGAACTACAAATATGTGTAAAGGTTGGCAGGAACAGATCTATAGCTAGCTGACTAGTAACAGCTAGAAAGCTTGTACTTTCACATGGAGTTTGAAAATAGCTTTTTTTGATAAAGTCAGAAGTCAATGTGATAATTCAGTCTGATCTCCTCTATAAAACAGTCCACATGACTTCACCTGAATTAATTTCATTTTTGAATTAGTTCATGTTATGATCTCATAATTGCCCTTAATCCTCTCTAGACAAATAAGATAGACTGAGCTTTTTGAATGTTGTCCTGTGATATACATTTTCCAGCCCTTCAGTCAGTCTTGTGGCTGTTCTCTGAAGCATCTCCAGAGGTTGATAATCCCTTTGGATTGTTGCACAGGTACCAGTGTTAAATGCAGTGGGCAATATGTCCTGTTTTTATTTGATAACCACCAGTTCTTATGTACAAGAATTGCATTGCCCCATAACCATGGCAATAACCACAGCATCGTGATGACACATCATGTCAATGATACTCTTTCAAGACCCCCAAGACATTTTCAGATTAACTGAATTCGTGGATGATCCTTTGTTCTATGAAATTCTTAGTTTCTTATTGCTACAAGATTATATCTGCTATGTTGAAACACCTCTGCATGGCTCTAGTCAGCATGTGAAAGTTTCATTAACTCTGATCTTATTCCTTTTTACTGTTGACTTCTCCCATTATTTTTGCACCACCTGCAAATTTCATAACCATTTAATGTTCCCTTCTAGGACTTTCCTCAGTAATATTATATATGTAGGAAAAATAAATGATTTCCGTGAAACACAGTCAAGCTACTTATTTTCTTAATGATAATTTCCCATTTAGTGTTGCATTTTGAAACCAGTTAGCTAGTTTCCAGCTCAATTGGTGTATGCCAGGATGACTTGTTTTATTCTGTTTTTCAAAGTATCATGAGATATGAAGTCAAGTATTTCACAGAACTCACTTATCTGTGGTATCTCTTTCACAAGTTTTTGTAAACTCGGCAGAAATACCAGTTTAGCAAGACGTATTTTCCACAGAGAGATGTTGATTTGCCAGTAATAATATTATCTGCTTTAGTTGTTGATTGAGTCTCTACCAATTGTTCTGCAGTTTTGTCAGGGACTGATATGAAGCTGATAGGCCTATGATGATCAAGGCCATCTTATTTACACTTCTAAGATATTGGCACCACATAAACTTTCTTTCCATCCTCTAGAACCTTCCAACCGTTACTAAAAATCAACACTAACCATTTGCATAGTTCTTGAGTTGGTTGTCGTAATGTTGCATGATACAAAGTGTCTAATCTACTGTATTAGAAAACATCTAATTTAGAGGCTGCTGTTCAACACCATTCTGAGCTCTTTTTTGGATGAAAATTACTGTTTATCATCTGTTATGATTCCATGATCTAGTCTCCTCTCCCACATACATAGCCAAAATATCGTTGTTATTAACAATTGTAACATTTTAAACCAGTACTGTAATTTTATTGATATTTCCATTTTGTAATGCATAAAAGAAAAACCTAAGCAGTTATTGACATTTAACCAAAAAAAAAAAAAATCCAGCTTTCAGTGAATAGAAAATGTTTGTGTTTTTGGTCGAAATGCAGTGAAGATCAGTAATAAAATGTTCTAATAGTATGCTCCCTGCTTGAGGTAATAAACATAACCAAGTGTTGTGTGATTAAAAAGCAAAAGTAATGGTAAATAGGAGTGTGACGTTGTTTAATGATTGTGGAGCAAGCTGTTAGCATACATATTTTTTATAGACAAACAATGGATTACTAGTTAACGGATTTCCCTAAGCTTTCTTTATAGTAAATGTTGCACAGACAATGACTGTATGCACTGAATTCATTCATAATGTCTCCAACATCTGTTTCCTCCTGTTTTTCCTACAGTTTTCTTTGGAAAGTATTGGGAACTAGAACTAGGTCTCATTAGAGTGCTGGGTTTGCTGGAGATGCACATGTTTCTCTGTCACTGAAGACTCACCAGTGAATAACAAGCATATTGTTTAGCACATCAATGGGGATGTTTAGATGCCCATTAGAGCTGTAAATAATGTCCTTTTATGAAGATTTAAATTAGGTCTTAAGTAACTAATATTTTCTCCATGTCATCATTTGCACATTATCAAAGTTCATAATAAAGCTTTCTGGAGACCTCTTCTGCTTTATAGTTAAAGAATTCAAATACAAGCAAATATCTTGCCCTTGTTCTCGGTGGCGATTAAGCATTGCATGTGAAAGGCGTCTCTGAGATCTGTCAGCAAAGCCCGGCACAGCAATGGGGAAGATCCCCCGCAGTGATGCTCTCGGGGCAAGAGGTCATACACGGATTTTACCAACTCCAATTCGAATCTTATCTCTTTTGCTCTGTCAAGGGAGCCTAAATGAGAGATAGGAGGATGAAAGGCAGCTCCAAAATCTTACTTTTTAATAGAAGAAATAAATTCCAGTTACACCTGGCAACCCTATCAGGATTCTGAGGATATTCATCCCAAAGCAAGGCTGAGTTAGAAAAATCTGTTAAATAAAAACATGTAAAAGCACCACAGTTTTTACTGAAGGATATTCATTAATTTAAAAAGTGATGGGGAGGCACAGAACTTATACTGAAGCCTCAGGAGCATCATTATAACAATATTTCAGACTAAGTGAGAGCATCTCTGCCCTCATTCAGCGTGCTGAGTTGGCCTGCCAGGGATAAAATGAGAAAATATTCCAAATCTGAGCCATGGTTCAGTTCAAAGCCTAAAAACAGACAGTGAACTGTATGCAAAGAAATGTGACTGGTCAAGTGAGAAGTCATCAAAGCCCATGTCCTGCCATCCGTATCTGGTCCTTCAAGATGCTTGTTTCTAGTGGACCCCTATCTGAGGGCAGCTTTTGGCTCTACCCTGTTCCCTATGCACTAAGGCAGCATAAAACAGTCCCAAAGATTAGTTTTCCCCTGTAACAGTAGAGGAGAGAGTGTCATTTTCTGAGACCTGCCGCTTGCTTCTCACGATCCCTAGCTGAGACACCAGCCTGAGGGTTGAATGAAAACATTTGGCTGCTGGGACTGGCCACCCGGCTCGTAAACAACCCCTAAGAGGCTTAGGCTGTGTCCGGGGCTACGCCGGCTTGTGCTGGGGCTGCCCTGGCCCTTCGCAGGGCCCTAATCCGGGGAGTGCAAAGCTCCTTGTGCCTCAGCTCCCGTTTTTGGTCTGAAGTTTGTGTGGTTTTGGGAAGCAGAGCCCAATCTCTGAGCGGTGCCCTGTAGGCAGGTGCCAGCACGCTGCTGGGAAGCCCTGCGAGGCTGCTGCTGTGTCTGCAGCGGGGAAGGGAAGGGCTGGGCCTCGCTGCTGCAAGGGCAGCGCACCGAGGGCCCTGGCAGTCGCTGCAAGCACCGGGGAGATGCTCTCGCATAAGTCTTTCTAAAATCCTTTTGGCTTCGCGTCCAGGCCTCTCTGTCTCAGCGTATTCATTTGTTCGTTCATTCACGGGTCTGTCAGCAGGTTATTGTGTCTGCCTGTGACCCTCCTGAAGACCATACATCTTATGTTTGAACCCTCGAATCGGCTATGACCTTCTTCTGTTTTGAATGTCATATGAACGACCTTTCAGCAGGGTACTTGCTTATGTAGAGGGCTGACGGGGAAGATTTGGCTATGCTAGTGCTTTGGTCTGTGTTGTCGTGATGTGAAGGAACAAGAGTTCTTTATTCTTGGGAAGGGATTCAGATTTTACTTGTATGGTTCAAACATAACCTGTATATATATAAAGTCTTAACTGCTTTCAAAATGCATCTCCTTGTTGCTATTAAGGCTACCAAAACTGATAGGGGAATTCTTTTTACAATGAAGGAAAATGATTACTATTTATGTCACACAACTGTACGTGTGCTCTTAACACTTACCCTCCTCCCCATCCCCCACAAAAAAATCAGAACAGGGTAACAGTTACAGACTTAGAGAATAAAACCCAAGACATAGAAGCATAACTGCTAGGGAAAAGTAAGGAAAGGCATGCATTTTGTTTCTATAAAAATGTTGTGCACATCCAGAATTTCAAATGCTTATTTATTGACTTTTGTAGTATTTCAGCAGCAACATATTAATGGGTGTATGGAACAAGTCAGCAATAAAATCATACCCCAGGGAATTTTTTACCTAAGAAAGTAATTTCTTAGGGTACATTTTGCTCCTGTATTTTTATGTCTTAATTGTACTGTAGAACAAATTTGGAATATTTACTACTTTTGGCCCTTAAAGAGAACTGAGGGGCCATTAGAAGTGCAAGGAGCCATTTGTGTCTGCTTTTCAGTTTACAGGTAAAAATCATGGATACAAATTTTGCAGGCCTGAATTGCATCCTGAAAACGAGATGCTAGAGCTTCGGCTAAGAAATTGCTGGTTTAAGACCGAAACCTACGGTGTTTGAGTTGCAGAAAGAGCACTGAGTGCTTTTGTCCAAAGATTATGCTCTTTCCCTGGGCAGCTGATAGGGGAACACCTTAGAACTGAGGTGGTTACCGCCTCCGGGCTGCAAGCAGGCCGGTGGTGTCTGCGGGACGTGTGCTGCTGCTGGCCGCCCTCTCCGCTGGCTGTTGGCTGTTCTGTGGCCGTTTCTTGCCTCCCCTCCTATCTCTACGTGAGTCACAGTTTATATTTGGAGAGAGGGAGGGAAATGGGTAGCCTGGGGAATTGCTCCAAACGTCTCTGGTTTTCCCTTTAGTTCCCTATTGTTCATTTGTGGCCTGGCAAAACCGAAGCCAGCAAACCAACCGGCCCCGAACGCAGGCTGTTTGAGGGCGGGATGGGACTGCACCTGCGGCTGGCGCTGGCGAGGCGTGAGGAGCTGCTGCCGGGGAGGGGCTGCTGCCTCCCGGCCCTCCTGGGGGAGCTTTCGTGCCTGCCACCAGCTGCGCCACCTTTTCAGCTGGGGTGGCAAAGCCAAGCACGTGGCCTGAGGCTCCTTTCCCAGGGGTGATTTCGTAGGATGTCAGGTAAGATCAGACATGAAAGTTGCCCCAGCCCAGTATCTTGTCTGGACTGTTACTCAGGGCAAGGTGCTTCAGGGGAGGGAGCAAGAAATATCAGAGGGATATAAGAGAAAAGAAGTGGAATAATCAAGCCTTTACATAGATCTTTACTAGCTCTATCTTAAGGACAGAAAATGTGGTGTACTGAGATATTTATTGCCATCAATTACAGCTATTCTGGATATTCTAAATACTCCCACGAGCTTCTGATCTTTTGAAATGCAATGTCCTTGCTCCTGAGGTTGACCTGTGGCATTCCACAAGCTGGATCGTTTTGAAACAGTATTTTCTTTTTCATTTTCCCATTCGACTTTTACTCCGGGAAGGTCTAGTCCTTTCTAATGCAGCAGACCAGGTACAGATGAAAATCCAAGTGGAAGCTGCCTAGTTTGCACCAGCTAATAAAACAAGGCAGCTTTAGAAGTTGGGCTCTTAACAGGGTCAGGCTTTGGCGAAACACCTTGTAATTTACTTTTTTGGCCTCAGATATGACTGGTACCCTTCCCTTAGGCTTATGTATCTTCCAAAAGCATGGCTCACTTGGAGCTCGGTTCCTTTCTGTTTTAAAATGCTGCTCTGAGAAGTACTTGCTGGCGTGTTCACTCCACGTTTACATTCCCGTTCCCGCTTTTCCAGACCTCCCAGTCTGCGTTCCGCCGCAGGGCCGCCGCGCCCTCGAAGGGGTTGAGGGCGATCCCGCAGCGCCCAGTGCGGGCCGCGCCGCGGGCTGCCGGGGGGGGGGGGGCGGCACCGTCCCGTCCCGTCCCGTCCCGTCCCGTCCCGCCTCGCTCGCCGCCCGGGGGGGGCCGGGGCTGCGGGCTGCCGCGGGGGGGGGGGCGGCACCGTCCCGTCCCGTCCCGCCTCGCTCGCCGCCGCCTCGCTCGCCGCCCGGGGGGGGCCGGGGCTGCGGGCTGCCGGGAGGGGGGGGCGGCACCGTCCCGTCCCGTCCCGTCCCGTCCCGCCTCGCTCGCCGCCCGGGGGGGGCCGGGGCTGCGGGCCTGCGGGCGGGCGCTGGGCGCTGGGCGCGCTGCCCCCCCGGCGCTGCCTGCCCGAGATGTGACCCGCGGAGCACGAGCGGCTGCCGGCGGGAGCAGGGGGCGGCTCCCCGCGGCGCCTGGGCTGCCCGGCTCGGCAGGGCTGCCCGCTGCGCGCCTGTAGCGCTGCCCGGTCGCGGCTCCTCCGGCAGGTGCAAGGAAAATGAGTGTGATGCTGTGGCGGTGGGAGCAGAATAACACCACCATGAAGCTGGTAAGACTTTCCAAGCAAAGCCTTTAAAAGCCCTGTCGTACTGACTGGTGAAAAATGTTCAGTTTCTGTGGAGATCCGTCGGGCATTTGTTTAGCACTTGTTTCTGCATCTTTCTCATCAGCAAACAGGAGTTTTGACCCGAATGGGTAGCTCTCCTAAGAAATAGTGAGAGAGGTGGGTTGGGGTGGCTGATGCTGAAATGATGGTCCCTCCAAGGGGAATGCTGTTTGCAGTACAGGTCCAACTGGATCTGTTACTCATTAGTTCATCTTTTTTGGACTGCTTTAGATTGCTTTGCATGTTGTTTGATCTCTGTAGTTAAGCTCACTTAAAAGTAAGGATGGAAACATAGATTATGTGTACAGTTCTCCCCTCACCTTCCTTTATTGTCCCTTACACTTTTTTTTCTTGAAAACAGTTTTCTCTCTCTTTCAGTCTTGCTAGAATAATTTTATCATGTGTCAGCAGGGAGTGTTTTGGGTTTTTGTTTGTTGATCAGTTTGTTTTTAATTTCCCCATTTTTCTTCCCAGTAGAGTAAAAAACCCACTGCTCCTTGTAACCAGAAAGTGCATGGCTTCTCTGTTTGAGTAGCATAAATGAGATCAGGAAACCCCTCTATCTGCCTGTCTTTTTGAATTACTGTCCATACCAAGATTTAGCTCTGGTCAAAACTTAGGCTTCATATGAGCAGCTTCTTTAAAAGCTATTTGATGTAAAGAATATCAAGGCAGTGACTGTCTGAGATAGCTTTAAATACGTTTTCTCTGTCTATCTGGCAGATTACTTAAACAATGAAAATTACAGTTCTCTGCAGTTTTTATTGGAAAGATTTCTTTTCCTGAGAAGTTTATAGTCAAAACCAAGGATTTGTTACAGGTCTAATCCTTTAGCCTTTAGACGTCAAAACTATGTTGAAATCCACGTGGGAGTTGAAGGTGCTCCGCACCTCTTAATATCAGGCTTTGTGATCATAGAAATTTATAGCATGTCTTGTAATTTAACAATCTCCGTTTTCAAATATTTTCCTTGCAAGGAATGGTGTGATAAAGAGATGTTATTTAAGGAGTATTCTGCTCTCGATAGAACAGCAGGTCTTCACATGGGATCAGATAGTTTGAGGTATGTCATGCATGAGTACCTACCGGAATAATGAAATTGTGAGCTGGCAATGAAAATGTGCAGCCTAATGTGGGAGCTGCCCAAGCCCTGTTCCAGCTACAGCCAAGCATTTGGGGAAGGGAGGTTACCACAAGTCCTATCTTCCTTTTCGTATGCAGAGAAAGATCTCTTCAGGAAACAGAAGAAACTATGTACACAGGTGTATTAAAAAGTCAGCTTTTGCATACGCATTGTCTTTTAAACCACATGTGAATAGGCTTTACAAACAGAATAAACACCTGTAAAGAACTGAGCACGTTAAATCAAGCAGAGAAAATGAGATGTACACTGAGAAATAAAACAAGATTGAGGTACGTAGGGAAGTGTTACAAAACTAAGCAGCTGCTCGTATTCAAGGCAAACAGCACATAGCAGGTAGGTGAGAGTGAACAACAGAATCTAAATAAATGCTCTGACCGTGTGAAAAGCTGCTGGATTGTACCTGTTCCTGGGGCAGGAGGAGGAAAGCAGAAAAAACTTTGCCTTCTGCTTTACCCCTGGCTCCCCCTTCCTCTAGCCCGTGCGTGGGCAGGGGGCTGTGGAGATTGCCCCAGCCAGGTAGAGCTTGCGGGGCTGACACCCCGCATGGCGGGGGGCGGCGGGGGCTTCACGCGCCTTAGTGCCCTGGCCCTCGGGGAGCCCTGGCCGGTGCTGCCAATGGCGCCCAGCGCCCTGGCCTTCGGCCCAGCTCCCTCTGTGGAGCTTTTTTTTATAGACCTTGGCTGGTCTTGAGCAATAAAGTGGATCAAAGAAAGTCAGCTTTATAAGAAAAAACCCGATCCTCAGCTAAGTGACTACCAGAGCAAGTAGGCCAAGCAATGCCCGCTGAAAATGTGTGAGGTGTCTCCAAATGCAAAAAAATTTTTAATTGGCAGCAGCTAAAAAATGAAACCAAAGACCAGACTAAAAGCTTACACGCACATCTTTGAGGAAATAGGGTGGAATGAGAAATGCTTGACTGCTTATCATGGTGCTTAGTTGCAAATGAAAGTTTTCCTTTTATAACAATCAGTAAGACTGTACTTTTCTGTTCTTTCTGTGGCCGCAAAGTTTTGTGCAATGGCAAACGGGACATTGATTTATTGAATACGGAGTTTCTTAGAGTTATCTCTGTTTCTTTGGCATCATTCTTCAAAGGATTTCAAAGTACTTTACAAGAAGTTTACCAAGTCTTAAAATATTTCCATTGGATCCCTAGAAGTGAGAAAGACATGATGGTTTCTTACCTTACTACTAACACGCAGTCACAGACTGTGTCAACAGCTGGCAGCACACAGCACGGCTTGTGCAATAGGTCAGGGCAGGAACTGAATCAACATTGCACTTGGTTTGAGTCAGAGATAGCATGTTGATCTCGGCTGATGCTATCAAGAGTAGCTGGTGAGGTCTTAAAGGGCCTGAAGGAGCCAGGTGGAATATTATGGCCTGTTTAGCTTCTCTCTTTTGTCCAGTGAAGTTTCTGTGAGAGAAAGAAAACACTTGTCAGATCTTGCTTGGCATGAGCTGACTGTAGTTAATATATAAAAAATAACCAAATATCTAGTAGCAAGGCATGGAACTAGGGGGAAGAAGTATGGTACTTTAATAATAAGCGTGCTCTAATAGGTCTGTAATAAGCAGTGCAAGTGATGGTGGCTGTTAAAAAATCATTGTTTCCTTTCAAGGCTTTGGCAGAAGTCAGTGCGTCTCCCAGGTGGGGACTGTTCATGCCGTGCCAAGTCCTCTGAAAGATTCAGCTTCCAGTCTCTCTGCTCTTGCTCCACTCAGATGCCTAAGCAAAGGTTCCCCATGATTTCATGGTTGTAGGAGGGATTCCCAAATGGGAAAGGCATAGGAAATAGAGACGCACGTTTTGTCCAGGGCTGCACTCAACTGTGTTGCCTCTTACCACGTGCAAGAAAGAGTAAACATGAAAAATCAAGGACATACACTTTCGCAAACTTCAACTGCATATTGCATTTGCTTAAATATATCCAGTAGGTAGTTACAGTAGGATTTCTGTAAAGTGGATAACGGGTTGTTTTTTTTTTTTTGCTATAGGTACAATGATCAGCATGTATCAACTTTCATCAGCCTCATCTTTCGTGGTTTGGGGTAGCTTGTGTTTCCCCGAAGGAACCCCCAGCTTTGGTGAGCTCACGCAGCTGCTCACAGGGAGGACGTCCCTCCTCCTGCTTCTGAATTACGAGCAAACTGACAGCCAGCAGCATTGCCCCAGCAAGGGCTCAGACTGTCATTTTGTGAACTGGCTTACGGATTGTATTTTTTCACTTGCTTTTGACTGGTGTCTTTAAGATAGCATGTAAAAATGTTGTGCCTCATCTGGCCTTTTTAGGGGCTGTTTTTCTTAACTGCTTGCGTTGTCCCAACTTTTACTGGGGCTGCAAGGTTTCTTTCTTGTTTCCTATCACTCCCCCTCTTGCTAATAGTCCATTTTATTGATAACGTTCTCTGAAAACATGGTCAACCTCCCCCCCTCCCCAAAACCTCACAATACATGTAAGTAGATCCTGTATTGTGTCCTACCATGAGTCTATCTAGACTTTTCAGATGGAAGAGTTACTACAAAGGTGCTGACAACTCTGTTGTCAGCAGAAGTTCCTACAGAGTGTGTCTGTTACTTTTCCTAGGTTCATTAGCTGATAAAGTACAGTGATAGAGATATTGGGAAGACTTTATAGTCCCAAAGTCTTAATGTGCAGGTAATTAATTACTACTTGTATTTGTAGAACTGTTTCAAGAAAATAATGCTGAAGGAATTACCAGGAAAAGAAAATAGTATTAGTTTGATTCTTGCCAGGAAACATCACTATTCTTTTGAAATCTGATTGAGAACACGTAATTGTTGGCAGTCATCTTACATACTGGCAGATAAAGATTTTTTTCTTTTTTGTTGTATGAGGTGAAAATTTAGATGAGAAGAAGTACTAAGACCTATGTTTCTTTATAAATATCATCAAAGTATGGGCTTGTCTCTTACCTTGGTGATAAATGCAATTTGCTGTGGTGGCAGTTTGTATTCTATGAAATGGAATTACTATTCAGTCATTACATGGCTATGCGTTACAGGATTTTTAATAATGTAACGTATAGCTAAATGAATTGCAATGGTATGTGCAGGAGCCCAGCCGCTCTCTTTGCATGCAAACTGTGCTTTAATATAGAACCTGATGCCCACACGTGCACATCCAAATGTTTGCCTGCTGCTGGCCTCTCTGACAGCTAGGAACTCGGAAAAGGTTTTAGTATTGGCACACAAATAAATTCACCAACTCTTGTTTCAAGTCTTGAATCCTCTTATCCAACACTGCTACAAATCATTTGATTTTTTGGGGGTTCAGATGCAAGACCGATAATGTAGGGCAGGTGACATTTTGTAAACTGGAAAAAGAAGTAATTAATTTCTTTTCAGCTATTAGGAATACTGTGCTGATAACCACTGTCATGGTAGATTCTTCCATTAGACTTTGTTGTGTCTCAGTTGAACTGTTGAGTCAACATCAAATCTGTTTGAGATTTGTGGAATTAATTTTGAGTCTTTCCTAGCATTTAAAAAGATCTCGCAGAGCTGTAGTAGTATTTTCTGCTTCCAGCCGAAGGCCCGTTGAAAGTTTGGGCAGTGACGACAAGAAAGAATCACTTTGTGGCTGAAAGCATAGGTTTCAGGATGCTGAAGCTTAGTTTTTTTCTTAGTTGTAATATAGGGCTTTTTAGGCAGCCACGGGTAAACCCCTTTGCCTATTGTTGCCATAGAGCCCCAAATATGAGATACTGCAGGACTTAACTGTTAAGTTGGTAAAGATTTGGATGTTGCCATAGGAGCACAAAGCAAAAACCAGCTTTTAACTCTCCATGAAACTCAATGTTGCTAACTGCTTCTCCAAAATATTGCCCTTGAGTAATTTTGGGGATAGTAGCCTACTTTCTATTACACACAACCTTACAATCCATTTAGCACTATGGTTATTTTGTGTGTTCGCTTTGGTTTTAGGAGAATTAAGCCAAGGGGATTCTGACATGTAGAGTATATATTCATTACTTGAAATCAAGAGAACTTTCCATAAACAGTACTTTGGAATACAATTTTAGAGGACTAGCAAGTCTAATAAAGGTCCAGCTCTGATTAGGTTATTGAAAATTTGGGCTTCCTACTTCTGTAGACATAGAAACAGATTCTAAATACAGTAGAAAGAAAATAAAGAACAGAGAAGATATGGGTGACTTCTGCAAAATCCTTATGGCAGAGACCTTTTTCAGCTACTGACATAACACTTCGAACTTTGGGGATTTTTTTTTGGGGGGGGGGGTTGTTTGCAGAATAACAGAATTGTGTTGTAGCAAGGTTTTCAGCCTTATACTGGAGTGACGGTTTTAGTACACTCATCTGGAGAGTTGAGGCCTTTGCTGTTTAGCTGCTGTTAGAACTTTCCACCATTTCACTGCTTTTCTGTTAGAAATTTAGTATATTTATGATTGATTTTGACACTTGAGGAAACAATTTTAAATATTTGGAAAATTTTTTTTTCTGAAATATTTGCAAATCATTGCTATATTAAGTATAGTGATGTACACTACTTAGTTGAGGGTAAACCAACCAGAAATAAGGTCCTATGTGAATCATGTCGTCTTCACTGCAAGTATTTCATTTTAGACATTGTATCTGTTAATTTAGCTTGGGAACCAAGTAGATGCCATTTTCTGAGAGTCCAGTAGATTTTGCCTAGCTCCAAGAGGGGCACAGGCTCCGTTCCAGGGCTTCACCACTTCCCCGGGAGACTTTTTTTGTCTTAAATCTACTCAGAATTTCCCCTGATACAACCTGTGATTGCTGCTTGTCTCTGTGCTGTACAACTGTCTTCTCTAACCGCCCTTCCTTGATATTTGAAGAAAGCCCTTAGAGCCCCTTTCCCCTTTGCTTTAGGCTTTTTTGTTTTCTAGGCTGAACTAGTACAGCTCCCTTTCCTCCTAGCAGTTTTTCCTCGCTTGCCTTTTGCGTAGGCTACCTAGAATTGATATCTAGTTCTTTAAAAGTTCCAGACTTCTTTCTGGAAAACTTTAAAATCTTAATTTTCATGTTAAGAAATCATCTGTTTGGGAGAGAGGAAAAGAACCCAAACAGTGTATGTTCAAATCTGTTTGTCATCTTGAATTACCTGCATAATACAGGGTTGCTTTATTACTGGATGTATTTCCCGGGCAACCATGGCAGGTTTCATGGTGGGCTTTCTAGAGTATATCAAGGTTATTCCTGAACATTCAGAGGTCTGGCCAAACACGACCAGGACACCTTTTTGCTGAGTAGACTGTACCCACTTTCTCAGTTGCTGCTAATCTTGGGAGGAAAGGATTGAATTTGGGTAGTTTACTCATTTTCTTTCCATGGTGGCTTATTTGAGCAAGACTGTTCATCTGCTTAGTTTGACACTGAGGGTTTCCCATTCCTGAGCCACTAAAAACAAACGCTTCATTCTGATTTTCTTTCTGCTTTCATTTGAGAACAGCAGAACAAGATTTCAACGTATAGTGTAAAACTTTTTTTGTTTAACTATTATGAGTCAGCTACACACCTTATGCAAACACCTTTTTAATGTAACCAAAACAAGGATCTTTCCCACTCTCTGTTGTTTGGCTTTGTGCATTTGTAAGAGATGACATATTGTTTTCATGATGATTGAAGGTTACTGCAAAAAGCGCATGATCCTTTTTCTTTATGCAGGGTTTAATTACCCTGTTTTTGAGTAGCCACCAGCCTTGTAGCAACTGTGAAATCTGAGAAGGCTCCTGCCCCTTTACAAGATTTTCTTTACTATTACATTAGTAGAAACATGGTAGCTAATGTATCTGGATATAACCTTTATATAACCTCAGTTGATAACCTTTCCAGGTTTGTTTTGTGGTTTTGGGTTTGTTTTTTACCTGCAAGCAAACTAATGAGCTAAGCAACTAATGAATTAAAATGGTGGATTTATCTTATCAAGTGAGCGGATAAACTCTGGGTCTGACATGGAATAATACTTACTCTGGGATAAGCCCGTGTTAAAAGTTTTGTTTCTTTAGAAGGTATAATATAAACTTGATTGAAGAGTCACATTAGCAGGTGTTAAAGTTTTATTGTGAAGTTTATCATAAACAATGGTGTTCTTAAGAGCAGTGGTCAGATATGATAACATTTGAGCTTGTAGTTAGGTTTTTGTTCTATGCAGCTTATTTTTAATGTTTTTTTCTCTTAGAAAGGGAGTAGCTCTCCTTTTTCAGATGGGATTGAGGTTATGGGTTATGCACGGCAGGAGAAACTGAACATAAGGCTGTTCAGCTTTCCCTTTTCACCCTTCCCTGTTCACCTCTGTTCTGCCCACTTTCGTATAATACTTCAGTGATACTTACTAGTAGGATATAGATTTCTGTTTGGATTTTTTTTTGTCTCCCTGTAATCCTTTTCTGTTTAGGTTTTCACATGTTGAATAACACAGAAGAGAAACATGCATGTCTTTGTATAAGCATTTTCCATACAGATACCTGTAATTTTTAAATAGGAGTGGATTCTAATTTGAGTAGCAGTGAACAGACCATTGGCATGGATGCACATTAGTGTACAGTAAATCAGAGTCTCGTCCTTATCGTAGTGATAATGATGGGAGGATTATTTGCATCTGCATTTGTTTTAGCATGAGTGCTGGGAGGGAGGGAGGGAGGGAGGGAGGGAGAGAGGTTTCAAGAAAGTCTTTTCCTGTCCTTGCCCTTCCTGTGCAAGGGCAACGTACAATAAAGGACCCTGAGCTGTAGGGAGAGGGACACTTGCTCCTTCTGCTGGGATCACTGCCGAGGATCAGGAGGTGCAGGAAGAAGTTGGGCCAGAGCTTCATCTCACCCCCATACGGCTGATGGAAAATGCATTGGGAAAATGCTACTCCATACTGGCTAGGTAGGAGGGAATGATGCTTACTGCTCATGCAGTGTAACCGGACATCACTCTGGATGTGTGCCAGAAGGTGCATGGTACCACCTGGACCAACATCTGAGTTTTGCAAAACTTAATGCGTCATAAGCTGGGTAAAATGCTGGATTTCAAAAAAATATATAGAAGTTGTTCTTGTAAAATTATGAGCTAATTTAGAATTTTCCCTATGAAGAGAGTGCAAAAATGTTTATCATTATGTATAAAATTTTTGTCCTGGTTTACATCTGGTTTCTCCTTCTATTAAATGTTTCCCTTTAATGCTCTTATCTCAATGTGCCTTCTGGAGTAATGTGGCACATACAGCAAATAAAACGTACTTATTTAGAAGTAACATTTCATTCTGGAAGAGATTTTGAAGTGCTTAACTTAAAATGCCACAGAAGAATTGACTCGAATGATAAGAGGCTATATGCAGTTTGGAAAGTTACGGTTTGATAGACCTATTTTTGCTAGCTGACTTAGCTATACTTTTCATTAAAGAAGGGAAGAATCATTGCACTTTCCTAAGCTTTTGCCATCTATATTAGTGATTTAAAAGCAGTGTATTTAAATCATGTCATAGTATTATCTTGCAGTTGATAATCGACTTGTTGTTGGAATTGGACCACAGCAAATTACTGTGCCTTTCTAAGCTGAAAAAGTTTGGAACCTGAGCCAGTTGGTAGATGCCTAGATTGAAGGATTGCTCTTTGGCACTCTACAACGATTAAAATAATGATGAAGTACAATTCTGTGTTTCATATGCTGGGATATTTCTGGAAGATGCTATTGCATATAATCATATATCTCTCCCCATCTATTTATTCACAATAAAAGAAATGTTCTTTTGACACACAAGTCTGTGAGTAAACAGTGTGTTAAAAAGATGCACTTAGTGATCAATAGCAATTTTTGTTATAAAGCTTGGAGGTTATCAGCTGGAAATTGTGGAAGAGGATCAGCCAAGAGATGACAATTGTGAACTGCAATGTAATAAGACTGAAAAAGGCAAATTTGTTCCTAAGAGGTATCAGGAAAGGTACTTGCAGTAGAGATAAGGAAGTATTAATGCAGTAAATTGCAGCTACCAGGAGGCAGAAGAAACAATATACAGACTATTATACACAATAGTGATAACCCTCATCCCTGAAAGATGAATCAATTCAAAGGAAGCAGAAGTTCTGTTGGATTGACCAAGAGAAAGAACAATCTGTTTGCTTGACTCTCTTACATGTTTGCTAACTTGTATATGTCTTAGTGTAAATAAGCACCACATTATAACTGTTTTGGTACAATGTCTGGGACATTCATTCATGTTTCAGTGCAGATATCTTAAAGATCACTTATATAGGACCTTTAAAAGTACAAATCTAAAAATTTATATAGGTACTATACACTACTTGTTTTGGGCTTCTTGAAATATATCAAATTAATCTGTTTGACTGCTTTTAATTTAGAATTCAAATGTAGAGATTTGAGTGTCATTTAATTCTGTTCTGTGATTATGGCAGTAAACGGAGACTGGGAAGAGAATTGAGGTAGGTTATCCTGCAAAATCTATTCCCACTATGTTACAGGATGCCTTTTTGGAATGCAACTTGATTTTCATTTATTTACTGTCTCTCATAGGACACTGAGGGAGGACTGAAAATTATATACACTGTTCTTTTACTCCCAGTGTCACATGGTTTCATGTTAACTCTTCCGCATTGTGGTGGATAAAGGAATAGTTGCAGATGTTGGGTGTTAATGTAATGTTACCATCATGTTCCTAGATTTAAAATCTTAGAACTAGCTGGCTTACATTCTCTGTTACCCTTTGCAGAAGGCTGTCTCAGAGTTTTCCTCCATTGCTGTCTGCTTTGGTGTATGCAAAGCCTATACATGTGCATTTGGGAGGTTTTTGTCAGCATGTCTGTTAGCTGTTCTGATCTTCTTCCATGATGTTCCTAGGCAAAGAATGTCTTACTGTGTGAAATTAAAGAAATTACATTTCTTTAGTAAGACAGGTTCTTAGTTTCCCAAATCCTTTTCTTTACCATTGCTAGTTTGAATTGCTCCTTGAACACAGATGACTAGAATTATGTGAGATTCTTCAGGTGAAGTCTTGCCAGTACTTGGTACGAGGCCTTTAATACCTCTCAATATTCATCGAGATTTTATGTATCAACAATCATTCAGTCTCTATGCAAACCAGCACAGAGTTTTTAATAATATTCCTGATTAGAGTCATTATGATGAGGCTGTGACTGCTGAGCTGTTTTCTGCTCTCCCTTTCTGTTGCAAAAGTCATACTTCAAATATCCACCATTCCCTTTTGATATGCTTTCCGACCTGTTTATTGCCGTAATGGATCTGCTTTTTCATTTTGAAATATGCACAGTTTTAGTTGGAAAACATAAATTCCTTATAGGTTATCTGGACAGTTACTAGATTTTATTATAATGATCCTAATCAAAGCATAATGACCCTCCATAACCTTTGTTAGCTATTTCCTCAGGGTAATGACTGTGAAAGTTGAGTAGGGAAGATGATTTTGGTGGGGGAGGGCATCGTACTACAAACAGGCTTATGAACTAAAAAGTTATGTATCTTTTTCTTCAGCAGTATCTTATAAATGAAGCACTAGGGAATTTCAGAGTACCACCGAGTATCTGGTTTCTGGTATCTGAGTGCATATCATTGTTCTGCTGTCTTACTGTCGCGCCTGCATTGCAATGTGTTCAGCAGGCACCTGTGAAATAGTAGGGCTTTATGAAATGAGTTAGGCTTCTCCTCTGTGCTTCCCATTGCAGCCATTCTGAGATTTACAAAACCATTTTGAGTTTTTTTTTTAATCTTTAAAAACCTTTTTTTGAAGACCAAAACACATGTAAATAATCTGGGCTCAGAATTAGATTACCACTGCATTCAATACAGGGTATGTGTGAAGAATTACCTGAATTCCAGCTTCACCTTGGCAAGAGCTTCCAAAATCATCCAGGTGCTGCCTTGTTCTCCTGAGCTCTGCCTGAGATATAGAGATATATATATATATTCTAGAATTTTGAAGATAGAAATATTTGTTGTTTGGCTTTGGTTTAGGATATTCCAGTGGAAAATATATATTATGAGCGGATCCACAATATAGGATATCAGGATTTCTAAGGATGGGCTGTCTGGGATGATTTAGTCCATTCTGGCCTTAACTTCTGTAAAACCTTTTATTTTCATGACTAAGTGTGGATTTACAAGGCAAATTTTTGGCCTTTTGAAAAATATTATTTAAATCTTAAAATTGTCTAGGTTAATTTACTGAAATCACAGCTGTGTTGCATGAGGTGCTACTGAAATCTGAAGTGGCAGCTCTTGCCCTGGAGGTTTGAGTCTATATATGTCTAATAAGTATTATCTAAATGAGACAGACAAAGGGTGGGATGGGTGACAGAGGCATAAAGAAGTAGAGATTTGCTCAGGGCTGAAAACACTTATTCTCAAGGAATAAGAAGAGGAAATACACCTGCCATTCTGGGCAACTTACCATCTCATTCAGCTATGTTTCTTTCCTAACGGTGTCATATCAAGAACCTATCTTAAAAATACTGAAAATATTGCCTGGTTTGCTTTTTCTTTTGTTGAGAGAGTGTGAATGTACGTAATTAAGTACCCAGTCCCCATGTCAACATGCAACTATATCTCTCTGTCCACAGATAACCTGTAGTTAACTGCTTAACAGCTACTGCATTGAAGGGCCTTTGGTTGGAGAGAAAGTCGTCAGGCTTCTTGCATTCTTGAAAGCATTTGTGTTGTGTGATACTCTTATTTTTCTACTCTGGAGTCGTCAGTTGCTGGGCCCAATCCTATTTCCACTGAGGTCTATGTCAAGGTTTGTTTGTCAAGGTCTCCATAGCAAGGAGAAGCAAGCTTGAAGGCCCTCTTAAGCCTCACATCACTGGGTCATCTTGGGACCCACCTGCAGGACTAGCCCAGCTGATTCTCACATGACAGTGGTGAGACCTTTGGAGAACTACTCTTATCTGACATCTGTTATCACATCCTCCCGCTGCTCTCCAAGGTGTACGATGGGTGTTGTGGCTCTCGGCCATTTAGTGATTTTGAGCTGGAGCTCTGAGGGTGAAGAATGTTGGCCACTTCAGCATAAAAAGATCTGTTTAAGATGTTTATCTTCAGTCAATTTTTCTTAGACATATATATGAATTACCTATTCTGAGGACTTGAAGGAGGGAGGTAATGAGGGGGTAATACTCTACTGCAGAAGCTTGGACTGTAAATACAATTTATTTCCTTGTCGGAAGAACCAATCTGACTCTGTGAAGCACACAGGAAACTTAATACAGACTTCACTGGGTGCTGGGGAGGCCTTACTGTAAGATTACATGTTTTGTACTTAGATAGAAGGATGTAGAAATATATTCAGGGTCACTCTGAGCTAAAGAGAAATTGCTTAATAAACTTAGTTTGGAATCAGAGATAAAACAGTACCTTGAATCTAAATTGCATACAAGCAATAGCTTATGTTTTAATGATGCTACTTAATATTAGACTTGCTTTCTATTCTCAAAGCAATTTTTTTTTTTGCTTTGTAAAATAAAGATCCTTTAATGTCATTTTGAAGGTAGAGTGATTGGGAGACTGGCTACATGTATTTAAAAATAATGTGAATGAGGCCATGCGTTGGGTTCAATTTGGTGTCAGCTGTTCATTGCTGATCTTCAACTAGTTAATGTTCTCTGACATTTGCTCAACAAGCTTTTTTTTTTTTGGCCTTTTTTCTGTTTTGCTGACAAGTGATTGCTGATGAATTGACTGATTAGAAGAATAAGTGAGTCTCAAGATAGCACAAAGCAATAAGCAACGCATTTGGGGACCTGTGGATCATTTACTAACTGTTAGAAAGGAAAGGGTTATTTTTAACCCCATGTAAAAGTTATAGGTTTATTATTTTGTTAGACAGCTGCTTTACTGGTTAGACACAACTGATGCAAATTGCATTAAGTCCTCCTGTGGGGGTGGGGGCTGGTCACAGTGCCAGTAAGTAATTTTTTGAAGTCTGTCAATCTTAGCTGGGTGCACGGAGATATCAGAGTCTGCTAATCTGATCTTTGGTTTATTTGCTTTTTGAGACAAGCATCTGCAGTGAGTTGGCAAAATAAAATACCAAAAGCATGAAGCAGGTGCCCCTGAAGCATTTGCAAAGCCCTTACTTATCTCTTAACCATAGCCAAGCATAATCACATCAAAGTTTTTAAAGAGAAAATTTGAAGGATCATACTGAACAAATATAAGTGTTAAAAACACTATGAAGACTAACTCATTTAAATTGTTGAAATACTTTAGTGTACTATTTACTACTAATTATATTTAAATAGGAAAAAACGTAATGCAGAAGTACAGAAACCACAGATGTGCTAAATGAAATTAGATCATGTGTGAATGTTTCATTCAGAATTGTATTGATAATAGCTTATTTTCTCCATTATAGGTTTGCAAAACACTTGACAAACGTCAGCGTATGAAACTGCCCAGACCTCACAGGTTAATAGAACTAATTAAATTAGAATGAAATGCAGGCTCTAAAATTGAGGAAGGGGTAATGTAGGTGTGCTTAAAATCATGTAGAAATTTGAGTGATGGAGGCCCCTTTGAGCATAGTCTATTGTCATTGAACTGATTGCCTGTGCTTCTGAATTTTCCAGAGCTTGTAGGTCTTCTGGTCGACTTCCTTGCTACCATATGATTGTTAAAAGAGTAATAATAATAATAGAAATATTGCAGCTATCCACATCTTAAAAGGATATATATCAGCAGAGATCATAAGGAGCTGAGATAATAAAGCTTAGTTTAGTCTTAGCTTAGTAAGTCATACTGTTTAAGACTTACATAAAGCTATTAAAGGGAACTGTTGAAATCCTTTGTGCTGAAAATAGCTGAAATCTGCAATTGATCTGCCTCATGACAGTACTATTAAAGGACTCTGTTCTATATATATTTCTGAATAAAGCTTCAATGCAAAAATTACTTCCTCTGCTTGAATATTTTTCAGGAAGGTGCAGAAGGCCTGTAAGTGGCCCCTAGCTAAGAGCAAGGGAGCTCCCTAAAGGAGGTGCCTGAACCTCATATGCTTGTGGGGATTGCACCGGTACTTTTCATTTCCTGATCAGCCCTAATATATTGTCTTTAATTATTAATTACTGGCCTGCTATAAATTTCACTTTACTGCTTTTTTTTTTCTTTTGTAGAAGGCTATGTTAAAGGGTCTGTATCAGATATTTTAGTAAAACCCTACAGCATTGATTTTAATCACCAGATCAATGAACATACGGGCTGGTGTCACTTTAGTGAACCTTTCTAATTAGGAGCATAGGATTTGCCATAGCAGATTAGGCCAATGGTCTACTGAGCCCAATATGCTGCCTCCAGCAGCGCCCAGTGCTGGCTAGCTTTGAGGAAAGGAAGCTTCCCCCCACGCTCTTCCCTTCGCGGTATGTGAGCATGGAATGAAGAAGCAGAATTTTTCTTGTATATCATGCAGAGGATCATTCTTCATCCTAAAGACAGTGAATTGGTAACTGAGGTCTTGGCCAGTGTGTCTATAAATGCCACTTAGGGATATAAAATACTCATCCTTTTACATAGCCTTAAACTCTAAATACTTACAGAGGTTAGCTATGCCTTTTTAGTAGTGGAATTTCTTAAACTCTTCACGAATATACAAATACATCTGGCATCACTGAGCAGATCTCTGTTTTTGTGATGCAGACCATGGTGGAAAAGAACTAATTGGTTTTCACTATAACTTCTGGACCTTAGAACTTCTTTTTCCTATTTTTGCACTGTCTCTACCATAGATATGGGCATTGCACTTCTCTGCACATTTTATTTTGATCTAGTGCCAAATGTGCAGTTTTAACACTTACCAATTGTGCTCTAACTATATAATTGACATATAGATCATTATATAGGAAACACTTCCAAACCCTTTAATTGGAAGCAGGAGGAACTAAGCTGAAAGCAGGGTCATAATAGACAATTTAATTTAGAAAGTTATCATTCAGTAGAAGATTCAGTTAGATTTACATTTGTGAAACAGATGGCCAGCTGCAAGATGATTAGATTAGGATTATTATGTTTGTGGAAATTAATTCAGCACTTTATTTTTTAGTTCTGAAAAAAACCTTGTATGGTCTGGTAACTACTTAGCAGGAACAATTTATGAAGACCACCTTATTCTTATGTGAAATATGGCAAAACCCTAGCTATCACTGGATGCAGAAGCTTTTTGCCTAGCCTCATTTCTGGTACATGTAGCAATATAGTAAATGACATAAAACAGAAATGCTGCCACCTATGGATAAATGGTTGCTAGTATTTTTAAATGAGAGAATTTTATTTCTAGAAGATCTCATTAGCAAAACATTTAGGGTCAGTTAACTGTGTGGAGTATGCATATATTTCTCTCTTCCTCTTCCTCCTTGAAAAATGCTGGAAATCTACCATTAGTGTAAGATTTTTAAAGTGTCTGAAGTCTGCTTAAAATTTGGCTATTGATTTTGATGGCTAAACAGGAGGTGAGCTCTCGTGATAATCTGGCTCTAATTGGGATGCTGAACCCTTCTGAGATTCTTAGTCTTTTTGTGCATCTTTGGGAGCCAGTCTTTGCCATGCAAATTAATGCTCTGCTGTCACAAAGTATTTTTCACTATCTTAAAAATGCAGCTTAAAATAAAAATAGGGCTTTCAAAACTAGGTCAAACCTCAGATTTGTCTAGCCAACTGTCCCTTTTCTGACAGTGCCCAAGAGCAGAAACATTAAAAGAGCATGAGAAATAGAAGCATTAGTAGAGCATACAGACACTTTTTAGAAGGATGATTGATCTCTTCTCATTCTTCCTATTACTGTTAATAATCTTGAGAAACATTGGAATTAATTTCTGATTTTCTAATCAATTTCAGTTTAGCATTCCTGTTCAGGAGAGCTAAATGTCTGCTAAGTTTTATCAAAGTAATTGAGACTTGAGTACATGCTTGAAGTAAGCAAGTGGTTAAGTGCTTCCCTCGAGTTTGAATCCTGTTTTCTCCCTCTGCTTTCCCTCCCTCTCCAGATTTTGCACTCACCTTGCTTGGCAGTCATAGCGATTAGTAGGTTGCTGGCCTTCATAACTTGGGGTTTGGGGAGAGGGGAGGTAATGAAGAAAAATGGTGCTTTGTTGTAATTCCACATGGTGAAATACGTATAGGTCTAGAAACATGCAGATTTCAGCTTTGACCGTTATAGATTTTTGAAGCTGTAATTACAGAAAGAGAGTTTAAAATCTGATTTAGTTTTTTTACCACTTAATTTACATTCTGTTAGGGATGTTTCCCATTTTCATCCTTGTGACCTTGCTTGCTCTTCCTCCTATTGACAGGGAGAGAATGAATGTTGTTACTGCACTGCGTCAGCAAGCGGTATGGCTGGAGTAAAAGCTGGAGAACTGCCTTATGCTGTATTTTTTTTCTCTTCAGCCAACCTTGCTTTTTCTTTTTTCCCTGCTGTAACCATCAGGCAGGAATTTAACACTCTCTTTTCTCTCTGTGGTTCCGAGGTAAAAACATAAGAGCGAATCCGTAGTCATACAGACAGGAAAGTGAAAGGAGAAAGTCTTGGTTTTTAAACAGTGATACCATCAGCCACCCTGCTCTTCTCACAGGGTCCAAGCTCAGTTCAACTGCACTGATTTTTCATCCACCTCTTGGCAGCACCTTGCTTTATGTCCTTCCGAATTTTAGAGAGCACTACCTTTTACCAACTTCTGCTTGCATCTCATACAGGAAAGCTTGGACACTGACTTAAATTACATTTTGCAGAATGAGAAAGGCAGTGCAAATGATTCATTGTTTTCGGAGTGGAATTAGACATCCTGTTGACAGGAATGCTAGACAGCTTGCTGGTGACTTCAGCATGTGGGTACAGACAGAGCCTGGCCAGCCCCAGCTGTAAAGTCACAACTTTGTCTTGGGAAGCACTGGCCAGAATGCTGTCTTGTCCTTCTTGGCCAAAAAAGACTTAGGGTTGGGTCTCTAGAGCAAAACAAAGGCCAAAGTCTGTAAAAATCTATTCCCTGCAGCAAATTGCTGTTGTTGGTTATTAAGAAAAGCCTTTGCAACATTTATGTCCTCACTATTTGGATCAGGTAACCTGCATCTTCACACATCGTGGTAGTTGAAATGGTTTGGGATAAAGCGTCTTTGAGACAAATTTAATGTTTTTTCATTTGTTGTTGCTTCATAACTGTCAACACTGTTTTAGTAGACTAACCCTCAATTTTTTAGAAGGCAATCAGGAGAAAATGGGATAGAAGAATGAGTTTGTGCATAAGATGCTGCATTGCAAGTCAGATTTAGTTTCTGGCCCTCTTGACTTTTACTGTGTCTTGGAGTAGGTTCCTTACTCTGTTTCTCTCAGAGGCCAGTTGGGCAGTAATGGGCTCTCACAGCGTGTGGGGAAGGGCATGACAGCTCTTCCTATGCGAGGCGCCTGGATTTCACCTCAGCTCTGACGCTGGCTGGCTGCTCTTGCGTGTGAATTCAGGGGAGGGTAAAAGGTCTTCCTCTGGGACATACTGCTTCCATTAGTCTTCAGAAATTATGTTTGTCTTTTTTGAACCTGCTTGTGGCTGTGGCTGTGGCTGCCTGCCTAGAGGAGAGGACACAGAAGTTGTAAGGAGTTGTGAGCACAGGTTAAAAAAAAAAAAAAACAATGAAATAATTACAGCTGTTTGGAATGGTCTCTATTATTTTGCACCTTTTCCACATTGAGAAACTGAGGCCTGTAATAATTAGAAAAGTTGAGAAGATTATTTGCTATCATAGAACAAGCATACCAAATTACATTGGGTTTGAGTCCTGATCCTGTTGAGTGGCTTTGCATGCTTATACAGTGGATGCATAAAGCAGAAGTCTATATTTAAGACTGCAGCTTCCTAAAGTTAGATCTCTCTTCGTCCTTCACTGGACAAGCTTTTTGGGGGAACATGGCTAACCTTCGGCGTTCTCCCATACAACCTGGTGCCTATCTTTGGAATAGTGGAGTTACTGCCTGTAGCTTAGTCAAGTGCTGCCCAGGCACATCAGAGGCGCAGTACCTAGTGCTGTGCAAGTAAAGCAGCTACTTCATTTCTTTGATCGTTAAAGTACATTATGTTCTCTTCAAACTGCATGAAAGTACTGTTCTTCCCCCACCTCCCCAAACCAAACAAAAACCTCTGCTGGCAGTGAGTGGGCTTTGCTGGAAGGGGTAGCTGATCTGGAGACAGTGTGGCTGCAAAGTTATTTACTTTTCGTGAAGCAGTTAAAAGACCCGTATAGATTTTATTCTGGCAGAAGTGTTCTTTTCGAAAAATAAACAGTTAAAACTGTCAGATATCTATCCCTCACCTTGGCAAGAAGGGAGGTGAAGCTGTCATTGCTTCTCACCTTGTCAACATTTACGACATTATTTTTTTTAATATAAAACTAAAGCAAAGCAGTTTACAAAGGACAATTCTCTACTTTTCTAAAGAATGCCAGCAATGCTGTCTGATCGTGGCATTTGGGGTGGTTTGCATGCTGTGGGATCCTGCCAGAGGTCAGTCCTTGCTCTCTCCACCAGCCCAGATGCAGGAAGATAGGCAGGTTTTGCAGGTATCCTCTTTAGGTCTAATCCAGCCTTATTTTTTTTAGCTTATGTTTGCAATAGATATAACTTCCAAAACCTTGATCCATATTGTGAATGCTCCAAAGTTAAGAAAATGATGTATCTGGATTTTTGTTTGGCCTGTTATAAGTATAGTGTGTGTGTGTGTGTGTTTATGTAAAATAGCATAAGCATGCAAAATTTTGGATTTTCATTTAGAGTGTAGATCCCCATAAACAATGGGAGCATTTAGACTGAGGGGTTTGTCTCTACAGTGAGCAGAAAGTCTCTTCTGATTGTACAATAACTCCATACAGTATTTTTTAATAATCATCTCAATCCATACAGCATGTAATGCAAAAGAGCAGCCAAAGTTGAGCTTGCCGCAAATAGCTTTGTTATTAGAGATGTCCAGTGCATATAAAAATACACTGATCCTGTTTGAAATTTATTTCAAACTGAGTTAGAGAAACTAGTAACAGAAGGAAGCGGTGGGGGTGTAAAGGAAGAGCTTCAGGAGGGGTGGGAGTTGCCAATGCAGTGAAATGTTACTGCGTAAGAAATCTGACCACAGTGCGTGCGTGACTTCAGCTAAAATTAACCGTCTGGGCTTCACATGCCAGGGTATATATCGCCCTTTAACGGTAGACCCCTTGAGGAGGAAGAGCAAGTTGGACTCTAGCAATATACATTCATGTTCAATATGCCAATAAGTGGTATGAACTTTCGGGTCCCCGCTCGTGGGAGAAGTAAATTTTCCTGTGATCATTATAAAACAGTAAGCAGATCTTGGCTCCTTCGTAATGGTAGCGGTGCTGTTGAGCAGTAATCCAACTTCAGCCTCAGAAGTGATTTTTCCCTTATGCAGCCTGCAGCTTCTTAAGATTTTCTGTGGTTTCTCTTTGGAGTACAAATTTATCACCTTTTCAGATAAGCTCTTCTGTTGCTGTTTGTGTGTAATAGTAGGTGTAAATGGGTTTATTTCATGTATGAGAACTGTGACAATAATTTGGTGCACGCTGTAGATGACTTGTTAGAAAATGCTGAAAAAGTAGTAAATATGTTTTTCTTACTGTCTAAGGTCAATTATATTTCACTGGCATGAGATCAGATCGGTTTCTTCACTGTGGCCAAATATGATTTGGAAAGGGTTTTGCTGATCAGCTCAGTAATCTAAATCTGTTTCGCTCTTGGTTATGCAAAGGAATTCTTGCAGGTGTTAATGCAATCTCATTTCTATTCATGATTTAAAATGTTTTGCAAGGGGGAATAAGCGAGTGGCCACCTGCTTGGCTTAGTGTGTGGTTTCAGCTTGAAAGGGATTTGTATATGGAAAGCGTGTATAATGGGAGCATTGAGAGCAGAGTGCTGCAGTTAGCAGCACAACTGTCAGCCTTACTTCACATCCTCGCTAGGGTGCTGCGTAGGAAAATGTTGCTTTCTTATGAAACACTTAAACTTCTGTATAGGCAGTTTTGCTCAGTAATGAGGTTCAGAAACTCCGTAATCGTTGTAGAAAAATAAATGTCTGTTTTCTCCTTTTTATTTTGGGTGTAGTAAAATTCTCAGTAGGGAAAGAGTAAAAAACATACAAGTAAGGCAATTTAAAATATATTACTTGTTTAGGATTCACAAAAGATTTACTTTACACAGACTCAAAGACAAAGCAGTGCATGCCCTGAAGTGTTGACAGTCTAAAGCTGTATTGCTGGAAGGACTTGCAGGCATGCTAAATTTTACACACATGCTTGACTGTATGTGCTGTGAGTCAGCCCATTGCTTTTGAATAGTAGTCATATGCATGAGAATAGCTCTCCCCAGTTGGGAATAAGGCTTTAAAGAGAGAGAAATAAATAGCCCCAGTGGTGTTTGTTTAAATTACCCACTTCTCTATTTACCTTTCAAAGGGTAGTTAATACATGTAAGTGTCCAATAGGATGTAATATTCGTTGGAATATCTCCCACCAAATGATTAATAATTTAAAGCTGTCCCAACAAACACTTCCGCATGTGAGTAAAATAAATCACTTAGATTAGTTCCACTTAATAAAAGAGGTAGAATTGCCCCTGTCTCCTCAGCGAAGCAGGAATAAAGACCTCAGTTTGTTACAGTTTCATTCCCAAAAGCTGATGATAGTTGGAGAGTTACAAGGTTTAAGTTAAATGATGATATTTTACTACTATTACGTTATATACACTCATATCAAGTTGTTCCAAATATTTCTAGGGGATTTCAGACATATGCATTCCTTTCAGGAAGGTTATTTTACCTTCTCATGTGCTTCTCAGAAGGGACGCACCCCTGGTATCTGGCCAGCCATCTCCTCAGACTTGGAGTTTCTGGCCGTTTCGTCCCTTTTGCTAGCTCTTGGTGACAAGGTGCTCTCAGGACTGATGGAGCAAGCAAGTCCTCAGGCTCCAGTCACCACTTCCATGGTGCTTCCAGCATCTCTGCAGCTGAGGGGGCACAGATCTAGTCCAGGGCTGACTGCCTTAAGAAAACAAAACAAAACAAAAAAGCGGTCTTTTGGATGTGCAAGGCTTTGCTCATTCTAGAAGAGCCAGTGCTGGCCTTTCAGCGGCATTTGTGTCGTGATACAAATACATGGATACAGACTTCCTACAGGATTTAAGGAGAACTTGGGGGAAAGAATGGCCACAAATTGTAAGAACTATTCAATGAAAAGGCTGTAACAAATGCTATTAAACTTTCTGTTTTTTCTGCCACATGCTTTTTGGTTGTCATTTTGTCAATAACTCAGCAAGATATCAGCCACAATTTTGTCAGGGCTGTAAGCTCTATGCGGCTTCAAAATAGCTGTTAATAGTCAGGGTGCTCGCTTGAAGCCGGCAATGCTTCTGATGGACTCGTGTTTCCGCCAAATGGTTGCCTTTAGCTTCGTTACCTCTGGGCTTTGCTTTGTGGCATTGGAGATATGATCATTGTATTGGAGCGCAGCAAGGATCGGCATGAGCCTGCAATTAATGTTAGCAGTCAGAAATAGCCATTTCATGGCACTGTGTGTGGTAACCTCCATGACACTGTGCACCATATTCCCTGAGCATTTGATGGGCTGCTTTTTCCTTTTTTCCATATGGCATTGCAACAACTGCAGCACTGCCATTAGGATCATCTTGATACATTGTGTCTATTTTTAGTGTTTTTGTGGACTTCAGTAGGCAGCGGGATTTGGTCAGCAGTAACGTGGGCATGGCCTTGCAATGCGTGCTCTTGGGGCGTTCTCCGGTGTAACTAACCCTGCTATTCAGTAATGAAGAGAGCCCCACTCTGCTCTAGTTATGGTGCGCGCTGTCAGAAAGGCAGTGTTCAGCTGTTCACCACCTCGCGAGAGCCTGATTCATGGTAATTATCAACAGAAAACAACGAGAGGCAGCAAATAGCTGATTAGTTAGGAGCTGCCATGGTGGCCGAAGGGAGTGAAAGGTTTGAAAATGCACTTGGGCATCTATTCTAATTAAAGTTGTTGGTGAAAATTGGTGGAAAGTGAGGTGTTCACACATGCATAGGTTTGTTTTTGTTTTTTTTGTTTTTATCTTATTTAGAGGAGATCAATTCCTTTGTGGGAACCTTTTGCTTATCATAATGAACACATTTTAAAATACCACTATGAAGGCAGAAAACACTGGGTAATTTTTGTGTTCCCATTTAGGCCTAAATCTTATTTAAAGGAGACCCTGGAGTAAATGTTAGTAGCTAGTACCTAAATCTAATTGCAGCTGTGTGGATATAATTTGTCTCCATCATGATCTCTGAGGTGTCTTCTTGGATTCCCTGTTTGCGTGACTTTATTCATAAACCTTCTGTTTCCTGGTTTTGACCAGTTATGGAAACAGGAAAGAATAGTCCTACAGATTAATGTGTTTGACCATTTTCACCAGCAGATCAATTAGAACTTGCCTGTCAGCATGTCTGAGCACCCAGATATCAACCTGTGGCCTCCAAAATGGTATCTGTAGAATGGAAAACTGGTTTGTGATACCAGCTTTAGACTACTTTTTTTCCCCTTTGGTTTTTGGTTGATTCTTCCAAACTTAAAAAGACTGTGTGTATTACTTTTAAGTGGTCAGAATCTCCAGGATATTTGCTTTTTACTGGCCAGTATGTTCCCCAGCACTGTACGAGTGCTTCATGGTAACTGTGCGGTCCCTTTAGGAGTGCTTTGTTGCTGCCTTTCCTCTGTCATTGCTATACAAATCGATATTCAGAAGGATTAAAAAAAAACAAAAAACAGGAGCAATATAAATCCTTTCCTTAAAACAGGAAATTCCAAGTGAGGCTAGGAATAAAGTCTAACTTCAGACATTGCACCCTGATGATGGCAATGTAAAGGATGATCTTCTCCTATGTTGAAAAATGATTTTACTTACTAAAACCAGGATAAAGTCTATAAACAAACATAACCAGTAACCTAAGGATGAAACCGTGAGGTCCCGTTTGCTAGCTGGGGCAGCACATGAAGGTGCTCAAGGTGCAAAATTTCAGCCATGATTTCATCGCTGGTCTCAGAGCTGTCATGCACGGTAGTGGAGCTGAGGTACTACAAAGAAACAACCTATTCTGTGAACGGCACCTTTCTTCTGCTTCAATATTCAAATATGACATGAATTTTTCTGAGGTATATCCTGGATGTGATACACAAGGTCTCTTAGTACAGGTGGAAATGTTACTCAAGGCTTGAAGTGACAGCAAAGTCCAAAAGTCTCCCAGCTGGAGATCAAGATTTCTCTTCCTCTGAGGCCTCTCTCTCTCTTCTGAAACTTTTTGAAACATGTGAGTTTAGTGTTAAGGAAAGGAAAAATAAAAACCCATCAAATTTCAAAATGCTGTAGTCTTACTGATTGAAGATGTACTGGTCTTCGGTCCTTTTTCTTTACAGAAAACTTTTTAAAAGCTTTAGAATTTTTTTCTTCTC
The DNA here is from genome assembly GCF_036417845.1 of Apteryx mantelli. Classification (NCBI taxonomy): domain Eukaryota; kingdom Metazoa; phylum Chordata; class Aves; order Apterygiformes; family Apterygidae; genus Apteryx; species Apteryx mantelli. Next base: position 37,567,158 of record NC_089981.1, on the reverse strand, counting down.
AAAACCTTGCTCAATTCATGCAATAGTGTTTTAGCTATGACTCATAATGCACAGAATATTTCCAAAATCAATATTTACCTGCAATGCTCTTAATTCAAAGCTGATGGAATCGGTGTTTGCCTGTAACACTCTTAATTCAAACCTGATGGACTGAAAGAAAAAAGGAGAGAAGAAAAAATGTCTTTCACATTTGTTTTTAATTTGTTTCCAGATAATTGGATTCCTAAGATCACAGACTATGGGGTAAAAAAAGCTACTAAACAGCTGAGTCTGCCTATAACAAAAGCCAGAACTTAGACCCCAGTTAAATACTAAACTGACTGATCTCAGTTAAACTGAGTGATCTCACCTGCCATGGTGATAATGCTCAAATAATGTTTTTTGCTTGATTTTGTTAACTAAAATAATGAAGTGATTCGTTATTTTAGTGATTCAGTGATTTCTATACTGTGATTCAGTGATTCAGTGATTTTTATACTGTGTAAAATTACTGAAAAGCTTTTAAAATTTGTGCTAATATATGTAATAGAACAGTATCTGAACTCCTGAAAGTTTGTTGTTTCTTTCAAGGTTGTGCATCTTTTTATGTATATCAATATTCTGAGGCTACCACTTTGGATTGAAAGTATAATTTACCACACATCAGCTGTCTCATAAATTTAGACTGTTTTTTTTCCAGAAAGATAATAGAAAAATTATGGCTTTCTTCAGATTTATGCAGTCCAAGTTTTTAGAATTTGCAACAAATTATTATGTGTATTGCTTATGTCCACTCCCTTTTATTTTACATTTGCTGTATGCATTTCACTGATTGACTGTAATTGGTCATATACTTCATATTGCAAAATTTTATATTCTTTAATTAATGACTGTTCAGGTTATTTTCATGTGAGTATTAAAACAAGTGACTTTGTAATCTGTTTGCTGAAAATATCCAGGAACACTCAAGAAGGGAACATATCTGAAAAAATTGATGTGCCAAGGTAGGCATATATGAATGGAAAGTTTCTCAGCAGTGTTTTCCTAGTTCTTTTATTATTGTTTTCCCAATTATTTGCCTGTTTTTGAGCATTTGAAAACATTATGTGCTTCATTTTTCATGTGTCTGGAAATAGCAACCATTGTACTTTTTTTCACTTGTTTGTGTGGAAAAGGAAAAGAAACATTAGGAATCATATTTGTGTAATACATTACAAAGACTTGCAACAAACAGTTTTTGAAAGCATCCTGGAAGGTTTCCATAATTACCTTAATATATGCCATAAAAATGAGCAGTGACTATGAAGAGTTACTAAAAACGAGCAGTGGCCTTGGTAATACTGCATCCATAAGAATGCTTCAAAGCTTGCCAATGTGTAGTCCAGTCAATTAAAAAATAAATCTCATCTGCACATGTGTTTTGCATATTGCAATGTGCTTTGGTGTAATAAAGTTTAAAAGAGAAAGATTTATGAAGTAGATCTGTATTTTCTTGCAAGAGGGGTTATTAATCAACTAGCTGAATGAAATAATATTCCATTCCTTTAAATACCTCCTAAACAGATATTTTCTTTGTAGTGGTGTGTATTATTATTATTTAAAGAAATATTATATGACAGGCATAAAAGCTCTGCTTGCAATTCTGATACCAAACATAGAAATGGAGTTCAGTGTACAGAATTGCAGTTACAGGGTGGTTTGCCAACAGTGGAAATTTCTTTATTGTATTAGTGACTTTGACTCAGACAGCCAGTATTTGGGATGTTTCAAGCTGTCTCCTTTAGCAGGAGAATTTGATACTGGAGTTAGGCTTTTCTTTGATGCAGATCTGTTTATTTACAGTGCATGACTAGGAAGTCTAGTGGTCCTGAATGCAGCAGGAGTTGATGCAGTAGGAAACAAATGTGAAATAGCAATTTTGCAATGCCAAACTTGTGTTTTCATGTAGTATTTAGTCTAAAGGTTTCTCTTGAGAGGCTCTCAAGGTCCTGCTGTAGTTTCAGGATCTACCAGGAGGGGACTGCTTTTGCCCTCTCTGCTCCTTCCCATTCCTGCCTTGTCTTAGCTCTCGGGCTGACCTGATGCTTGGATGATGAACCGGATCATGGAAATGATCCAGGCTTCATCTGGTGCATCAAAACGTGATTTTATGCTGGTTTAAAGTCCTTCTGCGAAACTGTGACAGTCATCACAGCCTTCCCATTACAAGAAACTCAGTTATTGTGCTGTGCTGAGTTGTTTGTGGGCTGAACTGCAGTCATGGTGGAGGCAGTATGTGGGTGGACCACTGCACTTGGGAAGTAAAGCTCAGGACTTTTAAACCTGTTTCCTGATACGTTTCTGCTTATAAATAAGCAAGCCAGAATTGTGTGGCAGAAAAATAGGTAAAGTCAATCCTAGCTTTTTAAAGCTGTTAGACTTTTAAAAATATCTTCCTGTTATGGAAAATGTTTTCTTGTTAAAAGAGCTAAGGAACACAATGTCTGGTTTGTGCGAAGGTTTTTGACAGGGATTTGTTTCATTGAGCTGTTTTTTTACGAGGTGTTCCAACCTATTTTCCTTTTCAAGTCTCTGACACTGTTGCCATAGGAAATGCACATCCTACTCATTTAAAGGTGGAAGCAGAGGATAAATGGGGCAAAATAAGGACATACATTTCAGATTTCGAGTGATTTGTTCAATGCTGTTAACATTATTGTTTTACAGATTTTATATGTGAGAATAGAAGGTGGTGTTTGCAATTAAAAGAAAAGATTTTATAACCAAAATAGCTCTGGTAAAAATATTTATTCTTGTGGAGTTGTTTTTTTTTTTTTTTTTTTTTGTATTAACACTGAATTAGCAAGTGCAAGAGGAGCACTAAGTTACAGATGCTCCTTGTATTATTTTCAGCTTCCTCAGGCCCTCTGGCAAGTACTTGACTCTTAGACTTGAGAGCTGACTTTTGACTCTCATGAATGAGAGGGACATAAGCCTTGTATTTTCAATATGATATTGAAGACACTTCTGAAATTAGTAGCCCTGGCTATGCTCGGGGATTTTAGTCAGTAATTTCAGGGATTTGTGTTGCTATACAAAGGGCTGCTGGGGATGCTTAGCTCAGGACAGGGGGAATGGCTCTAAAACCCTGTTTGCTTCAGTCTTATTTTGCCTGCAGTGGCAGCAGACAGAATCCTATTTTAGTAGTTGTAATTTATATCTTTATATATGTATATGTATATTCCTTAAGACTCTGAACAGGAAGCTGGTTGGCCCGGTGTCCATAGGGCTGGACGTTACGGCCAGCTGGCTGCCTAGGCCACTCTCCTTTCTAACCATCAGTAGCTGCAACGGCAGATGTAGTTGCTGGGGAAGTGCAGCCTTTGCCACCCCGGGGCAGCTTTCCCGGGGCTTCGGGGCGCCTCCAAACCACCCTCGTGCAACACTGGAGAACCACGTGCGAGCCGTGTTAGCAACAAGATTTGTGGCCTAAACTGTGGGGGGAATATGTGTTGAGTACTGCTGGGAAGACCTTTGCTTCTAGATCAGGGCTTCACAAACTTGTGTGAGGCCTTGGTCACTGGAATAGTGTTTTAAATAAAAAGTTTGATAAAAGCAGTACATGGTGGTTTGTAAGGCCTTTGGAGAGGGTTGGCAATGGCTCTGAAAAGCACATTGTATACACGCTGCCGTGCTGCCCGACTGAATTGCGGGGGCTGCGTTTCTAATAGGATAGAGAGAGTAGGGCTCAACCTTAATATTTTCTGTGTATGTCAAAGGTAAAAAAAACAGGCAGTTAGTTGTTTTTTACTTTATTTCTTTGGAGTATAAGTAGATCATGGAAACAAATCTTCCCTTAATTTTTGTCCTATGCAAAGAACAAAAATTATTGTTTAATTCGTAATGAGAAATTCCTAACTAAGTCTTTTTTTCTTTCTTCTTTTTGATAACCTAGCATGAAAAGATTCTTTTATAAGTTGTCTAGTGATCTTGGATAAGTCTTGGGCTAACACATGGTGAGCAGCACTTACTAATTCAAATTAAAGCAATGTTTTGACTTGGCTGCTTTGTTGGCTTTGTTTTCAGATGATACATTTTAAAATAAATCCCAACAATTAAAGTTTGCGAGGCAGACTAAAATTAGTTTAATAGACCTATTGGAACCTACGAGATAGAACTTACTAGTGTTGGTCGACTTCAAGACCTTTGAGGGCTTGTTAGGTAATATTGCAATGGAGTTTCCTCAAAATGAAATTACTGTGTGCCTAATATGTACAGAGGCAATTCTTGGAAAAGCATCTTTAAAGTTTCTCAATAGCAGACATAAGAAAGGAATGTCAAAGGGAAAATGCGAAAAATACTTAGATAAAAATTGAAATCTATTCCACAAACATGTTACTGATGCAGAACATTTGGTTCAATGTCTGATGATCCATTCAAGCTGTAACATTTTTAGAAGTTTACTATAGTCTTCTATGAGCTTTGATGTCAGATTTTTGAATAGGAAAACCCATTCTATAGTAAGCTGAATACTCGATCTGCACAATGCCTTGAATTTTAATGGTGCCGACTTGTTTCAAGCAGCTAAAAAGCAGTCCTCTTTTCTCAGTGTCTGCGAGGCTGATGTAAGCAAAGATTAGAACTCTGATTTTTAAGGTCGATATTATTAACAATTTCTTTTTGTTTGTTCATCTTCCTCCTAATAGATTTATACTGACTGGGCTAATCACTACCTAGCAAAATCTGGCCACAAGAGGTTAATAAAGGATCTACAGCAAGATGTAACTGATGGCGTCTTATTAGCTGAAATAATCCAGGTTGTAGGTGAGTGACTTTCTTTTTTTGTACCATGTATCCACCAACTCACTTAGAGACGCACCTTCTTTATCTTCTACATAAACATCAAGAAAAAAACACAATAAACTGCATGGAATTATGTAGATAATTTTCCCTCAGAGACTTTGTTAATTAATTTGATAAAGCCTTGTCTTAAAGGATGGCAAAAAAATATTTGGTGTTGCTGATAAGATCTCTTGACACAGCAATATCATTCTGCGTAGCTGAATGTTAAAAAGCAACTGATGAGGTTTTTTTCTGCTAGGCTGCTTTTAGCCTTCACTGTCTCTGTTTCTTACCCCTTTTTGGGTTGGTCTGGGCATAATTCACAGTGACAGTGGCCTGCTATGTTCCTGCTATGACCTCCTACTCCAGCTGGATTTGAAAAATCTCTATATATAGCTTGAAGAGGGTAAGGGATATGATTTTTATGTGAAAGAAATGGAATCTTTCATAATGAGTTTTCAAAAGAGGAAGATCATTTATCATTAGGACATGTCTCTCTGACATAGGCTCAGTCCTGCAGGTCTTGACTTCCCTCAGTTTGCACTAATATTAGTAGATAATGGAGGTGCTAAACAATTTGCAACACTGGCCCCGTGCAAAGCTACATATTCTCCCTTCCCCTTGGGCCTGGATCCTTCATTAGTTCCTTCAGAGGATCATCCATCTGGTACTTGGGATGCCACGAAACACATGCATGGGCCAGTGGAGATTGATGGAAGCAGAAAGCCTGCTAATAGGAATTAGGATGACTATTGTTAGAAGCAAAACTGACAGATTTGAGATGCAAATTAAGAAGACAGCAATGAAGTAACAAGACATCAGTGCATGCATATTTATAGGTGCTTGAGATGCTGTAAAAAAGCTTGTTCCTTGATTTAAGGTACAAATCGGTAAGCCACATGCTTGGATGAAATCAAGAGGTCTAGTTCCATGGACTCCCTTGGAGCTATACTGGCATACATCAAACAAGTTTTCCTCTTTGCGTGTTTTAGAGCAACAGTATATCCTAATAGTTTTCTATGGGCTAGTCATGTAGCTACAGGCATATAAAAATAGGTCATGAATTAATTGTGTATTGACAGGTATTCACTATGAACAACATTTCATCCTGTATGTATTTACTAATGCATATTTAGTAGAGAAATTTTTTCAAAACCCAAGAACAGTTAGGTGTTTATTCCTTTCATACATACACCCAGCTACCCTGTGTTAACAGTGTTGTATAGAACCTTTGTGTGGGAACAGGTGTAAGAATACCATCATCAAAATATGTGAAATTGGTTGTATCAAGTATTTAAATATAGTTGTTTGCATATTGACTTGAGAAAACACATATAAAATTCAAAATACTCTCTTTGATACTCAAAGTTATTGTTTACTCTATTTTCATAGCCATCTCAGAGCTGCCTTATTGATAAGATTTTGAATTAGGTCTGCAAGGCACAACTTTCAAAAGTTAAAGTTTAAAGTAAAGGATTTCCTTTTCAGATGATATTTTCCATGTGAAATAAGGTTCATATTTAAACATACTCATTCTAATTCTCTAAATTAGCAGAGAGAGAAAGTCATTTGTATCTGATGTGCCTTAGGCATGCTGCATCTCATTGACAGAGAAGTGGTGATAACTTTCACACGTAGAAGCTGCTTTAACTGTAGCCTAGAAAATACCAACTTTTTTCTGATGAACAAGACTGCACGCTAAAGAAGCTTCTAAATGCAGTGCAAGAGATTTTTCTTTTTTATGCTGTGCTTTCTGTTGTGTGTGAAAGCAGCTATGAAGACACTTGCTCCTTTTTGTCATGGGTGGAGTGTCTAGAGATTATTCAGAGTCACCAGAATTGGTTCTAGTTTAATTGTTAGTGATACAATTTTATGTGAGTTCATCTGAAATTCACATAGCAGACATGAAATCTTGCTATTTCAATTCCGGAACTGATGGATAAAATGAAAAATAAAGATGTGTTTTTTAATGAAGACTAAGTATGGTTAATAATGATACAGATATAATGATTATAGTCCTTTCTGCTTACCTTTCTTAAGTGAAATAGATGTGTATTGAGGGAAAGGAAATAATAAAAGCTAGGTAGTTCTTATGCCCTAGCATCCAAACAGAGAGCAAATCTAAAAAGATGTGAAACCAAATATCACTGCGTTTGATACAGAGTATCTACCTTTCAGGCCTTAAAACCGCTAGATAGTATAGAAGTGTTATGTGATGACAGTTTATTCTCTTTGCAGGTCAATTAAAAATGTATTCATAGCATTCTGGTGTATTTCAGCTCAAAATTTATGAGAATAAAAAGAACACATAAGGAATATATGCCTTAGTAATCCCATAGAAACATAGTAGTTGTATTTAAATTAATAAATTTAGATATACTGGGTCTGTGCATCATCTTAAATTTGTAATATCAAATTGTCAGTCTGTTCCATGTTAGATTCTTCAATATTCAAAACTCAAAATTGATGCTAAATTAAATTGTACCCCAGTCCAGTAGGATTTTTTCTGTTGCCTAGATGCCTAGAATATTTTGTGGACTATTTTAGTTGATCTGATACAATCAAAATCAGACCAGCTACAAAAGGTGTTGCATTATAAATAAGGATACAGATATTGAGTTAGTGTTAAATCTTTCTTTGTTCAGCTAGCTAAAAGTAGTTCCCATAAAGAGTAAAATGCACAAGTCAGTGTTTTGTTTGTCAAGCAGTACAGCCTTATGGCAGGTGGTAGGTGCACTGTTTAGCATAGATGCTTTGGATTTGCGAAGACAGACGATGTTACATATATGTCTAAATATTCTGGATCTGCTTCTCTTCTGATTGAAATTAATTGTATTGACTTAAGCAGTAGTAGATCCTTGGTCTAATTTTAAAGGTCATTTGTGTGATTATTCCAGATAACTATTTAACTTCAAATTCATTTTGTGACTTATCTCAGTATAGTTTTCATGTGCAAACATGAAAATTGTCCTGTCACCTTGGCAGGAGAAGTTTAGAGGGTTATATTTCAAGCCAGACTTTTGGAATCAAGCCTAGCAGTACTCCCTAGCGTTGTATTCCTGTATTGTTCTTTTATTGACTGGCAAGTAGATTTAAAGAAAACTCTGCAAGTTTTAATGCTAGAGATTCCTTTTCACTTGTGCTTTCATATATTTTTGGCTTGCAGTTTCACAATATGCCTTCTACCAAAATAAAACCCAAATATGTTGGGTACCACTTTCCGTGCTTTGATTCTGATCCTGTCAATGAAAGCACAGTGTCTGTAATAAAAATACAGAGTTCGTCTTGTTTTTTCTGTCTGGCTTAGGAAAGAGGATGAGAGAAACTATCAGTTCACCCCTCAGTCTTAACCTTTGGTACAACTCTGGAACCAAACTTGTTCCATTAGGTTTGTGAATGCATAGCAATACCCAAAATATGTAGAATAGTTGAGTAAATATTTCTGTTCTGTGTTTGCATACTAAAAATAAGGAAAAAGTCAAATGCCATATTGCAGCAGAAACGTGGAAAGAAGTTAAGCAGTGTAGACGTCTTTAAATAGACAACTCCAGGTAGTTTGTGTATGAGAGCTTAAAAAGAGCTCGGTAAGAAGCTTTATGGTTTGCTAACATTATTTTAAATTCACTGTATAACATTTTGGGAGTTCTAGAGGACTAGGGAAAGAAAAGCTACTAATTTTTAAGAAAGATAAACAGAATGACCTGGCTTAATAGGGATGTCTCTACACATCTGACACAAACGAGAGAAGAGCTCATTCAGAACTTCATTAGTCTTCTTTCAAATTTTAATTATGACCAGTGCAAATTTATGGCAATAAGATCTTATCAAACTAATACGGTATCAGTTTTTGAGATTACTGCAGATTTAATATATAAATAAAGATATCGCATGATGCAAAACTGAGAGACAGTGACTAATAAACTCTGGAGGCACAGGATTTGAAAACATATAAGAAATCATTTACATTTCTGTGTGACCAAATCACACTTCTAGGATCAAATGCATGCTTTTTGTGTATGGAGTCTGATAGATTATTCCAGGGAACAGTGCAGCTGATTGATCTGCAGTGTCTTTTTCAGATTAACATCAATTCCTAATGCATTACTGTGGCGTAAGTAGTACTGTGACACCTTGATATATAAAGAGGGGAATACCAGGCAGGAGTAAAGAAGTTATATTAATTCTGTATTTGACATTATGACTGCTATTGGAATACTGTGCCAAATCTGATATTCCTAACTGAAGGATGACAGAAAATTAGATGGAGTTCTGATTGTTGCCCGGAGAATATGTGACAGGTAGAAAATGTGTCTTATGATAAAAGAATCGACAGGATGCAAATCTATTCAACTGATCAAAGGGGATACCTTTATTATAGTGAAAAAACTGCACAAAATAAATTTGATTGTAACTGTTTGTTCAGTCTAGCACACAAAAGTTATTTCAGGGTCCAGTACTGAAAGGGGAAACTAAGCAAATTCAGGCTCTAAGGCACACATTTAACCACCTCAACGATTTACTAATTTCACTTGGGACTTTAAAGATTGAAACCCTGTATTTTTTTGCAAGTTGTATTACAGGTGAGCCATGGATATGAAGCTTGAAAAGAAGTCTCACAGTTTGTGCTTAAATTAGAATTGTTCACAGTTTTCCTGCCTCGCTTTAAAATCTGTATTCACTCTACAGACAAATCAACTTGACATGCAGACATCTATGCATATGTAGTGTATGCTTTCCTGCTCAGCAGTGATGCAGTTTCCAGAGTTTAAATCTTTTTTGTCACCCCACAAGATGTTGTCAGACCAGTTGTTTTCTGGCTCCAGCTGTCTCTGGAGGCATGACCCACTAGAAAAGTCCAGCTGCTTTTCTTGATGGGTCTCAGTGTTTCACACATTCGCTTTCATTGGACAACCACAATCTTAAACACCTTTATTTAGCTAGCAGCAAGTGCTCTGGAAATAATTGGTTTTTGCTTTACTTTTTATATTTGCTTTTCAGCAAATGAAAAGATTGAAGACATCAATGGCTGCCCAAAAAATAGATCTCAAATGGTGAGTAGTAAAGTGGTCTATTGTTTGTGTGCGTGTGGTTGAATATTTAGTATATGTGATTTAAATGTCTAAGTGAGACTCTTAAAAACAATTTTCAGTGTAGTTTCTCACACTAGTGAAGGCAAAGGTATAATTTGAAGGAGAACACTACAGTTCTTGCCCCATTGTACTCCACAGGAGTTGAATTAGGCCTTGTCATTTAATTACGTATTTACAATGGCACCTATTCTTACTTTGATATTTTGTATTTCTGAAATATCACGTAGTTAAACAAGAGTATATAAAACTGAAATGTTGTTCTTTTATCCAGACAATAGTATCACAAAAGCAGAATTAGATATATATTTTAAGTGTATTAAGATTCCTTTATTTTGTGAAAAGAAAGAAGATAAATGGTCAAAACTCACTAAATAAAGAACAAAATTTCAAATTGCAGACTTCAAGATCTGTTTTAAATATGTATCTTCTTTTTGATTGATTTAATTTGAAAAATAAGTTATTTTGTATCTTTCTGGTATGTAATATTTGAAACTGAAGAACCAAAAATTAGTGTTGTAGAAATAAAAGCATACCATACATCAAGAGTATGTCTGCTATGAGTATTGGTGAAGATAAAACTATAGACAGAACTTTACTGAGAACGTAAGCAGTAAGAAACTGAGGAGTTTTAAAAATTTATGGCATTTCAAATGAAGGCTATTTCCTTTTTTATCCTGAGACAAAACTAATTTTACAGTATAAATTCTAGAATCTCCCCTTTGCATTCCAAATGCTCAATTTGGGATATTTTAATATCTTTTCTGTATGTGAAGCTATTCTGGTGTTTTTCATTTTTACAGCTTCTCCCAGCTGCGCCCACCTCCAGGTCTATAACTTCGATATGGCTACTGATGTAGTTAAATAAAGGATTACAGATTTGACGAGAGTTTGCCATCTTAAGTCAGAAACAGCACTGTGTTCTGCTGTTCTGTTTTGGCTTTTTGTTTCTTCTTGGAAGTTATCAGTCTCCCTTAGACCCATGGAGCAAACACTCCTTAAAAAGAAAGCCATCTAAGCAGATTTACCGTTGCTACTTCTTACTGCTTTGAAGAGATTGGTTGCTATTCTTGCTGTAGCCACAGCAGCTGTCTAGAGTATAAATAATTGAGGAAATGTTGACAATTACTATAATTTAATGTTCCACAAATGTGTCCTAAGAACTGAATTTCATTCAGGACTGGACAAATTCCCTAATATTGTAGCTAAAAATTCAGTGTAAGTCATGATTCTTCAGGAAGGAACAGAGCTGTTCTGTTTTATACAGTCAGATGCCACACTGTAGGTTGTTTATAGAATCAGATCTGGTTATAAAAGCATCAGAGGGCATGTGCTACATCAGGAATTGTGAAGTGTTGGAAGGAAGTCTTTGCTTCGCACTCCCTCCTCCAAGGTTTTAAGTTTATTCTGGTTGCTCATTCAGGAGGGTAAGGTGAGTAAAACTGGCTGTTCTATGTCACCCTACTCATGAGACTTAGTACATCAGTCAAAGGCAGGCCATCCTCGGTGGTGTTCTCACCACAAGAAACATAAGGGTTATGCTTATGGCTTGCTTTGCTCAAGTGCACAGGCTTTTGGAGCTTTTTGTTACCTCAGCAGAGAATGCTGAGACAAGAACTTAAGAATCTTCACAAAGGTAGTGTGCACTGAGGTGCGTGTAGCGTTTGAGGAGACAGCTCTTCTTCAAGTTTCCTGCATTCCAGGAGAAGGATGTAAGTTGCACTGTTCATTTAGATTTGGCAGTCTCCATCCTTTGCATTTTGATGCACTTTCCTCTTAATATACCACTCCCCAGGGTGTGGGAGCTGGTGTTTGTGTCTGGTGCTTGTACTACAGAGGTGTGGCAGGAGGCAAGGGTCTTTGTGTCCAGTCAGCTCGAACACACATGGTTGAACCAGGTCGAATGTGTGTAGTCTTATTTTTTTTAATTGATTGTTCAGTTACAGATGTGCATATCTATATTGTACTCTCTATAAATAGGATGTTACAGCTGAGTAGATATTAAAAAAAAAGGTAACTTAAATGAATGTTTAACTTTGCTCATTAAACAAAAATACAATGCAGCTTGGTGGGAAGTCTTCTATCATCAACTCTCTCGTCTGGGCAGTTTATCCAGTTTGTAGGTTCACCATGCCATGGACAGAGAGAATTGTGTAGAGCCAGCTCTGGTCCAGCCAGATGTATCGTCCTGAAAACCCAAAGTGAATCTATATATCTTCCAAGGCCCTTATGGCTTTGTGGAAGCAAATATAGTTGCTTCCATGTGGTACAGTCATAAGCCAGTGAAGCTCATCAAACCTTAGAGAGCTGAATGCAGAGCCAGATCAGGTCTCTCTGCATTGTTGTGCCCATTGCTGCAGAGTAGACCAGGGTGTGGATTTGCCCAGGCCAAGTTGAGCGTTAGAGATAGCTTGGGTCTAACAGACTCAGAGCCAGTGCTAATAAGCCTTGTCAAATCAAGTTTAGTACTGCAGAACCATTTGGGACCATCGAGGCTTATCAACCAGGTCTCAGTGCCAGAAGTGACATGACCAAGTCCCACACTGACGCCATGAAAAGTCACTTCAGTGAGAACCTGTGCCTTGTACTCTTGTTGTCTGGGTTGCTCTGCTGTTGGGAGTATTCCGGTCTTCCTTTGCTTCAGATAACAGAGTTGACTGGTTTTTATATAATCTATTATAGACTGCTCTATATCTTCTTCCCTCTTCATAAGAACTGTAGGTTTTTTTTTTTCCAATCCTATATGCTTTTGTATGCAGATATTTCTCTAAACAAAAGCCTGTAATTGTGATGATTAGTTCCAGCTGGCACACAGAAAATCCTGTGGTTAACTGAGGATGTAGTAGTATGGAGTATAGGTTCTGCGGCCAAGAAAATTTGGAGACTGTCATCACAATTGCATTTTGCTTTGTAGAATGAAGCATAAGAAAATATTGGCTCACTTCTTGAGAAGTGGGAGAAGGAGGTTAAAACAAAACCACTTTCCTCTCCTACCCATTTTTGGAAAAAGACAGATGTAAACAAGCATGAATAGGGATATCTTTCAGTTAATGCTGCTTGGTTGAAGAAAAAAAAAAATCTTTTCTTTCTAACAGTCAGTTTGCCTGTTTTTCTGAGGATGGTATTAGAGCTCTACATTCATCAGCCTGCAGAAGCTGGACTATACAGGAGGTACAGTTTAGTACCTTATCTTGTAGCTAGTGTAGGTTTTTCTAGAATATAACCTATTGCAAAGGGGGTCGTATCACTTATATTCATAAAATGATAAAGTAACTGAAAAAAGTGGAGTACTTCAGTGAATTGTAATATGCAGATATCAAATCTGGCTTTAATGGCAGCCTGTAGAAATCTCAATCCTTAAGTGCCCTGTTCTGTCTGTAGGAAGTATGTTATGTACAACAGTCACAGTTTTTAAAGAAAGTTTTATTTGCAACCTTTTAACTCAGTGTGATATCTGAACATTTTATTATGTTGCATATTAATGTGTCCTGTTTTCCTAGCCCTGCAAAGAGTGTGAAAAAAGACAGAGAGGTTCCTTCCTTGACTAGTTCATACTCTGATCCTGTTGTAGTTGCCTGCTCTAGCTCCAAGCCTTGTTAGAGACTCTTGGGCTTCATGTGGTCACAAGCACAACTGACTGCTGTGCTACCTGTTACAACTGATAAATTGTAAGAGATGAGATAAAAATGAAGATTAGGTGATAAAAGAAACATGCAAAGGATGTGACATTTAGAAAGATCTGGCCATTAATGTGGAGAGAAAGGTGAAGAAAAGAGAAGAACCATAACTGCTAGGATAGAAGTGACTGAAGAGAGAGCTGAGCAAAGAAAGTTAATTTTTAAAGCATGGACTTGAAGATGAAGAGGGGAGATATTTGGTAATGAAGGGATATATTGGCAGACAGAGGACAGCTGATACACTACTGAAGATGGGACTGTAAGAGAGGGTGAAAGAAGTAGAAAGCAGTGTGTCACGTAGGAAGGGTAGAGTTTTTCTTCCACTTTGAGCACAAAGCCAAGAAATATTGAATGTGGCAGTGGAAAGAGATAAGGAGCATCTGGATATATTTAAGAAAAAGTATGAGAAAAGAGAAAAGAAAGTTGATTTTTTCCAAGGTTGAAAATAAAAAAGTTGAAGTTTTGCAGTACTCTAAAGAGAACTAAAATGCTAGGTGTCAAAGTTGGAGAAGGGGAGTGGAGTGATAGCAAACCGGTCAATGATGAAGGGAAAAAGATGGGGAAATCTGTAGGTGGATAAAGCAGGCGCTCTCTCATCTTTCCAGGCTAAGCCTGGGGAAGTTGTGGGACATCCAAGACAAGAAATTGGAGAAACAGGAAGGAACATAGGCTCAACCAAGACCACAGTTCTCTCCTATAAATAGAGTCGGAAATAACTGTGGTTCTCATGTGGTGTTTGTGGTTGTTTTTTATTGTTTTTAAGAGCGATCACTTTATGTATATGAGTATCAATGTGTGATGAAACTATCATGGAACAAAGAGGAGGTACTTATCTTTTTTGTGGGTTCACCTGAGAGTTTTTCAAGCCTTTGCAGGTATCAAGCCTTACTGGTAAAATAATACTGTTCAGTCTTTTCTGTTACTGTTCATCTGTCTTGCAAATGTAAAGAATCTTTTACAGCAGCGTGGGCCAGACCCTGCATTTCTTCCCAAGAACTTTATAAAAGTCAAGGCAAAGGCCCTTGATTTCTATATGTTCACTTCATTTGCAAGGAAGCCTTATTCCGGTGATGGCAACTGGACTTTTAAATTTTATTATTTGACTGATTTCTTGTATTCTGGAGATGTTCTGTAGTGTATTCTGGGCACCCAAGTCAAAAAACAGTTTGTATAAAAATTTTTCAGCCTGGCAGGGCCCCTGTTTTTAAAGTCAGCAGCACAGGAAGTTTTAATTAAGTGTTAAAGCTAGTTGTTCACTTCTGTCCTCAGTGTGACCCTTGCCACCTCCACCCCCTGCTACATTATTTTTTTTTGGGGGGGGGGGGAGGGGGGAGAAAAGAGCAGATAAAAAGGCTTCACCCTTTTTATGACAGATGTTAAAATCTTTATTATTATTTGTGTATATGGTATATAGTTATACATATTACCGTGTTCTTTTTCACACACAGTTAAAAATCACTAAAAGTACATATCCATGAATTGAAATAAACATGAATGCTGGTGTGATATGGCCCATACTTAAAGAGTATAGATGAATAGGCATAAATGAGGGCTGGCAGGAATAATGTGAGAGGCAACTGTCTACATCGACCGAGGAGCTGACTGTGTATGTGTAATATCCACTAGGAGAGTGAGCTGCTACTTTTTGTACAAATAACTAAAAATGACTGCTGTAAAAAATAGAGTTAAAATATTCTTAGCTTCTTGTATTTTTCTCATGGAAATAATTATTGTCAATTTTAGAAACTACCATTTCTATCTTCTCAGTTTCCCACCAGCTGCACCAGAACTGCTGTTCGTCTAGCACAGGAAGATTGTCCTGGGCACACTGTGGAGTCCTTCAGTTAACTCAAGGATCACTATGACATGTTTTCAGATGTTTCCTGGTTACTGCTAAACATATTGCCCCGTATTACTCACAGTCATATTTATCCCTGCTATAACCCATTTGTCTCAGGAGCAGCTACATTTCATTGTGTGAGAATTAATTGGTTTTGGGGGTTAAAAATAGCAGTTGGGCTCCAGCAGTATCACCAGGCCTTCTGCTTAGTCCCTGTTCTGTCTTTGTTCTTGGAGAATTGGCATCTGCTTAAACCTGCTCCTCTAAACACAGTCTTTTTTATATATCCAGTGTTGTCTAAACGTTGCCATGGCTGGCCGCAATAAATTTGCAGAGGCTGTTCCTCCAACCCCTCCCAGACTGACAGGGGCTGAAGTCTGGCCGTTAGGCCACCCGTTTCTCAAAGTCACGGATCCTGTTGCCCAGGAATGTGCTGCTAATTCAGGGAAATAGCTCCGCAGAAAAGATCAAAAGCATCACAAGCATTTTTTTCCTCTGCAAATTCCTGGTGTAGGATTTTTGGAAATGTATCCTGGTGGTTAAAAATAGTCATGTATTTTCAAATAAAACTTCTCCAAGGTTGTTCTGAGAAATATAGTAACGGGAACTTTGTGTCTTCTGTTAAGCCTTTCCCCCCACTTTACTTAGGTAGCCTGTATCTTACTGTCAGGGTAGGTTTAGCATTTTAATCTGTTTAATGTTACTGTAGTAACAAATGGGCATTTTTTGACTGTGGCCTGGGGTATGTTTCCTCATGGCTGAATGTTAGCCTGAAGGGAAGACATTAGCTGGAGCCATGCCAGACTGTACAGTGACGGACACAGCATAGCTCCTTGAACTGCGGGGGGAGACACTTGGCCTAATCGCGAATTTAGCAATGTCTAGAACTGCATTTTCTTTAAAACTTTCTGTGTTTCTGCTGATCATGTGTGAGCCTAAAATACAAATTTTCCCATATAACTGAGGCCTTGGCCCTCTACTGGAAATTTCATAAGATGCTCTTTCCTTCCTCTGCTCCGTTATAAAATCCAAAGCTCAGCTTCTGCATGTTGTCATTTAGAAAAGAAAGATTTGCTACAGAGATGATCTGCCAGGCTGTGTGTACTTAGATATCTTTCTTCCCATCTCTCATGATGAATTTTGCTCTTGGTTAAGATTCATTTTGCTGTCTCTATTTTTTCCAGGGATCCAGACTGTTATTAGGCTATTATGCTTACCATTTATATATTATTATCAGTGAGACAGGTGCTGTAGGATAATGGACCTCTCTTTTGCAGAGTTTGCAGTCTAAATAAAACCACAGACAGAACCCTCCCCTGCCCCCCATCATCCTACATAGGAAATAACATGATAAATAGAGCTTGACAGGACTGGGAGAGGCCAGTATGTACATCCCACTGCCATAAGGTACCATAAAGCATCCCTAAAGCTAATAGACATTTGTCTAATTTCAGGAGGGAAAGAGTCCCAGAACTGCTGCCTGCGGGCATGGAGATGAGGCAGTATGCGCATGCGGTCTGCCCGTTTGGTGGGCGTCTGTCGTGCCTTCTGAGGCACGGTGGCCACAGTCTGTCACTCTCTTGGGCCCTCGTGGTGTACGGTACTCGGATTCTTTGCCCTATGCTGTGGTGCTGAAACTTAAACATCATCCGACTCTGAAAGAGCAAGGGTCAATAAAGAGCAACAGGGAAATGCCTTTAAAAGTAATTATTAAGGAAAACTGGGACATGTGAGCTTCACGACAGAGAGATAACTAGATTCTGTTTGTTCATTGATCTCATTGTTCGTTTAAGCTGCCGTATCGCTTTTTGAATACCTAAGTTTGTAGCCCCCGTGTGGACTAAATACATGAAACAGAGCTGTTGCACAAAGGAAACAGGGTGATTCCACAAAAGTGTGTGGAGACTTCTGTCTGTATTTGCAGATATCTTTCACTTACGTATTTAGATGTTTACCAAAGAGTGGATGAATAACTTTCTTTTGCCATCGCTATTATTTATGTAAATTTTTTACATAAATTTACCTTTTATGTAATATACTCCAAACACAGCTTCTTGCTATGTTATGCTTACATGGGGAAAAATGGGAAATTGTGGATGATGTGTCTTTAACTTCCTTTATTGTGCCTGCATATTGGGATATATATTATATGTAAAACGGCATTCGTTGTCAGGCCAAACTATAGTATATTTCTATCACTTAAAATAAAGCTTTCGTTGCTTGATTGTTTTATTATTATAATTAATCAAAATAGAGCACAGCAATATTCGGTACAAAACTTCCTTCTGAGGTAAAACTTGTGATAAAATGTGTAGTTTCTCTGCTATGTGAGTTTCATTAAACTCTGAATTACTGCTGCAAATTGAAGTTAAATTTGATATACAGGGTTTTCATCACTAAAGCTGGTATTGGAGGAAATACAAACACTACTCAAGAGGTGCTGCTTACTGTAATGAGTAGTTTAATGTCAGCTTCTCCTTTCAGACATCTATACTCTTTCAAAAATACCGTTTTATATACAATTCAAGGATGTTTTGTCAATCTAGTGAACACTGCCCTTCCCTAGACATAGGTCACATTTTACACTTAATCACAACAGTACACTGGCAACATAACTTTCGGTCTGGAAGCCCAAAATAGAAAAGGGTCTCTCGTGAGCAGCTAGGGAATGTGGAAGTGAAGCATTCATGAGACTTGTTGAACCCCTCGTTACTTATTTACTGAGCACAGCCATGGTTTCTGTCGAGCTGTTCCTATCTTTAGTTATACTGAAGCAGAGATTTAGTGCCAGTAATGTAGAGTTAGTGTGTTACGTGCTAACATCCAGTTAAGTGTCTGTTGAAACCAGCAAATGGTTTCATTTATATCCCAAATTAATGATTCTCCAGTGGCAGGATACTCTGTTGATATATGTTATCCAAAGTTGAACATGTTGTTATTGTTTAACAAATTGTAATTTAGGACCAGTCTCAAGATTTCAAATGGTGCACAAATTATCCACTTCAGCTTTTTGAATATCTTTCTCTAAGGCCTGATTCTGAAAAGCTGGTCAGAAAACGTTGAATATTTCTGTGAGTGTTTTTCAGAGAAGCGAACCTTTATGTTTTTCCCCATAGGAAAATTTCTCTTTTGAATGGAAAAAATGAAAACATTTGAAAAGCTGAATTTCAAAATAAAGTAGGAAAATTTCTAGAGACCTTACATCCGCCTCTCCCTCCTTAAACAGTGGCTGCTTGCTTGTTTAGAAATACACTGGGTAGAAGCTGCTGCCAAGTTGTCGTGTCGTGCAACCTCTTCCCTCGCCAACCCCCCAGGAGCCGAAGCTGTGAGTGGAGGCGCTATTGCCCCCCTGGCCGGCCCGCGGCCCGTGCTGGCGGCTCTCAGCGCAGCCGCCCTTCGAGAGGGGGTCCACGCGCAGCCCGTGCTAGCAGTTAAAGCGGAAAGCCCAGATTAGCTTGGCAGGACTTCTGAATTGCATGGGCTTGCCTGAAAGCAGTCTGAATACAAGAACCCTTTACGTGCTCTTTGATGTGATTAGAAATTTGGGCACCATGAATCGGAGCTTTCTCGGTGGTGCTTACTGCACGCGTTTCTATTTATATTTGGCATGTTGTGAGTACAGCTGCGGATATGTTTTTGGAAAAAGAAAATTAAATATTTACAGGGATTTAATACTGTGCATGTACAATAAGAGCCAGGTGGGCATTGTGTGTAATGGGTCTCTGTGTTCTGTGCTTTTATAGATATTTATGATAGCCACGCTAATGTGAGTCCCCCTGCAACCTTAGCATCAAAGTTCTTTAAAATCTTGAATATTAACAGCATATTGTAAAATAGAGCAATACCGTTAGTCCCATCCTTTCCAGAGGAGCAGCTGAGGCACAGAGAAGCGAAGGTTTTACCCAAGAGCAGAGAAGGGGATGCTGGAGAGGGGACTGAGGCTGGTTCTCCAGCCAGAGGTTAGTGCCCAAACTGCCCTTTCCCTTGAAAACCAAAAAGAGGTTAAATTGTATCCAAGTGATGCATCTGTAATGTAGAAGGTCTAATTTTCACATATATGTGAAAACAATGCACCTGTGAAAATATATTTAGCTTTCTGTGGATTTCTCTCTTATAACCAGGCTTCGTGTGTCCCTGAGTTACGACCATTATTTGAGTTCTGAAATATCCACTAAGTTCTGTCAATATCCTGAAATTAAATTTATGAGACATTTTTATCCAAATAGGGGTGGCATATGAACACTGGGAGCAACATATTATTTCTTCAAAAAAAGTATATTTTGATCAGGGTACATATTAATGAAGGTGTATTTTAAACAAAGCAATTAAATTAGTGCTTATATCCTTCCGAGGAAAAGAGAATTTGTAATATTGCCTTGATATTTCTTATATGTGATATAAATACATTTAGGAAATAATGCAAATGAGTAATAAACCTAATTTGAGGAAAAAAAATTTAAAACCCCTCGAACCCCAGGATTATAAGGATTACCAATGTAATGGTTTAAAATTTTAAGGCTCTTCCTAAACTTTATGAAGTAAAAAAGTTAATCATAGAACCTTGAGCTGAAAATACAGACAAAGAATACATTTTGCTTTATGAAACAGCTTGCTGAGAACAGCTTTTGTTAAGCTCCTTCCTGGTTTCTGGATTATATGTGAAGTCTACTGTAATGGTGTATAAGAGTTTGTAAAAAAAATTTTTTTAAAAAGTCACATGAAATCAATCTTTATTTTTCTTGTTTGGAAACTAATCTACTGGACAGAACATGGAATCTTAAGTCAAAAGCAAAGTACTGGTTTCAATATAAGTAGTAATTTTCCTGGGTAAGCTCATAAAAAGTCAGCTGTAAAATCACTGTAAAAGTTGGGAGTAGAGATCTTGCACCATAATAATGATGTTTCTTGTAATTATGAGAATAATCAGAAACTTCCCATGGTTTCTAAGTGAAGGCACCTACAGTGAGAAGTTTAATTTTGATTTTTCTTTGAGAACAACATCTGGATCTGTCACAAGGAGAGCAGTGTTTATAATTTACCCTGCTCTGTTTGTCTTGGCTGAGCTGAATGTCAAATATATATATTTGTCAAATATTTGTCAAATATAGTCAATATTCAACATATATCAGTGCCCATGTACGGATTTCTATTTATGTGATGAGGAGTGGGGATGTTTGGGGTTTTTTTGTTTTGTTTTGTTTTTGATGTGCCCTACTCTGCTTGTACAGGCCAGGGCATGTTTCCTAGTGCCTTTTCTTTCGAACACGGACAAGAATAGAAACTGAATCTTCTGTGGTCATTGTGCCAGTGTTGCCAGAAATACATAATTACTGCAAGGTACATTTGAGAGCAGAGGAGTAACTGAGTGATATACCTGGGAAAGTAATAGTGAAATGAGAATTAAATAAATGTATTTTGATCAGTATATAGGAATTCAATAAAATTGTTAAATTTGTATCTACATAAGTTCCATATGTGTCGAAGTGAGGAAGGAATGAGGAGTGTGTAGGTCTGATAGGAATCCTGCTGCTTATCCACCTTTATAAAGGACTTAGTGAATAAAAAGAGATATAGATGATCCCTAACTCTTAACCCTGCTTTTTCAGCAAGAGATTGGTGGTCAGACTCCTGTAACAAAAGCAACTACTGCTTCAGCAGGCTGTTCTGGTGCTTGAAACATGTGCAACATTTCTAGCCATGATGCTCCCATCTTGCCAGGCAACAAATGCCACCTAGAGATGCCTGTTAACAGGAAGCTTTCTGCTAGCTGACTGAAACATTGATTTTGCATCTGTGCATATGAGAACGGCAGTTGTGAAAGTAAACCCTTTATGTCTGACCAGAAATTTAATTCTGTGGATTTTTATTTTGTCATGCCAGCATGTAATTAAAAGAAAGCTCTCTTCTTACGTAGCATAGAGAAATGACAAGTCTGGATAAAGAATGCTTACTTTTACTCTTAAGTGACAGCATGAGCCTTGACTGAATTTAGGAAAAGATAATCACTGAGGAATTAAGATGAAACTACTTCATTTTATCAGTCTGAACTACTCTTTTTCTTAAACTATTGTGTGTAGTGAATGGAACAGCAGAGCTTAAACAGCGTGTGGGGGGAAACCCCCAAATAACCCTTTATTTTGTTTTAAAAAGTCAATTAAAAACACCGACGGAGGATTGTCAGTCCCTTCTGATCCCAAACTGTGGGTAGGTTTCCTGAGTTTCCCAGCTTCCTATTTATAACCCTTCCCAGTGGGAGTGTTTCCCCTGGCGACGGCAGAGATGGAGAGGGAAGAATTCCTGTAGGTGGGCAGGCCCTGGGGGATTTAGAGGCAGCAGTCCTCAGGCTGGCGTTTAGTTTAGCGATATTTCAGAACAATAACTGCCTTACATGGTGTAAAACTGATACTGTGCTTTGATAGTTGACTATACCACAAACACTTTATGTGCAGTGTTTCAAAATTGCAGTTATTTTTTTGATGCTTTTGGGGTGGGAGTGTTACAAGGAATTGCTCAGTTTTGGACACTCTGTAATGTGCTTGAATAAGATAATCACTGCAGATATCTGTCACTACATTTTTCTCCTTTCACACAATTTTCCCCTATTTTGGTTAGGAAGGAAATAAGAGACATGAAACTGCCACCTTTCCTGCTTTGCTTCTACTGTGTTAAGCCTTGCTGGCAGAGCAAATGAGAAATCAGAATTGTCAGCCAAAAAACAGTCATAGCTCACAGTGAAAAAGAAAATATACGCTCCCCTTTGGCAAATCTGCAGTCTCTTCACATCTGCTTAAAGGGCTTAAACAATATGTGGACTCAGCCCAGAAAAGGCTCTCAGAGCCTCAATGAAAGTTTGCTGCTGAATAATGTAATTTCAAGGAGGCAGCTGCACTTCGTGTCAGAAGTCACCACAGTGCAGGGTCATTAGATCTTTGCTAAGCTGAGATCTAGCCAGAATCTTTGCTGCTATCCTAGATGTTTATATATCTAAATGTTCTTATTACCATGCTACTATTTCAAGATAGTTAGCTATCTCCATCACTTTATGCGCAAGAGCATCTTTCTGCATAACATAGTATTTGATAATTATTAACTCTTTCTTAGGTTAGTATTGATACAGCAGAAGCTAGAGACAGGATCCTTCCTTGGTGCTTTGATAGGCGAAATTCATTAAATGTTGCACTGGTGACTCTTCTATTTAAATAATCAGCATGATTTCTGAGACTACAAAGTGCCAAGTGGAATGTAAGGCCTTTTCCGCTGGAACTGGAGGGCAATCACAAATCATTTTCATGTGGGACACCAGTTAGTTATCATATGAGAAGCACTTTGAATTTCTGCCAACTCCAGATTTTAATAAGTTCAGCTATAGACCTGCACTCCGCATTTTATTTTCTTCCTGAATTTCCCCTAATTTCTTTCTTTTTCATTGCTGAGCTCTATTTTTCCTAAAAATGAATTAATTTCTCATTTTGCTATCATTCTGCCATATAACTCTTAGTATCACAGGTGATACTACATAAATAATGAAAGAAGAAAATTACCCAGAGTTGTGGAATACTGGAAATTTACTTGGAACAGTAAAGATTGAAGACCTGTAAGTACAGGTGGTAGAAACAGATAGGAGATTGGTGCTTTTGTTTGGTGTTTATTCTTGAAAAGGTGAACTTTGGCTTTCCAGCAAAGTCACTAATCACCTCAATAAAAGAGCTGTGTTGAAAACTTGAAAGGATTATTGAACACTGAGGAAGGAAACCAATGTAGGTTGACTACAGTATCATGCACTGCGGATGAAGGAACCTTTGGACTGCACCCTGTTACAAGCTAAAAGATCTGAACATTATAGGGAGTCTGTTCATTGATATATACCTCTTTTGGGGAATCTGTTCTCAAGGTATAGTTAGATTGGTAAGAGTTTTGAAATATATCACAATGTTTATAATTGAAATCCCAGTTATATAATCCTAATTACTTTTTGGCCTTATAGAAGAGAATATTTTTTCATTATTATTTTTATTGGCAATAAATGAAACTAACTTGAGAGAAATCCGTGCCGGAGATTGTCTGAGAGCTCTCACTCGTCCTTTTTTCTCACCCTGAGAGGGTGGGCAGTGTGGGCCGGGTGCTGGCAGCTGGCAGCTCGGCCTCCAGGACTCCATGCAGCCTCCTTTCTGTATTTTTGAGAGTAGGCGGGAGCTGAAGCAGACATAGGAAATGCATCTTTCCTGTTCCTTTGTGATCTCGCCACGCCAGGAAGAAAGAAACGTAGTTACATGGTAGCAGGTGTGGAGATGGGTCTACATCTATAAAATGGAAGTAGTGTTTGATTGGAGTGTTTTGGGAATTAATAAATTAATGTTTGCAAGATGTTCAAACATGGATAGTCTTTTTTATCACTTACCAATTACCATGGCAAAGGCAAAAAGTGCTCAGGGGTATTAACGGTGCAGAGGGACTTCTGTGTGCTTACGTTAACACAGGATGTTTCCTAGAGTTTTGTGGCTTGCGAGATCGTGGGGTGCCTGCGCTCCGGCTCCTGTGGGGAAGTGCTCTGGTCTGGGGAGGCTGGCAACTGCTGCTTCTGAATACGACAGCAAAGCTTTGGTGGTAGCTTGGTGGGAAACTAGGCATGAAGCTACACCTAAATCTCTACTGGGATATTGAGACATAGGGAAAAAATGCCGATCTCCTCCACCATTTCTGGAGTTGGCTTTGTGAGGTAGGATTTGAATCCAGCCTGTACATAGCGGTGGTTGTCATTATCATTCAGAAATGTGGTGCAGGCCCTGTCTGGCCAAGATCCATTTTATCCCATGCACTTTAGCACAGTGGTACCAGCTCTCTGAAGGGCAAGATTTGCCCCACGGCGAGAAACCACAGTTGTCTGTCATTTCTGACATCCAGAGAATTTTGTGAGTAAACATTTTTTGGATTCCAGCCGGGGTTTCCAGTTACAGTTCTTATATTTGACTGCTTTTGTGGCTGGAAGTTTTGCCAGCTGTCAGCTTAAGAACAAGTGGTAGTCTGTCTTCTCAAGCAAATGCGGCCTCCACGTTTATTTTCAGTTTCATGTTTGCTATACTTACTGTAGGTTAAAAATCCTGGCATAATATCATTGACCCTTTAGTAAGATATATAGTGATCATCTTCCATGGTTAGAATATTAAATAACTTGCTTCATACAAGTGCAAATAACAAAGTCCTGATCAACGTAATATTTGATCATTTTAAGATCTTAGCAACTTAGGTATTTTCATATTGTTATGGTTTCCGTGTTATGAGCAAAGGGACTTTTTATGTGATACAAAGACTGAGTGCAATAAAACATGCTGGGAGATTAAAGTAAACATTTATTGAAATGCATATTCTTTTTTGTCTCTTTTTTTTGTTCTTGTAATAGATTGAAAACATAGATGCATGCCTGAGTTTCTTGGCTGCTAAAGGAATTAACATACAGGGGCTGTCAGCAGAAGGTGAGTCAATCTCTTGTTTAAACTTTCATTTTCAATGAGAAACTTGAATTACAGCTTGTGATTTTAACCAGAATATGGAGTGTAAGGGAAGATTTAATTATTATGAATAATTTAAACTTTTGACATTCTTTACTCCTTTTTTCCCCCATCTCAGTCTGAAAGGTAGGTAATATCTAAACTCTACACTGCAGACTTGTAAAAATAATCAATGAGGCTGAATTAGAATTCAGTCACTTTTGTTTATTTCTGTTAAATCAGAGAAAATTCTCATCTAAGTTTTATAACTGACACATGGATTAGAGTGTAGACAGATACTGGAAGTGAACAGTTGGGGGTTATCTGTCTTTTGAGAGAGAAATTATTTATTTCCTCATTGTTTAATTACATTCTTACCTAAAAAATTATCCTGCTTTTGTTTCTCTTTTCTTTGATTCCTTTTTAGAAATAATAAAATCCAAATGTTTCAAACAAACAAACAAAAAAATGAATTTCTGAGCTCCAGTTAAATACTCTGCTTATGAAGACCATCAGAATTTCTTAAAGACCCAGTTGTGACTTGGCGTACTATGTTCCTTTATGCCAGTGAGGGGCATATGTCAGGGTGTTTAGTACCCGTTGACTGAGAACCTGTCCATCTGCTGTCCTATAAAAAGGTCAAACTGAGGTCTGTAATCCTCAGGACCAGCTTTCACCTATACTTTCATTTAAGTATGCTGGAAAAGCAATTGTGTTCAGTAGCTGTTTAAAGCAAACCTTGAATATATTATATTACACCTCCTTTAGTATTTCATAGAACAAAGAATTGGACATGCAACATAAGGGAGGGACTTTATGTTAGACTTGGTGACTAAGTCTCTTTGCAAACTCAGTTTTGAAAAGTAGGTTATACAGTCAAATCATGCACATGCTTTTACTTGTGTGTGAATAACTTAGTTGCTTGTATATTTAAAGCCATGATTTCTTCCTCTGAAAGAATTCTGTTACCTAAACAAAGAAGGCAAGAAAAATATGAAAGTGGGGTAATACATTTTATTGGAATAGCTGGTATAAATGGAAAAAATAAACAAAATTCTATATTCAGAGGCCAATGAGGACTTCTGTGTCCTCATTGTTTTGTGTAGACAAAGCTTGTTTATTTTCTTTAATTTTTCTAAATAGTCTAAGATCTTCTCCCTATCTTGTCTTCCCTGTATTCTTATACAATCACAGCTATAACAACCTTTCCCCTTTGAATAAATAAAAAGAGAAAAAGATAAGTGGGGTCTTATAAATCACATGAATCTACAGAGCTTCAGAAAGATCAATGAGTCTTCTCTGGTGGACGGAAAACATTCCCTGTCTTAGCCTCGACCGCGCATCCCCTGCAGGCTGTAAGCATTCCCAGGCATGGTGCACGGGAGTCAGGAGGCATCAGGAGCCTGCGTGTTCAGTCTCCTGTTTTAGTGACACGATGTTGCCACACATACCTGTGTTATGCATATATACAATCTTATGTACATAAAGCAAGTACTTTGCATTTGCTGGATGCTGAGAAAAGGAATCCCCCTTACGGAGTAAAGTTTTTTTATTCATAAATAACAGATGCTTTTTTACACCCTGAAAATGTAAATAAAAGGTAGTTAGTGGTGCTGGAATAAAATTTTTATAGTCAGTCTGGTGCTCACAAATTGCTACTTCCACCTTTGTTTCACAGAATGGATTTTCAAGAGGTTGAAAAAAACTGCACTAGGGTTTAATTTAAATTTAATATTATACTATTCAGTTTATTATTTTCTCTGGGTTTTCTGTTCTCTTCCTTTCTTCTTTATTAAGCTGGTCTGTGAGCTTTCTGATCATGATTTCAAGTCTTAGCTGAAACAGTTTCCCATATTGACAGTGAATGATGTACAGAAATATGTTCTAGGTACTCCACAGTGGATGCACTGCATGGAGAAACCATTGTGCACACAAATTTTATATATGCAAATTACATTTAAAAATTACTACAAAAATAACAAATTTAATGTTTATAAAATTACTGTAAAATTAAATCTATTATTAAAAAACTAAAACTTTTTTAAAAACACAACTAAAAATGACATTTTGGCAACTTGGAAAATACCTTAAAGAATTCCTCGTTGTCGTCTAAAGAATGCCCCCTACCTCATCCTATGAGGTCTGTGAGGACTTACATGCCACTTTAAAATGTGTATTTTAAATGTAATTTTACTAAGTTTGTGATAGTTTGTAAGTGTGGAAAGCAAAGCAGCAGATATTTAATATGTGTTGTTATAACCTGATGTTACAACAGCTGGTTGAATGTTAACAGTCCTTTTCCATGGTATATCCTGGAGTTGGGTTAGAGCACCAATAGCAGATTTTTTTTCTTTTCCTTCAAAGAGAAGCTTTAATGTAGTTGGCCCAAGTACTGCCTACTTTAGCTACCTAGATATCTCCATTATGATCAGAAGGACTCTCATGTCAAGAAAAAAAAAAAGGGCTAAAACTTCTAACCGTGGAAAGTTTGTTTGCCAGGAAATGGTTAAACAGAAAATGCAAATCCAAGTTTGTGGTAAAAGACAATTTTAACCTTGTGATAAGATATGAAAGTATTGTTGAAATGAAATACATTTCACATTATTTACCTATCTCAATACAATGCAAAATCTAAGCCAAATAGCAAATTAGTTGATGAGAAAACTCTTCATGTGCTAAGCTGGCAGTGTAGTGTTCACACTGGGGAAGGGACAACACGTTTAATGTTCATTGCTCTCCTGCCAAATCACGAGTCAGTCTCAGCAGGACATAGGCTATCCAATGGCTTCTGCTAATTTTTCATTTATTTCTTTCTTTTACACTGTCATATTTTGCTCTTTCTAGGAACTAACATATTAAGTTATATGGAAGGTAAAAAGAAACCAGTAATGTTTGCTGCCAGTCTATAAATGAGAATGTATACTGGCTCAACCACTAACATTAAGGAAAAGAATGACAAATAAAGAGTGGGGGAGTGAAGGAACATTTTTTTATAAAATGAAGTTATAAAATGAAGTTTCAACAACAAATTAAATTTCTGTTCTGAGAAACACTCCTTAACTGTGTTGAGAAAGGAGGCAGAAACTGAGCAAGAGAGAACATAGAACCACTTAAAATAAACACTGCCATAACCAAGGAAGCCAGTGTTTCTGCACAAGTTGCCAAGACCTGCTAGGTCAACTGCAAATAATTTTGTTTACTCCACTAGCAGATCTTTGTCTAGGAGGAAGCAGAAGATTCTGATTGCTTCTATATGGACACAAATTGTGAAGCCTCTCCTGGGTTGCTTGAGAATATGTATGTTACAGTAGTGCACCTTTAGTATAGCGGTGTTGATAATAGGTGTTGATAATGATTCAAAATGGGAATTTGGATGACTCCTGAATGTTGAAATAATTTTGGACTTCATGTTTAATATCCTGCCGGTATTAAAAAATTCTGTTTCAATATGTGCATGCCACATAGACGTAGTATTTTTTATAGATTAATATGGTGAGGATGCTAAGGAGCTGCAATCACTGATGTTGACCATATTATGCTGCAGAGAGGTTCCTCTATCAGAGCAGCATGGAGCCAAAAAGGCACTCCCAACTCAAAGATTTTAAATCCTAAAATCTCCATTTGTAGTTACTGAAGAAAACTCAGTGGAGATGCTGGAGAACTCTTTTCTCCTCTTGTTTTTGCTGTTGCTTTTGTTGTCTGTCCCTCTGAGCTGTGTGCCCGTACTCACGCTCTTCCTCATTCCCATACAGAGACACATCTTAGACTCTTGAAATTGCAGCCCTCCAGTTAATCTTTCTGTACTTCACATAGTATTTTCTCACTGCCAAGATTTCAAAGATTATGGAGAACATAAATGTGCAATAGAAACTCAAATTGACTTCATGATAGCTACACCTCCTCTGTGTAGCAGATTAGCTGGATAGTGATCAGCTGAGCAAATCATGAAACCATGAAGTGATGAAACAAAGCATCTTGCTAAACTTTGGAACAACCACTACTGAACTTAGCCTTTTCCTCTGAAATGAAACTCATGCTTTTATAGATAAATAAATTTCAGTGTATGTACACTGCAAGTAGAGCAGCTAATCCATTTTAGTTCTTTTCCTTAGCAGTGTCAAGGCAGAATTTTTTCCACAGCGCAAATATCCTACAGTGCTACCTTAAACATACCTGTGTAGGATGCTTACCGTGTTGTCAAGTTTTGATTCTACCACGCTGAGCTGGTGCCTTTGGTCTGACTACTTTTCTGTTTTGTTGGCCTGTCTGCTGGCATTCTGGACAGGCTTTCTGGTTTTGGGCTGTTATGGAGATAGGCTCTGGATAGTCCATGATCTGCTACCTTCTACTCTCAAGCTTTTTCTGGACTTTCTTTTTCCAGAATTCCCCTTTGTGAGTGCTCTGAGGTGCAATCTCCCCCCTCCCCAAGAGCCCCTTACAGTGAAAGAACACATTCATATGCACTTTTCAAAAAAATTACTCTTTAAACTATCAAAAGACACATGCTGATCTAGGAAAAAAATAATAAATTCCTCCATGTATTTCCTTGCCTCAGTTGTTAAAAAACTCCAGATATTGTTCAGATATAGATAAGATTCCACAGCAGAGTCTACCAACTTTGTCCCAGTGCTGTTTTGGTAGCTCTTGATCCCTAAAGTCAGCTTAGAGTCATCACAGAGCATGGACTGACTGAAGCTGACTCTCTATACTTCATGGTATATCCTGGATTAGCTAGGAAATAACATCTGCTTCTCAAAATTTTGTTTCAAATTCCGATCTATATATCTCAGTTTGTTCCTTTCTCTCTCCTACCATCACTCCCTGTGGACAGAATTTCCAGTTCGTTTCATTTTGTTTTCTGTAGAGGACTATCTTGTCTCCCCTGTTAAATGAACTAAGAAGGGCTGGTTTGGCACTGCCTGCACAGTACCTCTGTGGTCAACCAGAAAAGGCTTGTGCAAAGCAACAGAAGCAGACATCCACTATCTCTAGGGATGAATAATATATATATGTGAGAACCCCATTTTCTGTCAGGGTAGATGCAAATTAATGAAGATGTAGTGATTCTCAATTTTTACTCCTGCTAGACAATGTGGCTAACTCCAGTCATTGTAAACTTGCTCTTTTTCTTCTTAGTGCCACAGAAGCTTTACAGAATCTTTAGCTTTACAGAATCAGACACAAAATAAGCTCTTGACTGAATAACAGTAATAGATCTTTCTTTTTCTTCATTGGTTTGCTTTGTTCTGTATTGCATATACAATAAGTAGTTCATGATGTGCATGTTTTGCAAAAAGTCAAGATACTTCATTTGTTAGCATCAGAAAAATCAGATAATGACATTTCCGCAGTAATCTATCCAACAGACCTTTCTTTTCTTTACCGTTTCTTCCACCTTGCCCGATTTCCACTGAGTCCTGTGTATTTTTGTGAATAAAGAAAAGGATGATGGGCAACCTGTAAAGGTAGAAGTTACAGCTGTGGGTATAACAAGTAGCAATGGAGATGTTAAAGTATGGAAATTTCCAATTGGTGGATCTGGATGGATTCTCTTCAAACCAAATTCCCCTTTCTTCTAAAACATCTGGAGTGTTTGTTTAAAAATATACAAGATCAGTCTTTTGGGACTCCAAGTTTGAAATGAGTGGGTTACGTGTCCATCCATCCTTATATGAGTTAATATGCATATTTAAGCTGACACATGGACAAGAGGGGACCTAAAGCAGGAAGCAATTCAGACTATACTAATTGGCAGTTTGATGAGGTTGAAGTACTCTCTTTGTACAAAGTGCAGGGGCAAACTGCCAGGTGAATTACCTCGGTCTATCTTTAAGATAGCAGAACTGATTCTAAAAGTATGGTTTGAAATATTTCACTTAAAACCTACAGGGAAAGATGCTATTTCTTTTGAAACTCATTAAAGGAATTTTTCTTTTGATCATTATTTTTTGTCACCCTAGAAAAATGTCAAAAGCAGACTTCTGATAAATACAGCAGGAGACACACAGTTATAGAAAACAACAGGTTTTAGGTGGGGCTATTGTTAAGATTGCCTCTCACTTCACATTGAAAGCAAATTCTTGTTTCCAATTGCATATAATTTTGTTAAGTTTAAATGTGTAGATCCATGGTAATTTTCATTTTTTTGTCTTCTGGCCTGTATTTGTGCAGTTAAACTTCCCTGTGCCTCTGGGAATGTTTAGTTACGCTTCAGCTTGTGACTAAGTGGTACTTTCCTTACAATTGCCATGAATAATTATGGTTCTCTACTGAAGATAGGGAGATCCTTTTTGCTATCTTTACTGCCTGTTTTATTTTAGTGTCTACTTTCATCATCTTTCCTCCCTAACTAAACGCAGGTAGATGAGACAAGGAAACTGCCTGTTGATGGAAGTGGCAGGAGACTGAGTTTGTGGCATGACACTGCATGGGAGCAGAGGTAGCCTGAGAAAAGGAGAACAGGCAGGTTTCACTGGGATCCCACTGTCCAGGAAGAGACTAAAATTGTCTAAGAAAGCAAAGGAAAACAGAGTGACTGATCAAGGGCCCCAGGATTGAGAACCATTCGAACAAGGGAATGGGGACAGTGGTGAGAAAAAGCACTGGTGAAAGGGCCAGATTGCAGGGAGGAAAAAAAGAGCAAAGAAATTAAGCCAAGGAACAGGAGAGGAAAGGAATATCCTGGGTCTGGGTAATGAGCTGGACCACTTAGATATAGTGTATAAGTCACTGAGGAGATGAGCATGGGGCAAAACAAAATTAAGGAAGAATATAAATTAGATTAATGGCTAGGAAGGAAAGGTGGATCAAGGGGTAGTTAGACAAGGAGATCAAAGCTGGAAGTTAGTATAGAAAGGGGAGCAAAATTTTAAGAAGTGAGCCTAAGATTTGCTGGGTAAAGGACTTGGGGTTAAGATCTAAAATGTGTAAGGCAACAACGGTGAGCAATGCGAGGAGAAAGGTGCCTGAGAGAGGGAATAAAGGATAAAACAGTGCTGTTAAAAAGTCAAAGCAAGGTTTCATCCAGAACTGGGAGCAGAAGCAAAGATTCTCATTCTCATCTTCTGCTTGGCCACTGTTTTGCCGTGTTTGCTTCTCATCGCCCTCTTGCGGAGTAAGTTTTATTAGCTCAAGTGCTCTATAGAGCGCATGCAAAAATTAAGCTGCTTAATGTTGTAGTGATTTTGTTTATTTATGCAACTCACTTTTTAAATTTAGGAAGTTAAACATGAGAAATGATTTAATCGCACCATCTTATTAAAATTGTCTGCAACACTGAACTGGCCCTCATGTGTATGCATTATGATACAGTTGTTAACTTCATGTTCTCGTATTTGTTTTTTATCACGATGTTCTTGTTTGTTCTTAATTTTTTGTATTTAATATTGCATAAAAGAATAGGAGGATTTTTAAGAATTAAAAAATGTATACATTCACTGTCAAGCTACCTTTAGGTACATTGGGCATATCCATTCTTTATTACCTTGTGATGATTTAAAACGTAATTATGTTCTATAATACAGGAGTTTCACACAGTAATCAGATTTCCTATTTGCAAAACTTGCATCAGATTTTCTTAATGGAAACAATTAGTCTGATATACAAGAAATGATACAATAGTATGTGATAACTGAGCAGTTTCTCCTCCTCATGCAAATTTGGAACTCTGAAATCATTTACACTGTGATGTTGTTAATACAGTTGTTGTGGTGGTGGGTTTTGGGGGTTATTTTAATTAAAGGAACTATCTATTTAAGCACACTAGCATTAACAGGCAGGATATAGCAGAAACGGAAGACATTCACTGCAGTCACTGCAGGGGAGAAGTTATTTATTTGTGGTTGGTGCTCACTGGTAATCAGCTGTAATACTGATTAGATTTGCAGAAAGTCTGTCATATCCTAAAGGAGCTGAGTTCAGCCAGCATTATGAACAGCGCAGTGGCTGACCCACTGCCCTGTCAGAAAGAAACAACAACTAGTGGTTGATGAGTGACTTCTGAAAATTGCCTTGCAGAAATCAGGAATGGGAATCTAAAGGCCATCTTGGGCCTTTTCTTCAGTTTGTCTCGGTACAAGCAACAGCAACAGCAGCCACAGAAACAGCAACCACAGCACCATCCAGCCCAGCCGCCTCCCACAGTATCCCAGCAAGCAGGGCCTTCAGCTCAGTGCCAGGTCGGGCTGCAGCAGCAGCAGGTGCCAGCTTCACTCCCAGCACAGTGCCAACAGCCCCAGCAAGCTGCACAGCATCAGTTAAAAGCACAACCAGAAATGCAGTCAAGGTGGGGAAATTTCCTTTGTTTTTTTTCCGTCATTTTTCTTTCTTCTTGTTAAAGGTCTTCAAAAGCCAAAGAGGCTTCCTTCTTTTCTTCTGCTTTCGAATAGAAAGTGTGTCACATGTTGAATGCTGAGTAGCGACTGACTTCACACCTTTGGAAAGCAAAACAGATGTGCTTCAGTATGTTCCCAGTGCTAGAAATACTCAGTTCTATGGGCGTAAAATGCCTGCTAGACAGAATAACCACAGTTTATTCTAAGGAAATTTTTCTCAGTATTCCTTTTGCTTCTTCATACTAGCAAAGCACATATATCATTGCTAGTATGGTGTATATATACCTTGGACATGTGAAAAAATAACTTCAGTTTTCCACTTACAAGGAGAATCCTCACTGAGGAGTGGAAGGGTCTGGGACTGGTAAAAGAAATAGAGTTCGTCGCAGTTGGTGACAGTCAAAATTAAATTTAGGTTTATTGATCAAAAACAATAAGCTGCTGGCTTACATGAAAAATAGTTTTGCAATTGGCATTTGTTGGCACTCCGAGAACATAATACAGGTAATGGGGGGGGGTACATGCCTTGAATGTCTTTAATCCTAGAAATGCTCTTTCCACGTTAGAATTAAAGTGATTTTTGAAGGCCATACCACTGTGCATGCATTTATTCTTATAGCATTCTGCTTATCCGACTATTTTACTGGTAAGAGAGTGGGGGTTTTAGTGGGAATAAGTAGGCAGGTTTCAATGCTGACATTATATATGCACATTTGCTAAGGTATGAAGATTTACTTGTTTTAAAATAACACAAATTAAGTTAAGGCTTATTTATGTTAAAAGAACAGAGATTAAGGTGAGCACTACTTGAAGTGCTGCTTTACTTGGAGTATAAACTCTTAAAGTGAGGCCTTCCAATTGAGACATTTCTCAAAGCTTGTTTGGTTTTTCCTTATGTATTTCTTCATAGATTATGTTCATTTTAGGTGGAAAAATGTTTTTGTATAATTGAAGATAGCTAGCGTTGTTACTATGTAATGACTTGTATAGGGACTAATTACTGTAAAACAAAGATGAATTTTAAGAACATATTTGTATGACTTTTTTGTGTAACAAGTGCATTGAATCATTTGAATACTGCTTTGGTACTTGCAGTCTATTGTATGGGTTGCACTGGGTTTCAAATAACTTAAAAATATTTAACTTGAAAATGCTAAAGAAATGTCATAATGTTTTCTTAGAATATACTAAATTATGAAATTGCTCAGATTCTGCTGAGTCACATGCAATAAAAGATTGATAAGAAACTGAATAATAAAATTTG
Organism: Apteryx mantelli; assembly: GCF_036417845.1. Classification (NCBI taxonomy): domain Eukaryota; kingdom Metazoa; phylum Chordata; class Aves; order Apterygiformes; family Apterygidae; genus Apteryx; species Apteryx mantelli. The sequence goes on along the minus strand of NC_089981.1, from coordinate 37,532,672 downwards.
ATTTTGCATGCAGAATTGCACCTGCAATACTTTATGAAAATTAATTCATTTCAGATTTTATGCAGTTTTGACTAGAAGTTATACTTAGGGAAGAAGGTTTTTTTCTTGTGAAATATGTTAAGAGGAAAAAAAAAAATCCTCCCCTCCCTAAAACTAGTAATTAAGTTCAGTGGCTTAAAAAGAAAGTTTCTTCTTTGCTCACTGTTTTCTTCCGCTTTTTCTTTCCTGTCGTACAGTGCATCTCCCAGGGACTCATCTCAAAGCAAAATCATCCGATTCACTCTTGGTCAGAAAAGGTCTTCTAGGTAGCATTTCTTCATCCTCTACAAAGCATGAATAACCCTTTTTGCAATATTTCCAGATGCATGTTTAGGGTTCACCTTAAAAATATTTACCTCCTTGTTTGTAACTTGGAATTTTACAAACAGATGAAACATGGAAGTGTCAGACCCATTTTACCTTTTTTTTCAAGATGTGGAATGCATTTCTGCTAGCAAGAAAATATTTGGTTTCGGTCTCCATATAAGCTTTCCCTTTTGAGAACAACACATGGTTCTGGGAGTTCTCTCTCCTCATACATATGTGTATCAGTCATATTTAGATGTGCCTAACTACAAGTGCTAGCATCAGGCTAGTGCTCTCTGGGCTGGTAAGTGGGACACGCATCACGTGTGCTGCATGAGGCAAAACAGCACCCTATGGATGTGTCTCATCAAAGCTTCTGCACTCCCCAGTGTTATGGAGCTGAGGACATCTAATCTCCCTGAAAATGATGTTTTGCTCTATTTTCCTGAAATCCAGCCGTTTGCATGACAGCTTCTATGACCATCTCATCTCAACACTTATAAGGGTTGCTATAAGTGTTATTAATGCAGTTATTGATGATAAGTTTCCTTTTACTACTTATATACTACTGTATATAAAAATATTTTACTAGGATTTTTATATAGTTCTACATCAATTAGTAAGCTGTGATTTTCTATTTTACTAAGCTTCTGAAGTATTATTTGCCATTTTTATCCAACTTGTGAACTACTTGGCCAGTTGTCCGCCTTTGTATAGAATGTTAGTACTGCTTTCTAATTTGGATTTGTTTCCCCCATCTTATTTCTTATATGACAACAGGGAAGGTCTGCATTATAACCCCCATTTTAATGCTCCACGTTTCCTTTTCATGTTCTCTCTTAATCATACTTATGGCCTGACAGTTCATATTTGCCTAGAAATGGTACTGAAGAGTAGTAATGGAGAGTATTCTCGAAGCTCAGTACCGTGGCTCTAATAGCAAGAAGCAAGAAACTTCTCCCTGAACACCCTGATTTTTTCTTGGATTTCACAGACACCTCTGTGAAATATCTTGGCCTAATACCAAAAGCATGGGCTTAAAACAAAATCAGTCAGTCAAACTAGAGTAAAAATGTAAGAGGAATGATATCTTCTTCGGGAGTGTTTGCCAGTACGTGCATTTTTATTCTGGGTACGTTTTTATTGGCAGTGGCAATACTGACTGAATTTAAAACTTTTCACTTTTGGAGCTGGTCACATGGTCTGAGTAGCTTTAGTTACTAGAAAATGTGCCAGATTTGCCAAACCTGAGTGTGCATGTGTGGGGAGCCTTTTCTTAGCTGTCAGCGCAACATCACCCTCCCCTGCCTGATGCCCAGCCCCACGGGAAAGTTGCTCTCCCAGTGCGAGGTGCTCTTGAAGCTGTGCTGCGGCGGCCGGCCCAGACTCAGAACAATTTCTGTCCTTCTGTAGAGACTTTCAACTTTTCTTCCTACATGTGAAGAAACCTAGTTCATGCCCATTAAGCAAAATAAACACTCTATGAGCTTTCTTGTCTTGATGACTTCCAAGCTCTCAGGAATAGCACGACAATTGTTATGAAGAGTGTTCGGGTTTTTTCCCTGCTTTACCCTTGCTTCTTCCTCTGTAGTTTCCTTTCCAGTGGCAAAGGATCTCTAGGGAATTCTCATTTTACGCTTTCCTGCAATGATCATAATGTGTAACTTTCTAGCACCCCCCAGTGTTGGGAAGGGCTGTTCATCCTCAAAAATATTGGATAAATTGAGGGGTTTGCCTAAAAGGGTTCAGCAAAGTAAACCTCAGAACCATGATGCGCTGTGCCAAATCTGCAGTGGTTTGCATTTATAAATGATTTTTTTGTTCTGTTTTTGAATGATGCCTATACGTTTTATCCTACTTTGAGCTCTGAAAGCATGTGCATGCAGCTGCTGACATTTTTGCTGTTTTCCTTCATGTTTCTTTTCATATTTCCTATTCCTTCACTAGTCTTTGAGAAGTCGGTTGATTTAGGAAGCATCACTAGACTGCCTTCCCATGGGCCTAAAAGTGATTTGATCTGTTGCATCCCCTTGCTCTCTGACAACAGGGACAACTTTGATTTAGCCATTATTGGCAGAGGCTATTTAAGACACACTGATTTTATATTTTATATGAAAAAATGTTTAAGTGATTCTACCACACTGAAAATACAAAGACAGCAAAGAGTTTTCCCTTTCAGTGTTACTGTATATGATGTGAACTGATTCTTTCAGTCTTTAACGTGATGTCATTGCTTTTTAAAATAGTGAGCTGTTTCTCTATCTTCAGTATGTATTTTGAAGAACTACCAAATATTTAAATTTTTTGTATTTTGTTTATTTGGAATATAGAAATCTGTGCTCATTAGTGCAGAAAATACAGTGAAAACATGAAAACTTTATGTATAAACATTGACTTTGAAGGACTTAAGCACACACATTGCTCTGAAATGTGATGCCAGCTGCTTCTCTAATTCTGTCAGGCTTTTTAGAAAATTCTTCCCCTTCTCCTTTTGCCTGAAAAGCATAAAAGAAGTATCTCTTCCTGTTTACTTATGCCAGAATCCTAACTATATTTTCTGTAAGATATAACTAGTAAATATAGACTATGGTAAGGAAAGGCAGTCAATGTTCAAAAATCCCTCCCTGAAACAGACTGCTGCCATCCTCTTTCAGTTGAACCAGAGGCTTATACCTGCTCATGGCTAAAGTGGTTGTGCTAAGAGATGAAACTTGAACTCTGTATGGTTTTATAGGCCCGAGCTAATCTTTCCCAGGGACTGGCTGTTAGGCTTTGCAGCTTTCCGAGCGCAGATGTAATGTGCTTCCCTACAAGGAAAAGCCAAGTCATTAAGCTGGCAGCCATATTCTATCTCACTCTTGTTTCCAGATTAAGTATAGCCCTGTTCAGCAACCTGGTTTAAGAACAGTAGTCTCATTTAGTCTTAACCTTGCACCAGTTTTGCAAGTGGTATTACTCCACTGAATTTACTGCAACTGTTTCTGATTTACAAGATTTATGGCAGGAGACCATTAATGATCACTGGAGAAGAAAAATGTATGTAGGGAGGGTCTATTATAACACCTTTGCTCAGTTTAGGCAGTCTAGTGTATTCTATATTTAGTCCATTAGAAACAATTAGCCTGTTTGCCAAGTCCACTATTAGTCAACTTAAGCAGGAATTTCAGAACTGCATCCTGAATTTCTTTTTGAGCTGAAAAATCACATGAAAGCTATTGAAGTATCTGACTCAACATTTTTTTTTTCTGATGTAAAACAGTTCATATTGTAGCTTGCTCACCATATATTTTTTTATCTAGGATGATGTGTTGCAGCTTTAAAGTTCCTTATAAAACCTTATATGCATATATTTGTGGTATTGATCCTTTTCTTTTCAGGTTATGCATGGTATTCTGTAGTTCCTTTCCTTTCCCAGGGTGCTTTTTTTTGTGTATTTCACCTGACTGTAATCATTTCATCAGACTTCCAGGCCCTACCACAAGGGTGTCCGCTGCAGGCAGTGAGGCCAAAACTCGTGGTTCTATTAGTGCCAACAATCGACGCAGCCAGAGCTTTAACAATTATGACAAATCCAAGCCTGTAATTCCCCCTTCTACACCAACAAGTAGCAACGAGAAAGGTAAGTGCTCGAAATTTTGGTATTTCCCCAAATTCTCTTCAGTGTGGTTTTCTTCGGGGAAAACTGGATTGTCCGTAGAGTTCCAGAAGTTGTGAGACTATCTAAAACTGATCAGTGTCCCTTTGCAAAGAAATCTTTGTTGACCTTTCATCTGGTCTTTACTCTTATACGCTTATTTTAAAGCAAGTGGCATGTCCTCCAAGTAAATTTTTAATAACTGTTTCATTCTGACTGAAGTGAGTAAGTTTTTGTCATGACTACAGTGGAAAAAGATACTATCCTCATGGTAGGTAGTAAGCAAAGAGTTGGTATAAAAGCATGTGCGCCAATTATATTAAAGGATAGATGAATGATCATTTCTCACATAAACAAATCTTTATTAAGAAGGATGAAAAGATGGTTAAAAACAGGTTAAATGCCAGCAGTCATGAAGTTTCAGTGTGCAGGTTCATTTGAGTTTTCCCCAAAATATACTTGGTTTAATCATAATGTAAATCAAGACATCCGTCTCTGCTAGAACTGGCCCTATGACAACCTGATAAAAGTCTTTCTTGGATTTCAGCCTAAAACTAATTGCAATTAAGAGGAATCACTTTACTAATTTCATGTGTTCTGGATCAGCCTCTTGTTGAATTATAATTAGGAACAGAGCACTCTTCAATGACTCAGTATTTCATAGATGAAAATTTGTATTATCTTTTTATTTGACTCCAGTATAGATATTCAAATTATTTCTAAACTTATGGAACCCATTGTATTTTTTCTAGACAACTTATACAAAGTAATTCCACCTACCAGTTCTTTATTCTCTGAAGTTCAATACTCCTGAAATCTAAAAAGCAGATAGCTGAGAGAACATTTGCCTGAATATCCTGCATATTACCATTGAGATTTAACTCTCCTGCTCTTTATGATACAGAAGAAACAAATTCACTGTTTGTACTTAACTGTTGTTATAAGCCAAACTTAGCTCCTTGCTAGAATTAAATTTGACAATTTATAGTAATACAGATTGTACCCATTAAAATAGTAGTTGCTTCAGCATGAGCAATCTTCCTTTTTCTCCTCATTTCCTCCTTTCTTGTTGATTCTTTAATATTTTTGCTCCATCTTTTCTACCATCCCTCTAACAAGAGAAAGCTGCTAAAGTTGACAGCAATGCAGTCTGCTTCCCTTCTTCTTCCCCCAAATAACTTTTCCACTGTAAAATCAACTCCGCAAGCCTGGTTGCTTCACAGCGTTCACAACTTTGGAATGGTTATATTTTGTTGCGAGTTTTCTTTTAAGATTTACTATTTTATCTGATTTCAGTTAAACATAGTCATTTCTCAGCCATGACACACAAACGGTAATTTGAACTTCTTTGCAGAATTCTGCAATATTAGTACTATCAAGAGATCTTTTTACTGTAGTTTCTAATTTTATCAAACTGCCTTCCAAGATGCTCCTGGCTCACAATGAGCTTTTACAAGGTGGCTCAATCAATATTGTAATGGCTTGCTACTAAAAAGGACAGTTCTACTCCATCTCCCTGTGGGTTTGTTTTCACTTCTCTTCCTCTCTGCATGATCCCTCTCTTTCCTTTCTGCCAGCATTCATCTGACCCACTCCCTAATCTCGGCTCCCTAAAAGCAGCAGAAATCTATTCACTTTTTCATTTTTTGGATTAATTTTCTGCTGTGTTACTGACCTCGGTCAGCTCACCAAGGGGTCAGACAAAAACACAAGGCCAAAGCCAGCCAAGGAAATGTCAGAAGACAAAATCGGAGCACGACTGCCCCATTCAGCAACTGAACTCTTAAACTGCTTCAGTCGTGTTACAAAAGCCCCTCTGTGGCATTGGCCATCAGTAGGCAACAGCATTCATTGCAGTAGAGCTCAGCTTGTTGGTTAACCAGTCAATCTTCTTTCTTATATTCAAGTTACAACTAAGTATAATTAGGGCAAAAAGAGGCATATGGTGCCTCTGTGACTTTGAGCAAGACACAGAAGACATATTTCAAATGTCCACTGGTTTGGCTGCCTCCATTTTGGTGTGTTTTGTATAGATAATGTCAGTTGTCTCTGGCCTAGAAAGAGATAGGATATTGACAGTAGAGGTACTAATTTTTATTTGCAGCATAGTTGCTGAGGAAAGAAAGATTGAGCACATGGTCTTACCAGCTACTTTGAAGTCTGGCAAACTTATACCAATGCTGAGCTGTTTAAGATGTCACTTTTATCTGCTGTTCTGGCTTCAGCTTGAGAGTAACTCTCTTAAGCGAAGCTGTTGGGGTCAGTTGAGTTAGTCTCACTAGATTAAAAGCAGCAGGAGGAAAACTATAAGAAGGCAAAATGAGAAGCTGATGGTAAAAAATACTGCAAGAGAAAGGGAGAAGCAAGAGGAAGGCAGCCCTTGGTAACAGCTGAGGCTGTGACTGAAGCAGAGTGTCTGCTGGTTTCCACTCTTCTTTAGTCAGACTATACTCACTTCCCTGTTTTAGGATTTTGAAAAATCAGAAGAATCACAGACTATAGTTTCTCAGAGTTACAGGTGTCATTGTAAGTTTTTCCTGCCAGCCAAGTTCTCTCTGTTATCCCATATTGTGCTGTATGGTTACAGGAAGGCAAGAAATATTGGAACATCCATTCTGTTTTATTAAAATTTACCAGTCAAAGCAAATTTTGGACATTTCATATAAAGATTTGATTTTTTGATCCAGTTCAAGTCTCTATAGGAGCATCAAAGATTCTTGATTGTGTATATTTTAAAACTTGACTGTTCCTATTTTTTTCTTTATTTTTTGTTTGTTTAAATTAAAAAGATTTGTCACAGTCTGACTTTTTTCATATCATGGATAGCATAAAATCTGGATCGAGGCTCAGCTAGTTCAGCTGAAGGCACACACATGAAACCCTAAGCAGGTTGCAGAAATATAAGAGAAGGATCTGAGCCCTGAAGGTCTGTCTCTTTCAAAAGAGGCATGGCAAGAAGAATCCTAGATACTTTTATAGCTAAGGAGGGATTTGGGTGATATCCTTACCTGATTTGTTATTCTCTTTGAAGATGCTCTTGAAGCAGCCCTTCCTGTCTGCTGGCATGATCAATGCACACTCCTCTCAGCTAATGGGGGAGTACACCTCTGGCAGAAGCTCCTCTTTAAATATCACTGAACCTGGCCTGGGTTCTGTTGTAACTGTTAACATCAATTGCTTTCATTCAAGATTCAAAAAATAAAGAAACAATGTAAATTATATAGAGAGATTTAATTTCATATGTAACTCCTTGGGAGTACTCCAAGGCTCTTTCTCTGAACAGTTTGGTGTATGGCAATCAAGCACTAGGAAAGGACAGCACGTGGTGGAGTCTAAATGGCATTGGTATTGGGACCTCTAAAAGGCTTTCTCTGTTCTAGGAAGAATCCTTCCAAGAGTAAGATAATTAGTCCTCAAATGTTGTAAACAGATGACATTTACAATCTGAAAAACAATTGGCTTTGGTTGAGAAAGATATATTCCTTCTTCAGTATAACTGAAGTTGTTATGACTTGATGTCCTGAAGACACACACAAAAATATGTTTCACAAGTGCCAGTTTTTCTTGAAACTCTCTTTTCATTTTGTATCAAACCCAGACAAGGGAGAGCAAAAAATTAATCCAAAAACAAGACATTTTGATGAGCAGTATGGGAATGGAAAATGACCACTGAAGGTTTCCTTGGAGTTTTTATGTGATGAATAGCTCCATTGCTTTCCTTTCCTCCTCTGTTGTCAACGATGCTTTAAATTACAAAAATATGTGATTTAGATTGAATTTCAAGGATCATTTAATGTAGAGCTTGTAAGCAGAAACATGCTATAGTTTTATAAATGTTTTGGAGAGACTGGTTATGCGTAGGGCAGTTCATCAGAAATGCTAAGTACAGTGTTCTCTCTGAGGAGCTTCTTTGAATTACATTTACTGACTTTGTGTCCATTCACTAAATTAGTAATTTGATGGCACTCATTAGCTTGAGTTTGTATTTCTGAGCTTTATAATGCAGCATTTATCAGTGGAGTTTTAAAAGTAGATATAACTGGTGAGAACTGAGCAATTCCTTCTTGTCTGATACAGTCAAATTGTTAGCTTAGGCTTGCAGCTAATTTGGTATTTTTAACAAAGTCATTGCACTTACAAAGATAGATCAGTGTTGAATTTCAATGCTGTTACTATCTTCTTGCAGTGACTGGCAGTCCTGCCCTTTGGGCTCAAGTCTCCTTGCTGTAAGTGCAGTAATGAGTATTTTGCATGAGAGAAAAACACCAGTCTGGTCCAACTTGCCTGTGGTTCTCATCCTTGTTTCTGTTCAGGAAATTGTATTTTTCCTTCCCTAAATGCTCATGTCCCATGACTGAATTTTATTACGTTTTGGAGCTCGCAATTACAGCCCAAACCCCATCTTATAATGATGGCAATGGAGGGCCCTCAGCATCCTCTAGGGGCATTCTGAATCATCTGGATCAGAGCTTGTAGGAGAAGAAAATTAAATTTAAAGTAGAAAATAGGAGTATAGAGTAATGTAGCAACATTCTACCTTGATAAATCTATTTTTGAAATTTATTTTTACTATTTTAGAAACTATATTATGTAAAGCATAATGGCTTAACTGTCTCTTCAGTGTGCAATGTTCATCTCTAAATCTGGATTGTATTTGGCTTTCAGTTAAAACAAACAGAAAAACACAGAGCAAGTTAGGGCATGAGTGGTGGAACTAATCAAAACTTATTTTCCTATGTAGTATGTCTCCAACCTTTTTCTATCTTCTTCTTGTCAATACTCTCCCCTTTTGCTAGTGTGCCCTAACTACTGCATTGGCGAGATGCAGTGTGTGATGTGACTAGTCCTGAGGCGTTATTGCTTGGCTAGATGATCGGTACGTGTGTGCAGTTGGTAAGCTGCTAGGACAGATGGAAGAGAGAACTTGAATTCTGCAGCTTTTTTTCAGTGGTAGTACTAATCTGGGTCTTTTTCTCAAGTGCAGATTTTTCAGGAAACTGATAGGAACACAATGTCGAATTTGGTCAAAGAGATCAAAACTTATGAGGAGAAAGCTGACTGACAGACATAGTCATGTAAGTCTCATTTCCTTAGGCAAAATATGGGATATGGGTCAGAAAACTTGAACTATCTTAGCAGTTTGACAGTAAACTTGTCTGGCAATGTTACAATTAATTTAAATTAAGCCAAGAATTTTTCAGACCAACTGGTCTTGTGTCTTATAGATGGGATCCAACTTTGTGTCATGATTATATTTTCAAAGTCCAAATTCTACTTACGTAAGCCCTCATTTTTTGAAGATGACAATTTATGACTGGAAATTCTTACCAGAACCCAGATTCTGAGTATTTAATGCAACATATGTAGGTTGTCAACCTAAAAGCCCAGCCTCTTTTTTCAGGCATTTCGAATATTTCATATGAAGCAGATTTTCTTGTATGTTTCTTCAGTAACCAGTTCGTCTTTCTAAAGAGCTGGATTATGGTGAGAAACGAGCATTCACAGAACTGTCTGCCTAAAAGCAGTTGATAGTCAAGTTATTCAACTGACAAGTTATTATTTCTCTGTATGTAAAAAATAGTACAGAAATTAGACAGAACAGCAGTGCAAAGACTTTTTTTTTTTAAGGTTTAAACTGGTACTTCTCTTCTCTTAGTAGTCTTCATTCACCTAACACTAAAAATTTTAAGCTTTTGTGCTCTTTTCCTTCTTAACACTTGCTGGACTAAATCACTATAATCTGGACTAATGAAACATAGCTGGAAAATTCCTCAACCTGTGTAGCCTACCCTGTGCTTGCCCTCTTCTCTGCGCTTCTCCCGTGGGCTACTGGTGGAGATCAGAGAGGGGGAGAGGTCAGTGTTTGGTCTCCCCCAGTAGAGTCAATTCATGTGTTCTTCCATCTATGTGATTGGGAAGGGGGATCGTTTACTTAAAATTTTGATTTTTTTTTTTTAACCCACTGTTAGCTCCATTGCATGTTTTTGGAGAAGGAAATGGAAAAAGAGAAGTCTGCCTGTTTTGGCAGACTGTTTTGGGTGACTGATGATTTTATGATTGAAGTAGCCTTCAGAGTATTACATTTGAATCATTTCTTACAAAGTAGGTTGCAATTTGCAGCTGTTACTAATCTGTGGCCTTTCCCCTCCAAATGTAAATTGTCTTCTTAGTCAATTGTCTGTGTCTTGTGGCAATGAAAATGAATTAATTAAAACAGAATACATCAGAAATGAAAAGGACAATAAATGGAGTGTGGAGGAATAGCTAGCTACCAGAAAATAAATAACATAGAATTTCTGAAAGATTCCATTAGTCAATTAAAAATGAAACAATCAGTTTTCTAGAAGTCTTGGGGAAAGGATTCATGTAACATCTAAAACTGTCATACCATTGTATAACAATAAAAGATTCTTGAATGTCTATGTTTTTGTGGGTATCGTGAGATACATATGTACAAGCAAAGGAATACACATAAATGAGATGTTCTATTTGCTCATAAATGTAGAAATACTGTACTTGTGTAGCCTTTCATAGATTATAAAGGCAGAAGGGACCTTTGTGATTGCCTGGTCTGATCACCTGAGTGATGCAGGCAGGGCTTTGCATACCCCAGACTTTAGGCCTTGAATTGATTTTGCCAGGTGATTTTTGGAAACATTGAAGGAAATTGGGGTGCAAAGTCCAGGTCAAAAATTAAAGCTGACCATAACCCCCACAGCTCTTCTGAAGTCAAATCACACTGGCTTTGAGCACAGAGAAAGAAGCAGTTAATGAACTCAGGCTTTTTCCTAGCTGGAAGAATGTAAATACGAGATTGATGAGAACCATGAGCCTGCCCCTCGCCCAGGAGTGTACAGGCTAGTGTAGCTAATGCAAGCATTTGAAAAAGCACTTCTTTGGCTTTTTTCTTTTTAGAATAAAAAAGAAATTGGGAGAGAGGCAATGTCTAACAGGCTGATCTGGGGATTTTGCACACAAAATACAACTCTGTTGTGGGTTGTCTCTACAAACTCAGTTCAGTTCAATTGTCTCTTACAAGCAGTGATTAAGTAATGCCAAGAGAAATTCTGTGACATGAATAAATATCACTACCATGACTTTACATATAGGAAAACTAAAATAGAAAGATGTGAAGTAGGACTTCTGAGAAGGTTAAATGTGCATGGACACTTACTTGGATATGGAAAAAAAAGTGTGTACACACACACACGCACACACACACGTAAATATACATAACTAACTATGTATATAAAAGCCAGTCTCTATCTAGATATGTTTGTAACAGAATAATTTGTTGTGTACAAATAAGAAAGAGAAGAAATTCACACTGCAGGAGTGCTATCATTTGCTAATGACAGACTCATTCAGCTTTCATGAGATTTAATTGTCAATGTAACAGTTAGTAATTGTACCCTATAAAGCAATTTAAAATAATACAGTATTGATATATTATTATTATTTGGGGGGGTTGGGTGCTTTAAGGAAATTATATTTGCATTATACATACAATTTTTTTCTCTTGAGCTGTAAAACTGATTTATGACTACTGATTCTGGATATTTAGATTTTGTTCATGGAAAGTGATAGGATTGTAGTGTGATTTTTTTGGAATGGTATTGAATTCTTGCAGCATTAATTCAGTCTATCTAAACCTTTGGCTATTCACTGCTTCTGGTAATCTGCCAAATCTGGAAATCTCAAGGCATTCAGAAATGAAGACAGAAATCAGTGGATGCTTATGGCATATTAAAAGGCGTAGTATATAGGTTTGCTGAAACACACAACCTGGTGAATTGTGAAATTAGGATTTATTATTATTAAACATGTAATTTTCCATTCTTTGCTGCTCCTGGTACTACACTTTAATAAGGCTTCTAAGAACTGATTTAGTATTGCAGCTCTGGTGTCTTTACATATGCTACTGAAACACGTGCCTTTCACCTGTTAGCAAAACTTGTCTGTCATGAAGTGACGGCCAATCTACAAAAGGTCTTCAGGAGTCACAGTGGGATTTAAGTGTAAAAATCCAAGAGTGAGATCTTCAAGAACACCACTGAATACCTTAAAAGTGTATGAGTGACTATGTTTGCACATTTGAAACTCTCTAGATGCTTAAAATTTCCAAGGTGATCACGAGATGAGTGAAAGAGATGGTAATGTGTAGTGCTGGGGTAGGGCTCTCATTCAGCAGGCGAGGTCCTGGACTCTCAAGCCATTTGATGGGTTGTCAGTCAGACACAGGATAATCTACAGGAACTGGCTAGGAGCAGAACACATGGTTCCTGTCTTCCAGCCACTGTTCCACAAAATGATGATACGCTTCTGTCTTTCCATGAATTTTGCATACTTTTTTTGTATTTTTATTTTTTATGAAGCAGTATAGTTTCCTACAACCAAGAATGAGAGTCTCTTCATTCCCAGCAGCTTAAATTGTGGATGCCAGGGTGGATGTGGGTTTGAGCTGACTGTGCCTGAGGAGTGCATAAAGCCTGGGTATTTCCCATGTTTTTGGTGAGTGCTCTGACATATATATGAGTGTGTATGCATATAGTGTTAAATGGGAATAACCTCCCATAACTCAAATGGAACATGTGAGCCTGCTTTCTTTTCAGAGGAAATATTATGGAGCCTGAAGTCAGGGTAGGCTGTCTTGTTGCTGTCCAGTATCTTCATTTAAGGGACGATCTTGTCGTCTTTTGCTTTCTCAGACTAGACATGCTCATTGACACCAGTTTCGATATGCATACTTCTTCTCTGATATTGTAAGGACAACACAGGCACCTTGTTCAGTCCTATGGATTTAAGGTTAGGATGTAAAAATTTTAACTTGCTTTTTGAAGTTAGCCCCAGCATATTAAAATCAAAGAGAGTAATTGGAGGAAAGCCAAGAGAGGTTTACTTCTCTAAACTCGATATGCAAACACTTATATGCAAAATTCACTTCAAACTCCTAGGAATTTCAGTGCTTATAATCCTTATATCATAAAATGGTAATGCAGCATGGTAAATTTTTTACTTATTTTCACAGTGATTAGTGATTTATAACTGCAGTAATATTCTAGACAGGGTGTTTTAATGTGTGTCATTGCTCTTACAGGCTTTTTTTTCCTAACAAAAAGAAAAATGGAAATAAAGTCTAATTACATTTTTAGGTTGTGGGGAAATAATGAACCACTCATGCTTGTGATTTTTGATGTCATCATAATCCCTTCATGTAATTAGAGCCTTTTAATTCGCATCTGAATTGTCAAAATTATTTAGTCCATGTATATTTAAATACACCTTTGGTTTACTTTTTTGTCCTGTACCACTGTAAATAGTCTACAGCCTGAAAAACATTTGCCACCACCCAAGGTCGCCATCGAACTCATCTTAATTATTAAAAACATTTCTAAGGCATTTGAACAGATATATGAGCTTTGCATTGCTATGTCTGTATGTGAATTGCTAGTTACTAGTTATCCTGAGGCTCTATTTTGCCTTATCCTTCTAATAATCTAATATGATCCCCAGATAAAAAAATGGGGGAAAACTGTATTTATCTGTCCAATTTAGAATTTATTTCTAAATAAAATTATTTAGAAATTTATTTTCTTGTCCATGGGAAGAAGAAGCAGAAATGTATCCTAGGTAGTATCAGGAATGAAACTTAAAAAAACAATGCATGCAACTTCAGTAAGGAGCTTGATACGTAAATTCTCTCATTGATCTCTCCCGGCAGTTTGCATAGCTACTCACAATTGAGAGTCCTTTTCGACATGCCTCAGATGCTCAGTTCTGCAAAATGCTGGGCCTTCTTGACTAGCTCTGAACACCTTCAGCATCCACTGTCTTCACTGATCTTCAGGCACTCAGTTTTCATTTTGCAGGCTCAGGAGGCTGATAGCATTGTGTTATCACAATGATATCCTGTTTATTCCTTCCTTATTTGTATCCACAGTCTATAAAATTAAAACCTTAAACTTATGAAGGTATAGGAATCACTGTCTTAATGTGCCATCTCTGGGATGTTGTATGGTGTGATATAGTAATGTCACAGGCTTATACCTTTTCTTTTTATGTTCTTACTTCTTTGTTCCTAATAATTTATTTAAAATAATCCTACAGAGGGCAGTAGAAGTCTGTGGGAAAAATAACACTTTTGCTTTGGAGTCAAAGGAAAAGTTAGGTAAAATGTTAGCAGAAAAATACTATCAAATTTGACTGTTCTGCATGAGGTCAGATTAAGTGGGTTTTTTCAGATTATGAAGAAGGCAGTGCTAGCGACAGCAAGTTTCTCAAAAATAGATAGTATTAGAAAAAAAATGAATGTATGCTTACAGATTTGTGTTCTCAAATGAAATAAGACTGCTTTAATAGCAGTGTTGCTGCAAACTTAGTCAACACAAGTCTCCTGAGAGAGTTCTGAAATCGGATCCTGCTGACTCAGCTATGATCTTAGCTCTGTGTGCCCCAGTTCCCAGGTATGGATAAGCTATGTATGCAGAAGAGTAGGAGAAGCATATGCTCTCGTGGCTGATATTGCTTTTCTTTCCTTTCTTCTAAATTTTGGATAATGTCTTTTAATTTGGAATGCAATTTGTATTTATCACAGCCTTTTGATACAAGAAGGGTAGTCAGTCTATTCACAAGGATGCATGGTGACAGGACAAGAGGCAGAAGTTGCTTCAGGAACAATTCCATCTGGAAATAGGAAAAAAATTCTTCACTATGAGAACAATTAAACATTGGAAAAGTTTGTTCAGAGAAATGGAGGAATCTGCCTCGCTGGAGCTAGTCTAAGGCCCTGCTTTCAACAGAAGGTTGGACTGCATGATCTCCAGAGGTCCCTCCAAACCTAGGCTTTTCTATGTATTCTACAATTTAAATATATAGTTAACTTCTTAGAGTTTTTTTTAAATAAATAGTGGACATTGACAAAACAGTTATCAGTGATTTATTTAAGGGACTCTGGGGGACGGAGAGGGAGAAAGTCAATGCAAAATTGAAGTCTGCTTCAGGATTGATAGTTCTAACTCAGTCTCTAATATTGTGTCTGTCTCCAAATGTCTTTCTTGTTCAAATGTTCCTTTTTTTCCCTTATTGTATATTGATGCTCAGTTCTGGTCTGCTGTTGGCACATTTGTGTAGATTTGTGGTGTGATGCAGAGCTACTCAAAACAGTCCATGTTATACGTGGTATGGGCATATTTACCCTGCTAACACAGCTAAAATACTCATAAATCAATTAGAGTTCTTGTGGGTAATATCTTGAAGGATAAAATTTTCAGGAAGTTTTACAGCGGCATTCACACAGGCTTTGAAAAAGAGGAATGCTGGGTAAGAGATGGAAAAGAGCACTGCATAATCAGAAGTTTGGCAAAATTCCTTTGCAGATCAGCATTTAAAAGGTTAATTTATGTTCTTTATTTAAAAGAAAGGTTACTTCCTTTTTATCTACAAGGTACCTGTATGGAAATGAGATTTATAGTAATAAATATAGTTTACTGTATAAAGATGTATAGTAAATAAGTAGCCATTTATTTGGGATTTGAAAATAGCCCAGTTCAGCACAAACTAGGTGCAAACTTTAAGAATGAGGGTGATTAACCATTGAAACAGATTAAATTAGACAAAATGAGTCAAAATTTGATGTCTACACAGAGCTGACGTTAAGACAGAGATTAGAGATCTGGCTCAGAAATTACTGAGTGAAATTCTATGAACTATATTATGCTGAAGGTCAACTCAGATGATCCCAGCAGTTATCCTGAATTAAAATTATCTCATTTAAATAGGTGAAAATGGAGGGCAAGCCCTCTTCTGTAGCTGCACATAAAATCAGATTAAATATTTCATGTTCTAAATGGCTGTTTGGCTCCTATATCAAGTGCAGGATGGTCAGTTGTTCTGTCTTCTGAGGCTGCAAAATCTTTCTCACTGGAGCCCCTTATGTTCTGCTCATGCAGTTGTTCCACTCTCAATGAATTAACAATAATAAATAGAGACAAAAAACAGACTATCCCCTCTGTGCCAAATAATAGTATAAGAGTTAAAAAAATGTTGTGAAAAGAGAGCACTGAGACTTGTAAAGCCTGATAGAGATTCCTTTTAGGAAGTTAACATTTTTTTACCCATTTATAGTAGCATTCATTGTAGGATGCTGAATGTGAACCTGAAGGAGTCTTCTGGCTGAAGGGATAGCGGCCCTTATCATCAAGGGAGCGAAGATGTCGGATTTGACTCCAGTGGGGATGAACCAGCTTGATGCGGAGCTGGCAAAGGCTACCTGGGTGGCTGAAAAGTTGGTCCATTACACCTGGAAGATACATGGTCAGCCTATTTCAGTTCTCAGCACCTCCTCCTCTGCCCCATTTCCTGGCCAAAGGAAAGATGAGTCCTTTCAGGATTTAGTGGTTGAGACAATCGCATGATACTGATGAGAATGAAATGTTTGATTACTTTGTTACAGTTTGCTTCAAAGCAAACCAAGCAGCCACTAAATCCTTCTATCAGGTGAAGTTCAAGCTGTCTGCTGCAGTGTGAACATTTCAGTACTGGACATGTTAATGACTAACCTGGTGTGTTGTGAACTAATTTCAAATCACTATCTTCCTCCAGAAAAAAGTTCAAATAAACTGATTGTGTTGTCCCCAGTTCTTATCAACTTGATGCCTAGCTAGAGACCATAACCATATTATGAAATTTTCATTCAGTGGTAGGATAAAAAAAAAACATTCCACGGTTGGTAAATTAGTCTGCGCATAATCTAGCAGTTGTACTCAGGAGTTTTGTCAATTTTAGTGAGCAGCAAGAGGAGTTATTAGCCATCATTGTTCGGCTGAAAATGTATGTAGGACCTCTAGATTTGATCTTTCGATTGGCATACTGTACAGCCTGTGCTTTCAGCTTGCTGGTTTTTAAGCATTGAGAAAAGTTCTATTATCAGCATTGTACTGAGCGACTACAGTTTTAGAAGTTCATCAAGGTCTGCTGTTGATTAGTTTGGAAACTATCTTGAAGTAACAGAGGGAAGCTTTTCAGAGACCACAGTGTGGTCTCTCTTTAAAGCAATCTAACAAGCTCCTGTGATGCCCTCCTGATCTGTTGAAAAGGTCACTGTAATGTTGGTAGCTAGTACAAGCTATTAAACAGCAGTTGTTATAATGACTCTTAGCATTTTGAATAGTATCTTTTACTAACCAAAGACTGAGTAGTCTTGAAGTATTCAAATGTGTGATATCTTATAGAAGAGAGAGTTAATACAAGTCCACAAAGCTAATTTGCAGCTGTTAGGATTCACTGTCTTCACGACACTGTCCGTGAAGTCAGTCACGGCAACCTATGGTGGTAAATGCACATGTTGCTAAATAGGACAGAAATGTGAAATTCAGCTTGGTATTTCAACCAATGATGTCCTTTATTTGCAGTATGTTACTGTGATTTCCAACTGAGAACTCTGATATACTTTGATTGATCTTGAAAAGGCATTGACCCTTTTTTGTGCAAACTGCCAGATCATCACTGAAATCAATTTTAACTGTGCCAAATGCACTAGCATTGAGCCCAGCTCTGTGAGGCTGTCATGAGAGCGTGGGGCAGAGGTGGAGGGGGGAAGTCTTTTTAACCAGGACTAGCCGAAAGATTAACTGTTCACCAGGGACAAAATTAAGTGGAAGTTTTGAGATGGAAAGATTATGCTTCGAACAGTGTATGGATGTCAGAAACCTGGAAAGTGATTTTATAGAATGAAACAGTTGGCGTATGCAACAGACAGCAGTAAGTTAAAGTTTGGTTGTTGTTTTGTTTTGGGTTTTTTTGACAATTGTAACTTCCTTCATGACTGAAAATCATTTGTATGGATTAGGAAAAAATCCCGTAGTTTGCCTTTTTGAAACAGTTACTTTCTTTCCTGTGCTATATACAGCTTGTTTTCAGTTTTCTTTTTAGTTTTCTCTTTCTTTGTAGAATTTGTATGAATCTAATGTTTACTTTTGATGTGTTGACTTTATAAGACTGTGCAAAAGTCACTAAGATGAAAAAGACTGCAAAAGTGAAAATTTTTTTCAAAGAGAGATAAGTGCATAAATTTTGAAACTAATTTAGTAAGTTATCCACCCTTTCAGATTTTTACTGTGAAATGAGTGTGATTTGCTCAACAAAATGAGAGTATAATAATGGCACAAATTTCAGTCTTTCCATTTTAAAAGTGCAGAAGTGTTTCATGTAGGTCAGGTGTGAAGTGAATAGCATATTCTGTTTAGTGGTTAGAGTGCTTGGTCTATGCTCATGCATACTGACAGTCAAGAAGTGCTAACTATTTGAGGGTAGTTAATAATGAAGTATGTGCTTTAGTGTAATAATGAAGTATGTGCTTTAATTTAAGCAACAGTGTAGATGATTTTATATTGCAAATAGTGTTTTTAGTGGCATTTTTAATGGACTAATTCTGAAAATCTGAGACCACATGGAGTATTTAATAAAAAATCATGTATATTTAAATAATAAATGTTTTTCAGGATAAAAGAGGACTTACCTTTTTCCTTTTTGAGAAAATGTCTTTTGGAGCTCCTTGTATCTTGTCCTGTTTGCTTTGAAAGTAATTTCTGACTGATGATTTTCCCTGTAAATCAGTCTGATGATAGAATTTGTTTACGTAATTTGTCTTGACAAATCCAGAATCTCAGATGAACAGATGCAGAATAGTTGGCATTTTTGATAGTTCTGCTGTGTGCACTACCAAAAAGCAGGTGCTGGAATAATCCTATCGTGTTTTCTAAATATACCTTCCATTGAAAGCATTTATCAAAAGTTCAATATGATCTTTTTATTCTTAAATACAGTACAGTGATCATAAGTCCTCCTTCTTATAATTTAATGGAAATCCATGAAAGATATTTCTGGTCCTTTATAATTACATTCTCAAATTTGTTTTTGGTTTATGTCACCATTGGGATTTACACAAAGATGAATCATCAGATCCTCTGATTACTCATTTGGGAATAAAGTACTTGGGTACTGCTCTCACTAAGGGGCATTGAGCTCCCAAAATATCCCAGCAGAAACTCTGAATAAGTTTTGTGTTGGTTACCATTCTGAATCAAAGGTTCTTGAGGGTGCCCTTTTTCCCTACAAAGGAAAGAGAATAGATTGTGTATGTAATTTTTCATTTGCAACAACTGTACTTACCATTAATTGCCTTCATTGGTCAGGACATGAAAAGGTGGAGGGAAGAGGAGATAGTAATTTCATCAGCATTGCTTCTTCCACAAGTCCTTGCTCTTCCTCCCCTTACTCATCACTTAAAGATTTGGTTAGGTCAGGCACAGAAAAGAGCTAGAGAACATCTGATTTTGGTTTGTGTGTTATTTGCAAGGGAAAACTTACATTGCAAAACTCAGGTTTGCCTGAATAGGGCTTGAATTCCGAGGTCTACAAGCCTTAGCTCATATATTTATGTTTAGCTTTTGTGTAAAAGAATTCACAATGGATGTTACAATGTTTATTTCTTGAGTATAATTTGTGCCTGTAATTTTAGAAACAGATTTTCTAGTATTTTGGGAAATGTGGTAGTTGTAGGTTTTCAGCTAATAGTTTGATTCCTAAAGATTACAATTACAGTTGTATAGGTGAAGTATACAGGGTTTCTCTTCATGAGTTGGGGATGATCCCTCAATGATGCTAGTGATTGACTTTCTCTGTGGGGCTGCCTACATTGAAGTTGAAGGTTTGGCTCATGTAAACCCATTTTAAACGGGTGATGGCAATGCAGACCTCTGCAAAGGCAACAGTAGTCCAGGATAATGGTATAACCCTTAGTCTAAAACTAGTTCCAGTTTCATTACACAAATTCAAGTCATAACTTTGCAGTGCAGATAAGCCTTCTATTTTAAGAACTGTGTTTAAAATTATGACAGCTTTGCAGCATATGTTATGTTTATAGAAGTATGTCCGTGAATAACCAGCAGATGTCATTTAATCTGTGCTCCAACTCTGAAGCTAAATCAACTGTGCCTATACCTGAGAAGTGTTCTGCTCTGAAATGTCTCATGACAGAGACTTAGCAATCACCTTAGTATATCTCTTCCAGTGTCCATTTAGTCTTGCAGCTAACTTTTTTTTTTAAATGAAATTAGAATTCTGCTGGGTTAAATTTAAGCACATTGTTGTTCTTCCTGCTGTTGAGGAACTTGGAGAAAAATTGATCTCTGTCCTGTTTATAACAGTCCTTACATATTTGAAGACTTGCAATGTCTTCCCTCAGTCTTCTCTTTTCTAGACTAAACAAGCTCTACTATTTCAATGTTCTTCTCATAAGTTATTTGTTATAAATCTCTTGTATGTCTAGATGATCTCTTCTGGCCTCGTTCCAGTCTATCAGCCTCTGTAGCTGAGGTGCTGGAGCTGGACACAGTACTCCACCTGAGGTCTTATCCTAATGCTGGCTAGGATGGAATAGTTACATTCTGTGTCTTACATATGATACTCATAATACGTTCCTGAATGACATTTTTTTTCCTTAGTGTCATATTATATATGTGTGCAATTGTGATCTACTGTAACTCTTTTCTGCTGTATTGCTGCATAGCTGATTATTTGACCTTTTATATCTATGCATTTAATTTCTCCTGTTTAGGTCTAGAACTTTCGGTAGACTTTAAAGAATGTAACCTTATTAACTATGACTATTTCTCCAGTTTATCAATGTATTAATGCCCTCTGTATTCCCCAAACAGAAGGTCACTGGCTTATGTTGTTAGGTGCACCTCATGAGAGTCATTAGTGTCACAGCTAGGCACAAACAGTCCTGGAGATTCCTGCAGAGCATTGGTGACAACTTCTTGACCCAGGTGGTGGAGGAGCCAACAAGGAGAGGTGTGCTGCTGGACCTCGTACTAACAAACAAAGAAGGACTGGTGGAAGATGTGAAGGTTGGGGGCTGCCTTGGCTGCAGTGACCATGAGATGGTGGAGTTCAGGATCCTGCGAGGAGGCAGCAGGGCACCAAGTAGGATCGCAACCCTGGACTTCAGGAGAGCAAACTTTGTCCTCTTCAGGGACCTACTTGGAGGAATCCCATGGGTGAGGGCCCTGGAAGGAAGGAGTGTTCAAGAGAGTTGGTTAATATTCAAACATCACTTCCTCCAGGCTCAAGAGCGGTGCATCCCTATGAGTAGGAAGTCAAGCAAAGGAGGCAGGAGACCTGCATGGATGAGCAAGGAGCTCCTGGCAAAACTCAACCAGAAGAAGGAAGTCTACAGAAAGTGGAAAGGGGGACAGGCCACTTGGGATGAATATAGGAATGTTGTCAGAGTATGCAGGGATGCGATGAGGAAGGCTAAGGCCTGTTTGGAATTAAATCTGGCTAGAGATGTCAAGGACAACAAGAAGGGCTTCTTCAAATACATCAGTAGCAAGAGGAAGACTAGGGAAAATGTGGGCCCTTTGCTGAATGGGGTGGGTGCCCTGGTGACGAAGGATGCAGAGAAGGCAGAGTTACTGAATGCCTTCTTTGCTTCAGTCTTTACTGGTCAGGCCAGCCCTCAGGAACCCCAGACCCTGGAGGCAAGAGAGAAAGTCTGGAGAGAGGAAGACTTTCCCTTGGTGGAGGAGGAGTGGGTTAGAGATCATTTAAGCAAACTTGACACCCACAAATCCATGGGCCCTGATGGGATGCACCCACGAGTGCTGAGGGAGCTGGCGGACATTATTGCTAAGCCACTCTCCATCATCTTTGAAAGGTCATGGAGAACAGGAGAGGTGCCCGAGGACTGGAAGAAAGCCAATGTCACCCCAGTCTTTAAAAAGGGCAAGAAGGAGGACCCAGGGAACTACAGGCCAGTCAGCCTCACCTCCATCCCTGGAAAGGTGATGGAGCAGCTCATCCTGGAAGCCATCTCCACGCATGTGGAGGAAAAGAAGGTGATCAGGAGTAGTCAGCATGGCTTCACCAAGGGGAAATCATGCCTGACCAATCTGATAGCCTTCTATGATGGAATGACTGGCTGGGTAGATGAGGGGAGAGCAGTGGATGTTGTCTACCTAGACTTCAGCAAGGCTTTTGACACTGTCTCCCATAGCATCCTCATAGACAAGCTCAGGAAGTGTGGGTTAGATGAGTGGACAGTGAGGTGGATTGAGAACTGGCTGAATGGCAGAGCTCAGAGAGTTGTGCTCAGTGGCACAGAGTCTAGTTGGAGGCCTGTAGCTAGCGGTGTCCCCCAGGGGTCAGTCCTGGGTCCAGTCTTGTTCAACTTCTTCATCAATGACCTGGATGAAGGCACAGAGTGCACCCTCAGCAAGTTTGCTGACGATACAAAACTGGGAGGAGTGGCCGATACGCCAGAGGGCTGTGCTGCCATTCAAAGAGACTTGGACAGGCTGGAGAGGTGGGCGGAGAGGAACCTCATGAAATTCAACAAAGGAAGTGCAGGGTCCTGCACCTAGGGAGGAATAACCCCATGCAGCAGTACAGCTTGGGGGTTGACCTGCTGGAAAGCAGCTCTGCTGAGAAGGACCTGGGAGTGCTGGTGGACACCAAGTTAAGCATGAGGCAGCAATGTGCCCTTGTGGCCAAGAAGGCCAATGGTATCCTGGGCTGCATCAGAAAGAGTGTTGCCAGCAGGTCGAGGGAAGTGATTCTCCCCCTCTACTCAGCCCTGGTGAGGCCACATCTGGAGTACTGCATCCAGTTCTGGGCTCCCCAGTACAAGAGGGATGTGGCACTACTGGAGCAAGTCCAGCGAAGGGCCACAAAGATGATTAGGGGACTGGAGCATCTCTCTTATGAGGAAAGGCTGAGAGAGCTGGGCCTGTTTAGTTTGGAGAAGAGAAGGCTGAGAGGAGATCTTATCAATGTGTACAAGTATCTGAAGGGAGGGTGTCGAGAGGATGGGGCCAGACTCTTTTCAGTGGTGCCGAGCGACAGGACGCGAGGCAATGGGCACAAACTGAAACACAGACACTTCCATCTTAACATGAAGAAAAACTTTTTCACTGTGAGGGTGACAGAGCAGTGGAACAGGTTGCCCCGAGAGGTGGTGGAGTCTCCTTCTCTGGAGATATTCAGAATGCGCCTGGATGCAATCCTGTGCAATGTGCTCTAGGTGAGCCTGCTTGAGCAGGGGGGTTGGACTAGATGATCTCCAGAGGTCCCTTCCAACCTCAGTGATTCTGTGATTCTGTGATTCTGTGATTAGTGTCAAACGAAATACTTTTCTTCGGGCAACTGACAAGTATATCCTGGGGTATTGCAGCCTCTCACTTTTCTAATCAAATACAGTTTTGAAAAAAGTGGCTCATCTTAGTTAATCTTTAACAACATATTTATATTGGGTGTTTGCCCATATGACAGACTTCCAAAGTAAAAGAAGCCGTACAGCACATTTATAGGGCAAGATACAAGTATGCAGTAAATCATATCCATGTTTAATCCTACAGCGGTTTAACTGGGTGAATTTGGCATTTCAAAGTATGTCCTCTTACCTAAACAAAGAGTGGCTGAAGGTTAAATGCAACTGAAATGGAGCTGTACAATATCACAAAACTTAGCCATAGGTGGTATAAGCTTTAGGATTGTTTAAAACAAGACAAAATTGTTTTTAAAAAAGTTTTTGAAAAAAAATAAGAAAGTTAGCAAATGACATGTTCTTAACTGTACAATTCATGAGGATAAAAGCACTGAGCTTAGAAGTAAAATGTAACCTTGAAAGTCAGCTTCTCATCCAGTGTACATCTGCATAGCTCCATTGAAAACGGTGAAACTACACTAATTTTTACCAGCTGAAGAGCTGGCCCAGCATTTCATGGCCTTTACAGTTCCTAGATGTCTCCTTTTAAAATAAATATTTACAATTTCTTGTAAATTTATTGCTGGGTGAATTGTGCCAGAGGAACAGCCATGGAAACTAGTTCACTATTAAATCATAGGAAAGAAAACAGAAGTAGTACTATATCCCAGATTTCTCCTGTAAGTGCCAGTATGCTTCTACCACACCAGCAGAAGCCTCCTCTCTCTATTTCAGCCTCTCTCGTCCCTTCTATCTGTGGCTTCTTTGATGAGCCTTTTGTCTTTTCCTTGTCCATAACCAAATGTACCGAAAGATTTGGACTAGCACTGTAGAACTACTACCACCTCCAAAGTGGGTAAGTCTAAAGCCATGGCCCAATCCTTCATTACTGTAACAAACAGTAGGCTGTTACCTGCATGCTGTCCTGATTTCAAATACCTGCTGCTGCAGATTTCCCACCAGCAAATATAATGGACTCAACAGAGCTTTCTTTCTTCAAGTCTTGCTTATAATATGCTATCATTCTTTCCTTCAAAGCAGGCTGTAGCTTTGCCCAGTGATCCAGTAAATGCTAAAAAACAAATAAATAATGTTCAGGCTGACACTGTTCCACCGGTGACTGTTCCATGAGGGGAAGATGAAGTTACTGATTCTCTTTTTTCCACTCCTACTATCGAAATTTTGGTAACACAGCTAGATCAGGGAGCACAGAGCAGTTTCATTGACCAGAGAGATGGGATGAAAAAGATCCTGGTGTGTATAAAGTGATATGTGTCTGTCAGCTGTTTTTGATATACTAATTTAATAGATATGTGTGTATTTTTGTACATTTATATATTGGTATTAAGTACTGGTAGTTCTACAGACAGCTATTTGATTTGACTCATCTGTTTAAATATATAATATGCATGTTCAGGAATGCATTGATATTTGCCACTTTACAACTGGACAGTTGTATGACTTCTCAATGAGCAGAGCAAGACATTTCTTAGTTAAAAAGTAGTTTAGCTTGATGTTCATGATTGACTTGTCAGTGGGTGTTTTATTAGATATTTTTTCCATTAAAAATCTGACTACTTTTCTACCTCTGTGGTCATTCCAAGCCCAAACTGGAGCCACTGCTGATATTGAAACAGGCCAATAGACAATATTTCCTAAGAGTACTTTTCAGACCACCAATATGTATATGGTGTATTTCATATTGTTAGCATAGATGTTTCAGGTTGAGACTACTAAGTGTACATATTGCCCACTCCATTTGGTGAGGTGAAAGACTCAGTAACAGCTCCTTGCCTGGAATTCATTAATGCTTTTCAATAACTCTGTTATAAGAAATCCTGGGGGATAAGTTCATATAAATAAGGAGGAAAAAAACTAATGAACAAACAAGAATAGTATTTGTCTAGGATTTAATTGAAAGTGCTGCTTATTTTGACTGGCATAGTTAACTTGGTTTCATTATTTTATAATTGTGTAACTGGTATGTGGTCAATAGAGGTCCCTCCAACCTTGTTCTTAGGCAGTCATGTGAACAGCATTTTGAATTTTACAGTAACTGAACAAAAACAACATCAAATTCAAGTGTCTTACTCAGTTATGTGAAGACAATAGGAGAAAAGGATTGCCTGTGCTCCAGTTCTGTTTCCCTTCAGCTCAGCAAAAATGCTGAGTCTTGGTAACATGAACCAGTAAACAACAGAACTGTTGTCTCACGTACTGAAGCTCTGTTTGAGCACTGGAGGCTTTATAGAAATGTGAAAGTTTAGTGACTGACATTTCCACAGACTTTGGTACTGGTTTTCAGAAGTACTGAATACACAGAACTGCTACTGAGGTTACAGATAAAGCTTATGTCATGGGGGCTGAAGAAGTGGTTAAGATGGAAGGAAGTAAAACTTAATATGTTAAGCAGTAAAGGTAATTTTTGTCCCGTTCTAAAATAAATTGAAGTACCTCTAGAGGCAAAGCCAGTGGATAGAAATTTAAGGAACCAATTCCACTCAGCTTGGTGAAGTTTTTGTCCTCAGCAAAGCAAAATGTTTCCTATCCAGTCTTCTCTCAGTTTACACAGAATTTCCCTATCTGGTAAACTCTGCTTTTATGAAAATTTTTTTTGTTGCTTTTTGTTGTGGCCCAGAGTAGAAAAAACAATGCAAGCGTTCAGCCGTCTTTCCAGTGAAGGCTGTGCTTCTTCCCATATCCCTGAACCAGTAAAGTCAGCCAGTCTATTCAGCAGGCCTATAGCTCTCTAAAGTCAATAGCGTTACAACTGAAATATAAACTTCTGTGAATCAGAAAGGTTTTGCTTATTTTGATGAAGGACTGCGTGCCCTTTGTTCTTGCTAGGAATGCTCTGCTCAACCTGCTCTTGTTTTTGATTATAGAAAAATTCTGATTTTTTTTTTTTTTAAGTTGGCTCCTGGCAGAAATACAGACGTTTCCATACTTCAGGGGTTGCTAAGCATGATAAATCACCACTGACGAAGATATAGCTCAGCTAAAAAGCTTTTCTTTGTAGGACTGCTTATTCATAGTACTTTGAAGGAGAGTCTTCTGGTGGGTGGATGGGAAGGGTCAAGACTCACCAATTATTCTCTACATGGGAAATGATGAAGCTGGCACAGTGGTTTCTACAGTTCTGGCACTATAATGTCATACAGCAGATCTGCTTTTACTTCCTAAATTAGAATTTGATTGTGGATTTGCTTTTAAATTAGAGTTATCTAATCTATGGGCTGGACTAAAGATGTATCTTTTCATGAGAACTTTTTATTTTTCCCATAGCTGTGAAATAAAAAATGACAGCTTATTCATTTTAAAATGAATAAAAATACTGTTAAGTTCTTGACCTTTCTAAGGAGAAGTAACTGTGAAAACATCCTTTGTCTTCATGCTGCCTTTCATGCTTATAATGCTTGTTTTTGAAAGTTTTCATTTATAGCAAATCAGAGTACACTTACTTAGACTTAACTTGACAAATGATGGGAAATTGCATATATTTTCTCCAGACCTTCTTATAATGTAAGCTCTCAAAGACTTCAGTGGAAGATTTAAATCATAAGCTTTTAGACTCTCTTTTTTCATCACAAATGGCTAGGTTTGCAGATGCAGTTAAGACTTTACAGGAGCAGCTGAAATCAGATTTACCCATGCTACAGTGCGTATTGGCATTGGAACTAGACCACCAAC
This sequence comes from Apteryx mantelli, assembly GCF_036417845.1. NCBI lineage: Eukaryota > Metazoa > Chordata > Aves > Apterygiformes > Apterygidae > Apteryx > Apteryx mantelli. Next base: position 37,505,736 of record NC_089981.1, on the reverse strand, counting down.
ATCTTTTTAACAGGAACACTAGGAACAAAATAGATTCCAGGCCAACATTTGACTTTGAAAAGAGGAAAGAGATCATTATTTATCGTAGACTGTAGCTTGGTTTTGAAACATTTCTTTTATAGTCAGTTTTAGTTAATGCAGGTTGCTGAAGAAAGAAAATATCTCCCTCACAAAGGAGCACGTGGGAAATAATAAGCTTATTAATAGAATGCATGAAACCTGCTCTCCTTTTCATGAAAGGAGGGCCTATGCTATGCTGAATAAAACTTTCTCCTTTGCATGCTGATGTATTATACACATATTGATGTTACTGCTTCATTAGGAAACCTAGCATTTGAATCTACATTCTGGCAGCAGAACCCCTTTTGTTTACCAAGGGAAGACATTGGTCTTAGGAGTAAAAGAGCCAGCAGACTTGTTTGTGAGAAAGAGATGGAGGATCTTAAAAGACTGAAGTTTTCTGAAGTTGAAGCTGTTTTTCATGAAAGAGTTTTACTGTCAACCTCTTTTTCTTGCATTAACTTTGTATGTTACAAAGTAACAAAGACTGGAGGACTTTGAATTTCCAGTTTCACTGTATTTGACCTTAGTATAAATCAAAATCCACCATACTCGTGTAAGCAAATATCTTCTTTCCTTTTCTGATGTCGAGCCAGTTGACATATATTTATATTTAAGAGTTTCTAAATATTTTTCATTGATATCAGACATGCAGAATCCAACCTTTTTAAAGATCATTTCTGGAAAATGTTACGTGCAAACACTGAAAACCATATTAATGTCCTCATATGTTCTTTTTCTGTTTGTTATAGTCATAATACTGTGGTCCTTATTCTCATTTCTCTGAAGCCTGTAAATTAGGAGTAACTCTCTAAATGGAATTGCATTAGAATCATTCTACACCACTGGTGTGTGTGTGTAGAGGTTGGGGAACACTATTTAAAAAAAAAAAAGGTACATTTTGTTCAATGACCAAACCAAATTAAAAAAAAAATCTGAAAACATTCTGAGAAAGGAGAAATGAAAAAGTTCTTGATTTTTTTTTCTTTTAGAAAGAAATTTTGAGAAATGCTTTTGCCTTGAAAAAAAAAGGTGCTATTTCCAAAACAACATTTTCCCCAAAAGTCCAAGGATTAGAGCACTCGCCTAGGCTGTTAGGATGAAGTTCACTTCCCAAGTGAACTGACATCTTCCATTCACTTTCAAGAAAACATTGTAGGGCTCATATGAAGGCTGTTTTGATGTGGGCTGCCTTCAGTTTCTGCTTCCACAGTTGAGCTGAGGTGTTTGAGGTAGAGGAAGACCTCATAGCTAGGTTATGGAGCAGAACCTGGTACTCGGGTAACTCTTTTCTCAGGCATGGCTCTAAGCCTGCAAGTTGCCGCTCAAGTCAAGGCTCTTGAAATGAGCTCTGAAATCTACTGAATGCAGAATGGCTTTCTTTACACAAATACAACTTACCTTGTTTGTATTTGTTTCAAACTTTTGTTTAAGAAGTTTTTTGAAAAGTACACACATCTTTTACAAATACGTTCCTTTGGCTGCGTTTTTGGGCTGAATGCCATCTCACCCCAAACTGGGTTTGCCTTGTAGGCAGATGATGCATACGTTACACTACCTGACTCTGCAAACAGCTTTTCCTTCACTTCTTGCTGCCTTGTATATGTACAGGTAGAACAATAAGCACTACTTTGTAAATGGCTTTCTTACCAGTGCATTTCAATCTGTCACCCTTATATTGTCCGGGTCCATTTCCCCATTACTCCTTGTGTTGGTATGATTAATATATCATGATTAATATGTTTAATATGATGATAGTATATGATTAATGTGTTACACTTCATCCCTAGACCCAACTCTAAACTTATCCCATGTTTGTTCACAAATCACAGACGGCTCTGTTGATTTATGGGCGTGTGTACGCTTTGTGTCAAGATTTGTTTATCACTATAAGACCAGAACACATTCAGACTGTGACTTTTCAATTTCTCCAGAAGGATCTAGACCCTGAGATGGGCAATTACTTGCTTTTCAAGTGAAGCTAAACAAATTAATCATAAATGACATATTACTGGGAGTTTGATGAAGCTTTCATTACCTTGCTAGGTGTCTTTTGTTGAACGCAGAATGAGACAAAGGCTTACTTGTTCCGAGTTTACAAAAGGACAATGGGGCAATGTTGCAATCAGGAGTAGATTTTGATAGATGGAAGGACTTCTGGAGATAAAAATAATTTAAAAAAACAGCAATGTACTGTAAGAAGCATGCAGGAAAAAGCAATGGTGCACAGCTTTTCAAAGCAGAGGGAGTGACATTTTCAACAGCTTCTAAAGTACTTCTGACCTTCCTTCCTTTCTCCTGCCGGCAGGCAGGGCACCATGATGGGGGAGGTTATTGCTTTCTTTCCCACTGGAGTTGGTGCAACTCCTACACAACCACTTCTTCAGCCCTCCTTAATGCATCTGGTTGAGTTTAGCAGGCTGGGGCAGAGCAACTACAGGACCAGATGGCATTACTGTTTGGGACATTCGGTGGCTTGATTTTTCCTTCTCTACTAGAGTAAAACAGGAGTCATAATGCCCTTGAAGTCAGCAGACTAGCACTAAAGTAGAAGAAGTACAACTCCTTTATGTGCCTGTAAACCAGCAATTGCTTCCTTCCATCTCCATGGGGATAGTTTTCCATAGGAAAAGGGCTAGCAAGACGAGCCAATATAGTTACTGGTTAATAACAGAGTCCTGGAAATCTTCCAACTTCAGTAATATTTTTTGAAAGTGTCATTAATTCGTGCTATCCTACTTAGTACGTAATCGTGTAAAACAACTGAGTTTATTATTAAAGAATCTCTAATACTCTTAGAAATCTGATTCTCTGCTAAGTCATGAAGATGTATGTGCTTTAAATCTTTGGTAGATCTGGTTTGGATCAGAGATGAGAGGTTAACAGGGCCGTATCTTCAGTGAGCAGCTGAAAGTGAAGTAAAACAGTCCCTGTGTGGTTGCAGCAGTTCATGATTTGCAGGACTGAATTCACAGAGCTGCTCATGCTGCCGAAAATGTACGCTCTCAACTGCTGTTGATTTTTAAATTAAAAAAAAAGCAGCTTTATACACAGTTTACTTTATTGCTAGAGGGCAGGGAAATATAGGTAAGAGCCGTTAATCCCCAGCAGGCTGCTGGGCAGGCGAACAGACAAAGATGGCAAAAGTTAATTAGAAACATGAGCAGTTTAACAGAAAACATATTTGTGATAATTGAGAGAGCAACGTCTCCAGAAAGGAAACTTTGCAGAGAGAAACTTCAGAGGAGAAGTGGCCACTGGTAGGTGAGTGTGATTTTTCAAGCTCTCTTTAGGCTCTGAACTAATTTCTTAGGAAGAACAAATAACGTTCAAAGGACAAAATAAATGACAGATTTGCTCTCACCGAGGGGGAGGGCTTACACTTACTGCCACTCATTTCTCTTACAGCTGGATTAAGTTATGTGATAACATATTATCTAGGTTCATTGCATAGGGGCACAATTGGTTTTATGTTTGTATATGGATTTTGCTTCTATTTTTGTGCATATGAAGATTTGAATGCTCCCCCAAGTGAAACAACTTCAGTTTTATTTTTCTTCTTACTTCTGCATTTTTATATGTTTGAGGTTTTTCTAAGAATTGAACTTGGACAGCAAAAATTTTGCCAAAGCAGAGGGAAGCCTTAGAAAATAATACTGTGTTTTTGCTAATGAAAAAGTATTATGGACTTAATAAGGGAAACACATTGCAAAACACATTTTTGGTTTGAATTGGAGAAAGAAATTGGAGAAAGATTCTTTTTTTCTTCTTTTTTTTTTTTGAAACAGCAAGTAAGTAAATGTAAATTACATAGTGGGAGTTTGTTGCTGCTTGTTCTGCTGGGTAGGAGAAAAATAACTGGGTTTTATTTTGTTTAAGTAATACTGATGTTTAACGTAGTGATACGTGTGTCTCTTTTTAACGTTCTTCGTATGAAGTTCCTGATCTTTCATTACAGAAGGAAATCTCAGACTAGCTTTAATACCAGACACTACCGTATTTTGTTGGGTTTTTTTTCAGAGTCTGCAGATAGTACAGCCTTCCAGCCCACAAGAATGAATGAAAATGTATCATCTTCAGTTCAAAGCTGCAGCAGTACTCTTGGTTGCAATAACTCCTCAGCCATCCCTCAGCCCAGCTCTGCTATTAAACCTTGGCGCAGCAAATCCCTTAGTGCTAAGCACACAGCTACGTCTTCCATGTTATCCATAAAGCAGCCAGTATCAGAGCCTCCAAAGCCACCTTCAGAAATGGTCAAAACAGCTCCCAATAGTCAAAAATCCATGCTTGAAAAATTAAAACTCTTCAATAGCAAAGGAGGCTCCAAAGCAGGAGGGACAACACTTGAGTGTTCAGGATCTCGGGAGAATATCTGTGAAAAGCTAGAGACACTTCCCACCTTTGAGGAAAGTGAAGAAATTGATGCCACAAATCAGAATGTGAACAATCCAGGACCAATGTCCAGCAGTCCCAAAATTGCTCTCAAGGGAATTGCACAAAGAACTTTTAGCCGGGCACTGACTAATAAGAAAAGTTCTCCAAAGGGTAATGAGAAGGATAAAGAGAAACAGAAAGAGAAAGAAAAGGATAAAACTAAAGACATTGCAAAAAGAACATCCATCACTGAAAAGCTGGACATAAAAGAGGAGCCAAAAGAAGAACAGACAGCACTAGCAACAACAGAGATGCCAAAAAAGTCCTCAAAGATTGCAAGCTTTATCCCTAAAGGAGGAAAGCTGAATAGTGCCAAGAAGGAGGCCTCTGCCCCTTCACACAGTGGAATACCAAAACCAGGAATGAAAAACACCACAGGGAAATCCTCAAGTGCCCCAGTTTCTGCAAAAGAAAGTGAGAGAAGCCGCAGTGGGAAACCTGGCTCAGGGCTCTCTCATCAGAAGTCTCAGCTAGACAGCAGGAATTCCAGTTCCTCTTCAAGTTTAGCCTCTTCAGAAGGAAAAGGAATAGGAGGTCTCAACAGTAGCAACAGCAGCCAAGCTGTCAATGGACCAGCAACTACGATACAAACTACAGGAAGCAATACTGTGAGTGTTCAGCTACCTCATCCCCAACAGCAATATAACCACCCGAACACTGCCACAGTAGCTCCATTTATGTACAGGTATGGTTAACTCTTCAAACATACCGTTTTGAACATGATATTTGTATAGGAAGATTCATTTGTGATGCCTTTGTGGGAGGGTGAGGGAAGAAAGTGATGTAGATGCCACATCATGTAAAGCTTTTTTGCTTTGAGAAAGGACAATTTATACATTCACACAAAAATTATTGTTAAAGGCAATCAGACTGAGATGTGTAAGAAGTTCTGGTAGATAAGAAGGGGAATAATTGTATCTGACACTACTAATAGCCAACATCAGAACGCTGCCTCCTTGGTGTCTAACTACTGCTTTTGCCTTTTTCTCATACTGCATGGCTTAGGTTTGTTTTATACATCATGGGCTTAAAAGTTACAGTAGTACCAGGTAGTTTGACGCACGCATACTCATTCTCTTAAGTGTGGCTAACAGTGGTGAAGCTGCCTTGGTATAAGCAGTGTTGGGAAATCTTAAAGAAAAAAAAAAACCTATAGGTAAGACAGAACAAGAGCATGTCCCCTCCTCTATGCTTACATTTACCCTGAATGAAGTAAGCATAGGAAAAGCCATATGGGGTCACACCTTACCTCCATCTAGTCCAACATCTTCTGTTTGGCAATAGCAGTGCAGGATACCTAGGGAAGAGTATAAGAAGAGGGAAAACAATAATGAGGCTTCCTGAGGAGGTGCTCCCAAACTTGACCATGGTATAAGAAATTCTTGAGTCAGGTGGTGGGGTTTTTGTTTTTCACAGCCACCTGCTAGTTTCCTTTGATACCCCTTAACTCTTACATAGGGAGAGACTGCAAACAGTTGTTCTCTCATCATCTTCATGCTGCTCATGATTTCATAGACCATTATCCTTCCCTAAAGGAGTGTACCTTATAGGCTAAAATGTCCTAGCCTGTTTAGTTACTTCCTGTACAGCTGATGTCCTTACACTTCGGGCATCTTTGTTGCCTTTTTCTATGATTTTTCAATTTTACTATATGCTTTTTTGCCTTTGATCTGTTGGAAGGTGTAGTGTAAGAGATGGTTGACCACAGTCCATTTTTTTTAAATAAAAGAGAATGTAAATGAAATGAACCCGAAGCAGGAGGATACAGAACTATTTCTCAGGCCTGGGTAGGAATGCAAAATGGGAAAAGTGACCTTGTGTCTTCTGACCCTTTGGGTGCTGAGCTGCAGGCAAAGTGAGATTGTTTCTGCTTGTATGTATGGAATAAAATGTTAGGTTTCCTTCTGGTATGCAATGAATGACATGAAAATGTGCCAGCTGGTAAAAATCAACCTGGTGAAAATCTGTATTAATATTACGTGTTCTGGATATCCATTGTTCTCGTGTCCATTTTTATCAGCATTTTTGTCACATCTTTGGCTGGTGGTGGGACCTACCACTAATAATTTTTTAAAATTTGAGTTGGAAATTGCTAGTGCAGTTTGTACTATTTTAATCCATAACTAAAATAGAAATTGTCAGTTGCTTTGTTTATTCCTCGTAACATGCAAAGATGTGTTCATGATGTGTTGGGTTATTATATGTTTATGACTACCATGTCCTGTCAATAGCTAAAGCAAAAAGCACTCTATTTGGTGTTGATCTCAAGTAGTTTGAATATAAATAACATCTGAAGTGTAAAAGCAGATGCAAACCATATATTTGCTGTAATCCAAACACACTGATAAACTCTAGGTAATATTTATTTGACCTTCTATAAAGAACAGTTATTCAGCTATCTATTGGCAGCTGGAGGAAAGAGCTGAGAACTTAAAAAGTCTTTACTTTTCAGCAGTGGAAGAAAAAGGCCAATTGGTATCATCTTGTTGGCTTTGAAAAGAGAGAGGAAACTCAAATTATGTTGATTCACAAGGCAAATGTATAGTATTATTATAGTTTTACTATTCAGATGCTTTTTCTTATCTGCAAAATGCAACTGTAGGGGATAGTTGTATCTTCTTTGGTTTTCTGGGATTCTGCTCTGTGATCAGGCCTCTCAGCTACCTCCTCGCCTGGTTATTCACAGCTATGTCAGATTCCCTGGTGTGCATCTAGGGTTCAAACAGCAGTTGTAGGGAGGGGAAATGAGTGCAAAGTGCCAAAGTTAATGGGTTGCAGCAGCAATCTCAGGTTTTCTCTGATATGAATTAAGGTTACTTTAGGCTAAACTTCTCTGCTGCCTGTAGACTTACTTTTCTGTTTTTTTATGTTAAAAAAAAGAGAGAGAGAGAGAAATTATTTCTTTTGTATGGTGTCAACTGAAATCAAGATAAGTCAAGTAATTGTCTGCTGTGTCCTCTCTTTTGTAGAGTGCTCCTGCTTTTGACAGGAAAATGTCCAGCTGCTTGTTGATGTGACTCTAAGAGCAAAGCATAGGGCAACTAGTAAAATGAAATGAGTCCAGATATCTTAGATCAGAGAGAAGATTCTTATGAACCTTTTATTTCATGATAGCTGTAATGTCAGACCACAAACTGGAGTTTGAAGTTAGTTTTATCCATTCATTTATTTTAAAATAAAAATGAGACATGGTGCTAGTTATGGAAGGAAGATCTGGAGAAGTGGAGCACACCATCATGCACTACCTGCTTTGTGTTTGTGTAATACAGACTTTATTAGAGAGAATCAGAGTAATAGCCACAACACATGATGTTAGTGAGAATTAAAATTTAGCTGGAAATCCAAGCTTCTTAGGGCCCTATCTGAAAAGCTGTGAACCTTATATTTGACTATGAATTTTTTATTTTTTACAGCTGAGTGCTTGTTTCCATTTCTAGGACATAGTTCAACATGGGACTAATGAATTATGTAAAGGCAGTCTGCTGCTCTATTCTGGAGAAAAAGACAGAGTGGCTGATGGCGGGCACAGTTGTTTAGTTGCTTTAGTTGAGATACTTTTGATTGTGAGTGACTGCACATCTCTGTTTTGTTTTGCCTTTTAGATCACAGACAGACAACGAAGGGAATGTAACAGCTGAGGCCAGCACAGGAGGGGTCAGCATGGATTCGACGCTTTACGTCAAAACTGGACAGCCTGGGCTCGAAGACCTCTCAGGTGTGTGTGGCAACATAACTTCCTAACTGTGATCTAGTCAAATAAGAATGGGCTAAAAAGCTGAAACAAGTTGGAAATCAGGAGCTCCCTCTTTGGGGGGAATCTGATTTGTTTTTATTTGGAGGGCTTTGCTTTTTATTAGTTATGATATTTCTTTTGGCTGCTCAGTGATGGAAACTGGCTATTAATATTTTGAATACTGGAGGCTCAAGTTCTACAAAGCTCTATGTCCCTCAAATTTCTGGAAATCATTAAAGTTGTGGGCGTGTAGTATCTTCTGGGAGATATACAACACCTTTTCAGATTAAGAACTTATGAAGGTCCTAATTTTCCCCAAACATATGATATTAATTTTTTACTTTTTAAACTTTGCTTAAGACTTCAGAGGTTACAGAAGAGATTAAATTAATATCCTTGATGTTTTGATTAGTTTATAGGTTTGGAGGAATCTCAGCATTCACCCTCATTAATTCTAAGTTTGAGAAGTGGTTTTGCAGCAGTAAAACACCAAAATCCACCTTCAGTTTGCTGTGTCCAGCATACACAAGCCTAAATTGATTGTGATTAGTATATAAGTAGTCTAAATTACAAAGTACTTTTCATGTTTATCTCGATTTCCTGCTACTGTAAGAAATATTTGATAATGAGCAATAATTTTTAAGCTTACCCATGATAACAAAGCAATTTTTAGCAACTATATTCTACTAAAGGTATAAAAAGTGTTTTTAAGTCACAATCAAGTCTCTCTTCCTCCTTCCCTTCTGATTTTAGCAATGTCTATGTTTATGCTTATTGGACAGTTATATATTAGACAGTTGTATTACAGTATATCCCATCAATAGAATATCTCAATTTTTTTTTCTAGTTAGTCCTAGCATCCTCCAGTTTAATGTGAGCTTTGAAACTGATTATTCCACTTGGAAAGTCACAGGGATAAAAGTTTCACAACTGGATTAATTTAATCTTTCATTACATATTCTGTCAATGCCACATTTACACCTGTATATGCATATGCTGATGGCAAAGCCAAGAGGCAGAGTCATTGGTGAAGAAAAGGGCTGCAGGAATGCATAAATGCACATACCTGCACGTATGATTTATATATAGCTGGATTAAATATTAAAAAGGCAAATAAAGGGCACAAGGATTAAAATCCTTGAATACAATTTTGGGTTCATACTCAAATATGAGAGCCAGCTCAAAGTAAGAGACACAGTGTCCTGCTTCTTACGCTTTTTCAGTATGACGTCTTAATCATTGCATTGCCTAGCCTAGATGTATTTCAGGCTGTGAAATGGGAAGTGTTTATAGATCACACAAGGTCTTTAGTCTTTAATGACAGATGTTATGTAAAAACAAACTATTATTTAAGTAGAATATGTAAGTTTGGGATCCAAAAATGCAAGAAAGCATGACAACCTCAAACAATGGAGATGCAAGAACCAGTTGTGTGTAGCCAAACTCCACAGTCAGCAGTAGTCAATAAAGGAGTCTTAGGGGAAAATGAACAAACAAAACAAAACAATTCCTCAACCCAATTAAATTAGAAGAAATAAATAACAGATTTCTTCTTTCCCTGTATGGACATAGCAGCTATTGATGCTTTTAATTTAAAAGCACATATTAAAAAAAAAAAAAAAGGGAAACTGAATAGTTTAGTGATACTTACTGCATATTCATGAAGAGCTAAGTGATTTAATAATTAATTTTTAGTAGCACTATCCAATGTCTGTCCTTTAAAAATCTTTGTAATTCATGTTTGAATCTTATTTAAGTAAAATTTTTATATCAATTTGTGTTTGAAAGTGATCTCAATATAAATAACTTCAGTTTTACTTCAGCTAAGTCTTTTGTGTGTTCTTTTAAGAACTTATCTAGTGCTTGCCTTCCTATCTATGAGAGAAATGATCTGTGAAAGAGCACTCTGACCTTTGTTAGGCTAACGGCATATAAATATTTTATGTTCTTAGCTGCAGTAATTTGTAGATACATGAGTGCAGAAAAATGTTTTCTGTCCCAGAGACCCAGTGGCTAAAGCAATCAAGCTTATCAGGCTGCTATTTCTAATACAGCCAGGTCATAATTATTTGATCATTTAGCCTAAGTGAAATGTATTGTCGTTAGTTTATATACCAGGGAGTAGAGGCCCATATGAAAAAAATGGTATCATGGACACTGAGCCATTGGTGTTTGTCTCAGTAAGGCCAATAACTGTATAAGCATAAAAATCTATCTTCCATTCCCCAGATAGTTCTTCATGGTTAGGGCTCCATCAGTTTGGTGAGCCCCAGTAGGAAGTCTGTGCTAATGCTGCTTTGCAAATAGCAGAACAGGAGAAAATTTTGTTTTGGAACAGACTATTTAAAGAACAGGGTTTCTTAATGCCAAGTAAAGTAACCCCCTAACTTTCTGTCATAGATCACTCAAGTAATGATACCTGTGTTGTGATGTGGACAAGCAAAACCTTTTGCTGTTTTACCTAAAATATCACTCAGTATGGAGCACCCAGTCAACAGAATTTACTTTATTAGAAAGTTGTTGTTGTAGAAAGGGATCTATTTAAAATGGGAAAAGAAGATTTGGTGAGAATATAGTATTGGAGAGATTGACTGTGCTGGGTCAATGTTTATTGTGTCAATAGGAGATGGAAAAAATGGTACTGACAGCGTATATGTTTTAATGAGGTTGAAAGTTAACCAGGATTTAAACTGGGTCATGTGGGGAAATGACAATACAGAAACATCTCCTGCTACAAAAGAAGCCTGTGAAATAAAGTTAACGATACAGAGCTGGCTGGGGCAATGGCAGGTGCCTGCTCTAGGGCAATGGTATCTGCATCATTATCCATTTAGAGTATTAAAAAATGGAAAGTCAGAAAATTGTGTTTGACACAGATGCAGGCAGAGATAACAGCTCAATTCTGTGCTGTTTCCTGCTTATCCTTTCTAATGGTTTATTTTTCCTCTAGAAGAGGATCCAGAAACTCGGCGATTACGAACTGTGAAGAACATCGCTGATCTTCGACAAAACTTAGAGGAAACCATGTCCAGTTTACGGGGAACCCAGGTCACTCACAGGTAATAGCATGACTGACTCGATGAGACCATTGAAATAACTGTTCTTACTTTACATCTCTTGGATCTGGCTGGGTTGCATCCTTGAAAAATGGTTAACACTGACAGTGGAAGAAACTAATCTTCTCTTTTCTCTTTAAAGCACAGATTTTGAACTGTGTTCAATGTTTATCAAGATTTATGATGAGTAACTGATAGTGGCAGATTGTATATAGAAATAAAGTTGGAGAGTAAGCACTGCTTGTTAAATGCATTAGGTGATGTTTGAATATAGGTTACCATTTAAAATGTTACTTCATTTTATTCTTGAACAACTTCAATGCGTTATGCCCCTCTCCCCAGTGTGTAATATTTTGTTTAAACAAGCAGGTGAGCTGTGCTTGACCCACTTGATAAAGTGCATAACTTGAATTCCTGACCAGTCTTTGAACAAACAAATTTTTCTTATATTATTAGTTACCCATGTTTGTAATTTTTTTTAGTAAAGCACTGTTTGGAAATCTCTAGCAATATTTAAAAAATGCTGTAAATAAACAAAGGCTGTCACTATGTTTAAACATTCGGTGACTCAGATCTTTTCAATGTTCAACATGAAGCTTGGGAGAATATGATGTGTGGCCCCTAATGAGGTCATGGTCCTATACAGTGCTCAGTGCCTAATGGACTCTGGTTCATTGGATGAACTCTTTGTGCCTTGGCTTTGTATCCAGAACTGAGCAAGACCTTGAAGAGATGAACTCCCAATGGATCTATTTTTCTTTGAAATTTCAATTAATGTGACAACTCATTATGATTTAATTACTATAATCACAGGATACCTTTTTTTTGCAGTATATACTTACGTTATACTGCAAATAGTACAGTGCTGCTTATTTTAATGAATATTCTCTATAAACAAAGGTAACAGTTTGTTAGTTGACTAGGAAAGGAAAAGAGTCCAGTCACTCAGACATGGATAGTAGATGATTTAATATGCTGATGCTTGTCAAAAACTGTATTTAGAGGCTATGACCTGAAATGCTTTTGTAACCAGAGCGCTATATAAATATTACCAAATATTTTATATATAATATAAATATTTATTTATATATAGTATAATATATTATATATTATATTATATATAATTATATATAATATAATATAAACAAATAAATATAAATGTTACCAAAAATTTAATAATATATATTAAACATAATATAATATATAATATATAATAAAATACAATATATAGTAAATAATATATATAATAATGGTATTATATTATTATATATAATATAAATATAATATAAATAACTAAATATAAATATTACCAAACATTTAATTCATAGATATGTAAAATATATTTTGAAAAATAGTTTTACCTTTATTTTTCTTTTTTTAATTTTATCCTTTCCTCAGTGTAGATATAGCTACCATCTTGATGTTGCATACATCTCCAGGGTATTAGGACTGTTTCATGAATGCTGCCAAAAAAAGAAGAAAAGGTGTCAGAAAAATAGCGCTTAGGTTGATGTTCTTTTAGTGAGCTTAATATGCTACTCCCTTGCCTAGAGTAGTAAGAACATTTTACAATAGGGTTATATGTGATTGAAGGTGACAAAGTTACACTTTGATACTGTGGGTAATCCATTAAAAAGTCTCTGCTTACATCTGCTCTCATATATGTTAAACACTTGGTGGCCTGGGTGCAAGGGTATCATTATTTAAGAACAGTGTTGGAAGAATGGATCTAACTGTCAGAGATCTGTAGCAGGTAAAATCTGTTGGTGTTGTTACTTGTATTTTGTAACTGGAGCGTTCAGAACGTAAGGGTCTTACAATTCATGAAGTAACATCACCTGAAATCTAATGGTGTTCTGTATGATAGCAGTATATGTTTAATCAGGGGCATTTATTTATTTTAGCACACTGGAAACTACATTTGACACCAATGTCACTACCGAAATAAGCGGTCGCAGCATTCTCAGTTTGACGGGAAGACCAACACCATTATCGTGGAGACTGGGACAGTCCAGCCCCCGCCTTCAGGCAGGCGATGCTCCATCAATGGGAAACGGATATCCCCCAAGAGGGAATGCCAGCCGCTTCATTAATGCCGAGTCGGGACGTTATATGTATTCAGCACCTTTACGGAGACAGCTAGCATCCCGCAGTAGTAATGTCTGCCATGTGGACATCTCTGACAAGGGAAGTGATGAAATAGATCTGGAAGGCATCACCATGGATGCCACTGGCTACATGAGTGATGGAGATGTGCTGGGCAAGAATATCAGAACTGATGATATCACAAGCGGGTAAGCACCTTTGGTTTTGTTCTCAAATACCACACTTCATGGAATTCTGTAATTTTTGCATTGCTTTAAACGAGGCTATATTCCTCTTGATTATTAAAAAAAGAAAAAGGTATTATACCCATTTTAATAAGAATTTGGAGGGACAGCTCATGGTTAATTTAGCCAATGGGATTTAAACACATGGTTTAAGCTTAAGGATATGTCAAAAAATTTTCCTAGCTAGGAACATTACTCGTGCATGTGATTAAATGTTTTCTTGAATCAGGGTCATTGTGGAAAGTCAAGCACATACCGCAGCATTCATTTATGTCCACAAGATGGAGAGAGTGAGGCATTTTCTGTACTGTTACTGAAGCCTCTTGCTGTCTGAACTTTCAGGAGAAAGTTCACTGAAAGGAAATGAGTTTGCACATCAGTGTGTAGGGTGAAATAGTTGCACATGCAAAATAAAATCTAACGAACAAGTTAATATAAGTTATAATACAAGAAATATGAACTGACAGACAATTATTAACAAGGTTTTACATCAACATCTTACCTTTGCCTTGACTGGAAAAAGCATTTGTTCTTTGCTCCAATATGTCAGTATTCAGGTCCCTCCAGAAAGTATAGTCATTTTTGATTTGCTCAAATATATCAGCCTTAGACTGATGCTAAAAATGATTACCGAGCTGAAAATGACATATTTATCTCTTTACTTATTTATTTTTATAACAGCCTTTTACCTGTTTGGCCACCTTACATCCTTTGCTTTTCCACAATGTTTATAGTAGTGTTTGTTGTACCTTGGCTTAGCTGGAATATTTAGTGTCTGTTACTGAAGCAGAAAGTTAGAATCCAGCTGTTTCTTTGCCAGTAGTTTAACTGGGAAGCAATCTGGAAACCACCATTCATTCTGTCTTTTCTGAATATATGGATGTTTTCACTCTGTCTTTCTTGAAAAGTTGGACTTTATTTGGCTTGCTTTCTTTGAGGAGCATATAGTAAAGAAAGCAATGCAAAAATAGTATAAAATTCTATTTCACATAAAAGCACCTTTAGCTTTTGCTACATTAGTAATGCATCACATCACTAAAATTGTCTGTGCTTTTGCAAAATAAATCAGCTTATACCTGCATGTTGTCATGTTTATTGTAATCACAGTTATTGCTTTTCCTCAGGACTATGACCTTTATTCAGACTTACATCTGTGTTGGTCTAGAAGTGAAGAAAATAAATTCTGAGTAGTGTCATTGTTTCTATAGAGTGCTTAGAGTAAGAACTAAGCAGCGTCCCTGGCAGAACTGGGTCATTTCCAGTTTCTGTTGTTTGTACCCTAGAGGAGCCCCAGTCTTTGCAGATTCAGTAAAGACTGAACTTTAGTCACTATATAACATGCAGGTTCCAGATGGAGAAAAAGGAAATAATAAGAAAGCTGTTAAGTTCATGAATGATATTTCCAGAGAAATCTGTGGCTTCACTCATCTCCATGTATCATTTCCTATTCTGTGACTCCCTGGTCATCCTGTAGAGTATGAAAGTCTCTAGAGTCCAAAAATACAACTCTGGTCTTTAGATTCTGGGACTGAGGGACTCATAAAGTAACACATGTTTTTGCTGGTTGATGCCTCTGTCACCTAAAGTGTATCAAAGCAGTGAGTTAAAACCAACAGTTGGCACACTAACATTTAGCAGAACAGTCATATACTCACTACAGCTCACCCCTAGTCTTGATCATTACAACATTTTTAATGAGAGATAGAGTATGAGACAGAGTATCTGACTCTTATTTCCCACTAGTTTTTAAACAGGGGAGATAATTTTCAGTTTTTCTCATATAATCAGCCACAGATTGGTAAAAGTGGTATCAATAGATTGGTAAGAGAGATATCAGTTTAAAATTGTTTTGACAAGAAGAGTTGTTGTGTGTATAAATGTCTTTCTCTTCCATGTCTGTTGCCTTTATTTAGTAAAATAGGCTTTTGTAGCTAATGTGGTTTGTTTTATTGATTTAGATATCATTATTTTAACCAATGACTAAGTTCCAAGGGCAGAATCTGTATTACAGGTCAATCCATAGTCAGAAGACCCAGTTTAATTCTCAGATTGTTAACTGAGTTCAAAATTTGGGCAGTTTGGAGGGCTTATCCCGCTGTACTCATGTACATTTAAAGTGATCTTTCCTGAAAGCAGCCTCACAATGCTGGGTTTAAATAGTCTGTGGAGACTAATCATATGTGCAGATTCTGTTAGAGGGGAGGCCTTAGTACTGATTTGAAATAACAACATTGGATATAATCCCACTGTCAACTGAGAGATTTAAACCTTCTGTCTAAGAAATGAGGGTGTTAGCTTTGGTGAATCTCACTGACACCTAGTAATGCTGGATTGCCATCTTCAGTATAACCAGATGTTTTGGTTTGGTAGCCTCAGTATCCTGAGTTATCTTCCCCAATGTCAGTTTATGCTCAGTAGTAGAAAGTAGGATAGTATTGTGTCTCCATGGGAGAGGGATAATATACTGCTTAGAAATTAGAGAGGTTGCTTGTAAAGAAAGTATCAGCATAGCTTGCTGCAGAAAGAATCTCTAAGATCAGCTTTAGGGTGAACAGGCCCAATATTTTCATAAGCTGAGTTACAGAATGCAGAAAACGGCACAAAAGGGCATTTGCAACATGAATAGCTCTTTATTAACTGGTATATGTTTCACTTTGTCATTTTCAAAATTGTTGCAATGCTGTAGTCTGCAACCTTGGATCTATGTTTTTATTGGCAAACTGATAGAGTAGGAAGCCAAAATATTTGTTACAGCCAAAATAAATTCATTAGCCAAGATAAACTCTTTTAGGCCTACGATCCCTATGCTTTCTCTGAAATGTACTGGGTCATGGGAAGTCTCATTTGGCCTCCCTTTCTAAGTCTGCTCAAGCATAGCTCTGGCAGAAATTAGAATCGATTTCATAGGGTTAGAAAGAGTATCTTTTCCAAATGGGCAGAAAATATCTGTTAAACTAAGTCTTCAGGTATGGATGAAAGGAAAGAAGTACTCTTAATGAGGAAGCTCAAACATCAGCAGAATGACAAAGCAACAGCACTGGGATTTGTCCAAAGAGGGAAGTAAGCAAGGAAGATTCCCAAGTGTTGTGACCATTTGTGACCAAATGTGATCATTTACCTGGTCCCACAGCTGGGTGACCTTTGGTGCTTTATAGGCCTAGTCAGAAATCTAGAATCATTTCACCTATCCACTTCAAAGAGTTAAACGGTCATTCTGGATGAGGAGGTTAACTCATTACTTTTTTGGATTTGTTTGGAAGGTTTTGTCTACTTTAATCTCCCTATAGCTGCTAACCTTCATGTTCTTCCCCTTCTCTTCTCTCGCCCCTTCTCTTCTCTCTAATGAGATGTAGCGTTAATTTCCCTTTTATCTTTCCTTGAAATGGAACAACAGAACTGTTGGTCAAAAAGACCCTTTAAAATTCTTTTCCTTTAATTTAATCAGTCTTCTGACCCTGTTTTCATTATCCTAATATGCAGTTTTCTATGCAGAATCAACAGAGTGGATATGTTCATTAGTGTTGGTCAAAGATTTTCTCAGGAAATGGTTTTTGGTCTGCAAACACCATTTGTCAAAACAATTTCTTGCAGAAATGTATCTGTTCCAGCTACCTTCCAGCAGAATGTAGATTTGATGATTTGACATCTCAGCTGCCCTAGAGCCCAAACCTCCAGGCAGCGCAGATCTGAGCAGTCCAGTGTGCGGCCCACGTGGCCGCATGCCACGTGGGGCTGCGGGGCACATGGTCAGAGGCAGCCCCCTACCAACGGGAGTGTCTCCGTACTCCCTCTCTGAGAATCTGTGGGGCCAAGCTTGCTGGTGCTACCATGACTTCCAAGGTCTGTGCTACAAAGTTACGGTCTGGAGGACCTGGGAGCCCTCAAGTGCTGCTCAGTTTCTGAAAAATGGAAATTTCAGGTTTTATCTAATTCGGTTTTAACACTGATTGGTGCACAAAGCATTTTCCCTAACTCTCCGAGTGTATCTCATTTAAGAAGTGTTACAGAGTGACTCTCATACCTTACTTCAGCCTAGCAATTAACTATTTCTTCAGCTATCAAATGAAGACAAAAGGGTTTGGCCTACGTACTATGTTTCAGGGGCCCTGTAATAAAATTCTTCTAGCACTGACCTCCCACAGGTGCAGCTGCTGTTATGGGTGAGAGAACATTTTGGCCCAGACTTTATACCATTTGGTTAATCTCCCAATTTGATTGATGCTATGGGGCTGATATGTTCCCATTCCAGATCCCTATTGCCACAACCTCTTAATGTATTTGTGTGTGTGATCCTCATGAGATTCTGATTTCTTCTTGTTTATTCAAGCCTTTATGCTCCATGGGGATCCTTTTTCAAGTGCTGTGAATTCAGAACTTAGATGAAGGGAAATTAGAGGGCAGAGCAGGCCACTCTGGGGTGGGGAATCTGCTTAATGACCTGCCGCTGCTCTGGTCAAACAACCACATAAGGGAATTGTGCTCTAGCGAGAAATCATCTTTGTGGTTCAGAGGCCTGTGTAACCTCAGGCTATATGGCCCAAAACCATCTTTGAAACAGAGTTCTGTTGTAGGCTGAAAGAAAAGGACTATGCATTTTGCTGCTAATGAAAAATTGTTCTTGATAACAGTAGTTAAGAGTCATGTTTCCTTCTAAGCTCTCTGCAATAGATATGGTTTTTGCTCCAGGTAATGTGTGGCAAACTGGAAGTCAAGAGTGGTAATCATGGTATGAATAAGAACCTTTTCAGTCTGTACATTGACTGAATGTTAGCTATAGTCTTTACTGAATTATTTTTTGTCATGGTGAATACTTCTATCTTTTTTCTGTACACTTTGAGTTACAGTGGGTTAGTCATTTTATTGGACATTGCATTTGAAGTGGTGTGCCTTTGGTGAGTGATAAGATTTCATCCAAGTACAAATAATGGGTGAAGCTGCATATGCATTCCTTATATGGCTATAACACATCACCATGACTAAGAATCATTAGGGGGTAGTTTATTTTAACTTATTCTCCCTGTGAGCATAGTGTTTATTTGAACTGTGTTCTGTCTGGGCTGGAACTGTTTTCTTACATTTTGATCATTTTGGCATTGTAGAATGGTAGTTCTAAGTGGTAAATAGATAATTAGCACAAATAGTAATAAAGAAATTAGCCAAGCAAACTCAAAATGTTGACCTTTATGAAATGGTATTAGGATACCTTGATTTCTGACTTCTTAGTAAACTATGTTGAAGCTAGTTCAGTACTAGCTTTTGGGTTTAGAGAGTTGATGTCCTAGTGCTAATAAGAATGAAAAGAAAAAAATATGGCAATGTTTAAATATACAGTAAATCATATCCCAAGAACTGTACTTAAAAAATCTTTGTAGAGGATATGACTAGACTATTACACAAGCATTTTCAGTATTATTAATGTTGTATAATAATTTTAAAATAAACTTAAATTTTGCACTCAATTCAAGAATTGTTCCAGTGTCAGCTCCATTTCTTGTCTATAATAGTGTTTAATCAGTTGTCACAAACAGTATCTCAGATAATGTGCTATCATAAAACTTTTCTTGCTATTTAGGGTTCAGTACAGTAAGGCATCGTATGCCTGTAAGTCATAAACATATCCTTAGAGATCAGTTGGGACCATGCATTTTAATCAGTTCACCTCAGACAATTTAGTAACTTGGTTGGAAAGCAAAACCCAGGGTTTACAGCATCAGGAATGAGAACGTTTAACTGGTGACATTCAGATATTTCCTTATATTCTTCCCCCAAATTGCCATACAGTCAACTGTACAGTGCTTGGGTCATGTAAGGTCGTATACACTCTTTGCCAGTAGGTCTAACTCACCATTTGTTTCATGTGGTATTTGCTGCTTCCTTGTTCTTTGCTGCTGGCCTAACGTTAATAGCTACCAAAGTACCCAGCAACAGTGATCATCTCACTCTGTGTGTCTGCTTCTGTAATACACACCACAGTAGTGTCTGAACTGCTCCTTTAGTGCCAACAGGTTTTTATAACTTGAGCAAAAGGACTGCTTCTAAAGGACAAAATGTGGGCCGACTCTGGGGCTAACCAGTAGAGGGAGATGCAATCACATGCACTATGCCAATATGAATGATCTGCACGGAAGGATTAGGCTTGGTTGAGTCGAAATGTGCCGTGGAGTAACTCTGTCGGCACTCCGGATTCCCTTCTAAGAATCTATTAAGCAGCAGCATTCCCTCGGTGGTTTCCTTTGGTCCAAAGGAGCTCCTGTAGCTAACAAAATTAAAGGGGATGATGGGAAATGGATCACTTGATTTATTTCTATGATTTTCATTGAAATAGGTAATGAGAAGGATTTAGGCATCTAAATCAAAACTGGCATATACAAAAACCCATTCAACAGCTGCCCAATTCAGGTGTAACTTGAACTTGCTATAGTCTGGCAGTCTGTGCGCTGTGTGTGTGATCATTGCCACATCTTAAGTAATGATTTTCCACCCATGTTTCATTAGGATCCACAGTGGTACTTCCACACGTGAAAGGTGTGGCCTTGGGTGTTTCCCAGTCTTGGCAGCCTCATTCTGACAGGTTTGGGCTCTCATGTCATGCAATTAAGAGTGGTTTCTTTTTAAAATGTGTCTGTGGGAGGAGGCAGTCCCTGTTGGACAAGGCACTCAAGCGGAAGCGAAACGTTACAGTCTCTGGCTTCCTTTCCCAGAATGGGTCATTCACTTTATGTTAACAAATCCCTGGCTATATTTCAGAAAGCATCTTGGGAGCAGAACCCCAGGACTTAGTACTTCCTCCTTCCAAGTGCTATAACACCTGAGCTGTGATTTACTCTCCTTCGTATGGGTGATCCTTCCAGCCTACTGCATCTTTTGGGTTTCATGCCCACTGGCCCAGCTTTGATAAGGTGGATGACTGATGCACCTTTCCCATCCTCTGGAAAGCTTTTAGTCTGGTGTTAGTGTTAGCTTAGTCTGGTTGTAGATAAATTCTTTTGTGAGGTGAGAAATGTGCCTTTTAATCTCTTCAGGCAGAGAAGGAAACTAAGTTCAGCATCCAGCAAGAACTCTGAAGTATTATGTAAAAGGGACATCACAACCATTGCAGTAAGCAAGAGAGCACTGCTGTCTTCTTTCAAGCAGTGCTTATGTGCTTTCCATTAGGACTAGGTTCCTGCCTAGGCCCTCAGTAGCTGGAGATGCCAGCCTTTGTTTGCCTTGATTCAGGCTCTTAAGCTCTGGAGAGAAGTGGGACTTCAGACGCTCTCAGCTACTCTGTGTTCACTGTGTAGGATTTTTTTTTTTTTAATTACCCTTTAGAGCTGCTCACCTTTAATCTATGTATCCTGGACATAGATTTGCGCTAGAGAGGCTTTGCTATAGACCCCAGACTTAACATCTCCCGTGGCCTAACTCCTGTGGGCATGGCAACCTTCCCAACTCTGAGTCAAGGCAATTTAGGATTAACTCAGTGGCCTCACCAGAGTGAACTAAATCTGCTCAGAATTAAAGACACAATATTTTAGGAAAAATGTGGGAAACTGCAATAAATATAAGTAAACAGGATTGCTTCTTAAAAATAATTATGCTTTTATTGGTCATGTGGTTACAACAGCAGAAATTCTTTGTTCCTAATGTCTCTTAGCAAAGTAGTCAAAGAGTAGAGAGCCGCCCCAAATCCTCTGTGAAGTCTGGGGAGGATCCGTCCCAGTCTCTTCCCATGAGTTTTCTCAGGTCTTGCTATGTTCTTAAACACATTTTAATCACCTGGTTTCTTTGAAGCCCTTTTCAAGGAGCTGTTAATAGTTAATATTGACATTTGAAGTTTCTCACTGCCATAGCCAAGAGGTTTTCTTCAAGATACAGTGCTGCATTCATTTCTGAAGGGGCATTCAACTCCAAGATGGACAAGAGGAATAAGTAAAGCTTTAGCCCATTCTTTCTTTTCATAAACAGCCTGCAGAAAGGGGGAGAAATTGAGGCAAACATAAAAATCCTGTAAATATAGTATTTATATTGTACCTAATATAATATAAAAATACATTATAATCTAATCTCTACTAACTATAGCTCTTGAATGTCTGGTTACCTTAAATGGAGGCTTTTCAGTGCCTAATCTGTGTCTTCTTTTTGGATGGGCTGATTTACATTTGTAAAGAGTTTCAAAAATGATAGTGGGGCAAGTCTCTTCCCTGAGGAGCACACAGCTTAAATTGAATTTGACAAAGTGGGATTGAGTCAGTGCTAGAAGGAGGATTATACACTAGAAGAGATTTTTGCTCTAAAACAGGAATGGACCCAGTGATCTGAGAGGTGCCTTCTTTCAATTTAATATTCTTTTCTCATATACCAATAGCTTCTCTTAAACTATATCTAAGACTGCTTACTCGACAGGAAACCAATTTCTTCAGAAGTTTAATAAGAAGCCAGAGTCCTGGGGGGAATAGATGAGAGGGCATATATGAGATTTCACCTATGGTGGCAGCAATCACTGATATCTCCTGGTCTTCCTTCCTTTAGCAAATGGAAGTTTATAGCAGCAGACCTGTAGACTTTTTAAAAGTCAGATCCAGATGAGGACACATGTAGAAATAAATGTAGACCTGGGCATCAATGACCAAAAATTGTTACTGTCTGATGGCTGTTGAATGGCTTATGTGCCAGGTAGTCTTACTTCATCTCCAGGTAGAAAGGTATCGATCTCACAGAAACTACTTCTTTCTGTTACTTGATTTTTCCCAGAAAAAGGTCTGAGGACAAAGTAGTTAGAGAGGTAAACTTTTTTTGCTTCTAGACTACTTTGGACAGTGAATAAGCGACTATTGTTGTTAGTTCTTTACAGTTGGGAAGTTTCTTCATGTAAACTATGAAATTAAAACATACTTTGTTGAAGTTTTACATAATCTCATTTCTTCTTTCTTACCTGTTAGTGGAACAGGAATCTCCTTCTTCCCAGCAATGACTATCATATTTGAGATTGACAGTCATAGACTGTTTTTTCTGGCTTATTCTGGATTTGTGTTTGAGCATGTTCGAAACAATTTATATTTTATTAATTAGCTTGTTAATTTATATTTTAATGATGGATCATTAATTGTAAATAGTTACTGATTATTAATAAAAGTCTATTAATTTATAATTTATCCTCACACCATCTCCATAAAATCCAGCTGCCTTAGTTATAAAAAGAAAATTTGAATGAAATGAGCACTAGGTTTGTGTTTCTATGAACCTGAAAGGTAGTATTTGGATTGAATGTTAAGGATTTGGGTGTTGTATTAGCAGTACCAAGCTGAAAGCTCAGGACATGATCCTGTTCCTGAATGCCTTTGTTGAAATGTTGAAATTCATTGGATCAAAAATTGGAATTTAAACACAACACAAAATCCCAGGCTGGTTGTTCCTTGTGGTTGTTCCTTGTGTTATTTTTTAATTTAAGGCAGGTTTGTGGACAGGGTATATGTTCAACCCTTTGGTTAGAAAGATGACTACTGTGCTGATGGTGGGCGTTGTAGTGGAGAGTGGTCAGGCAAGAATCATGTTTTGAAAGACTTGGAGAAAAAATAGGGGAAGAGCATCTGGTCCAGTATCAAAGTCATTACAAAAAGGGCATACCAAATTTATACTAATCGGAGATGTCTGGGGTTGTCATGATTCTTCAGTTAGGCTAAGAGCACAGCACAGGTTCTTTTAAAATCGTATTTAAAACAAATTCCTGGTTACAGTAACAGGAATGTTTTGATCACATTTATCATACTTCAGACAGAGTAGTGGAGACTTTTTTTTTTATGTTTTTTGTGACTGGCAAAGTTAGACTCCTTCTCCGATATTCAAAGCTTGTTAAACCTCTCGATCTTATTTAACCGGCTGTAATGACCAGTGTTTCCAGCAATCAGTGATTGCTAGGACGCTGCAACTGAAGCCTAATCAAGATAAACATTTGAAGGAAAGCATTCAGCAAAACAGTGCTATTACTGAGGCGAAACGAGAATATTTTTGAGTGTCAGAGCGTATGCGGATGCCCAGAATAATCCAAAAGCTGTAATTCCTGAAAGCTTTGCGTTGCGCGTAGCTGTGCTGCGGGGCGGCTCTGCGGGGCGGCTGCGGAGGATCGCGGGCTGCCTCTGCCCCGGCCGCCCTCGCGCCAGGCGGGAAGCGGGCGCCCGGAGGCGGCGGTGCTCGGCGCGGGCACGTGGCGGCTCTCCGGCTCGCGGGCCCAGCACTGTGCGGCGGGCGATGGAGGGCTGCCGAGGGCAGGCTTGCCCAGCGCCTCGCGTGGTGCAGGCCTGCCCCCCGCTCCTCCTCTCCCTCGGCTCTCTGCTGTGAAAACTGGAAGACTCCCATTCGGAGATTAAATGCTGGAATGAATATATACGAAGCGGTAGCGTTGTCGGACCGTAAAAATAAGCGTGCTGTTGGCTGTCTGGGTGCGAGGGCAAGCGCAGAGCGCGGGCAGAAGCCAAGTGGCTCAGCCTGCTGGATTCTCCTGATCCCTGGTGTAACCCAGGCGTTTGCTGTGCCTGCCTTTCATGAAAGGGCAATAAATCACTTCAGCATCACAAATATCCTAAAAATATTGCACTTGGAAGGACTTATTATGCCATTTCAGAGGTGCAGAAAGGGTGTATTTGGAAAAAGAAATGAGAAGTTTAAAGGTCCAGGTTGTCCTGGGAACTCCAAAGCAGATTCTTTTATGCCTGTAAAATGGGGCAGGAGGCCACTTTTTTCTAGAAAAAAGTGTAAACTAGAAAGTGTTGTGGAAGTTCCAGTTATGTGTTAGAAGTGCACAATACTGCTCTTGTTTAAAAGAAAGAGGGTCAGCTGATTTTATTTTCATACTGATTAAGAGTAAAGCTATGGAGATGAGTATTAATCATTCATTAATCTCTGAAAAGATTAGAAATTAGAAGCACTTTTTAACGGATGTCATCACTGTCTCATTCATTGTCCATTCTTTAGGTATTACTCTATTTGACTTCAGCAAAGGTAGTCATCCCCATCGTCTGTTGGTACCATCCCTAAAAGAACCTGAGCTATTAAATTTTTTGAGCATCTAGAATTTACCCATCTGTATAAAAGCCACAGAGGCTGGATACTACATGTTTTCCCATATCATATATTTAAACTTTTCCTTATGTTGGTGTAGGTAGAAAGATATTTCAAAGTACTTGTTTTAGCACTGAATGTGCTTGCAGAGTTCTGGTAATTCACAAATCTAGCAATTTAGTACAAATTTGTCACATTTTCTTAATAAGAAAAGTTAAAGAAATAAAGCTAATAAATAACTGGCTTAATAAAATTGGTTAGACTGCAGTGGGCCACTGTATAGGAGACAAAGTTATATCAAAGAAAATTTTGCCTATATTCAGGAGCTGGGAAGGTTGTTGCAGGTGTTGAAGGGCACATCAAGTTGAAAAATATGTTCTTAGAATTACCGCCCGCAACAGCACACAGTGATTTATGCAAAGTTATGTTCTGACA
The DNA here is from genome assembly GCF_036417845.1 of Apteryx mantelli. Taxonomy (NCBI): domain Eukaryota; kingdom Metazoa; phylum Chordata; class Aves; order Apterygiformes; family Apterygidae; genus Apteryx; species Apteryx mantelli. The sequence continues at coordinate 37,480,651 of NC_089981.1, read as the reverse complement.
CAACCATAGCACTGACTACTTCTGCACCTGTAGGAAAGACCATATTTGTGTAATTGTATGTTGAAGCCATGTTGTGATAAGTCAGTCCAAGTTGGGTTGGAATGTAACTTCTTACACACTTTGAATTTTGTGAAAGCAATACAGTGGTAAAGGTTTTCCTTTTCATCTTTATTCAGAATACGTAAGGTTGTTTTAGAAGCTTCCATTTGAGGGTCAAATGATGCAACATGTGCTAGGTCACCAAGGGTAGTTTTGATTTTTCTGCAGAAATGAACAGATACCAGCTAATACCGTTGAACAAATATACTAGCATTACTTATCATATAGATGTACAGTGGGGCAATAAATTTAGGTAGCATTAAGTGCCTCTAGAATTAGGCCCATTGTCATATTTATATTTCATAAGAACAGTTATGCCTGCCTCTTTAATTTCCCTTCATCTTTTCCTTAGTGACAGTTAAAAGTGTGCCTAAAATAAACTTTCATTGAACACTGTACTCTCCTGCTACAGATACAATTTGATGGCAAACCACATTGAGTAACTGGAACCTTCAGTAGTTCAAATATGTTTAAAATATAGTTTTACATCACTGACTATTTTTCTCAGTATGTACAGGCAGAGAATTAGAAAGAAAATGATAAAGGTGTTTGTATATAAATGCAGGATAATATTTCTTGGTTTTATTGCTCCCTGACTAAAACCTTTTAAGATTGTCTTTAGAAAAATATCCCTTTGTTATATTCTTCTTTGTCATAAGATAAATCTGCAGCAATACTAATGTTGTATTCATAAAGGCAAGATGCCTTCTGAGAGCCGAGATGATTTTAAGTTTGAAGGGAGGGAGGGAAAGGAGGAGAAAGCAATGACTGGAGGTTGGTGGTACCAATATCTTTTACTGTCTCTTCTCTTGAATAGCCTGTGGATAGTAGAGAATCCTGTGTTTTGAATGCATTTCTCTATGTAGTGTTTAGAAGATAATATTTCCCCCATGTTCTTTGACATCACTGTTTCATGCAGCACTTCAGGCATCACTGCTTTGGACATCTTTTGGGAATTAAACATTCCTGGGTATAGGACATTGTGTGTAGCAGAAAAAAGCTTTCAATCTGTGATTACACAGACCTCTTTCAAAATACAAAGATTTATCTCTCTTTGTTCCTACATGGAAGAAACTTGTCCTATTAGTGTAGCTGGTAAAAGTCCTATTTTATATCTGTGCTTTTTTACAGTGTCTTACTTCAAAAAACTCATAATCTGCAAAAGGCATGTACCTTCCATTGACCTACGCAGGATTTATGAATGCTTAGCACCACTGAAAATCTGAGTTAATTTTTTCATTTGATGCAACTGCAGAATTATTTTAATCCATCAGATTGCTGAGCTTCTATGTAGAGGATGAAATTTTATATTAGTAAAGAAGTTTTCCATTGCCTTCAGCATGATTAACTCTTAAGAGTAATATGTTTCATTTAACATATTCCATGTAATAAGTATGGAGAACAGTCTCTTTTAACTTCAGCTATTTTTTTATTTTTATCAAAGGACTAGTTATACGCCAGAGAATGGTAAAGTCTGACAGCAGAGCTAAAAGCTGCATTTTCAAATGTGTCTAACAGGTATTCATACAGAAGCATACTGCATGTGCAGACAAGTAACTGCAATAAACCAATTAGCGTATGTACATTAGGTGTTTCTGCAAAATGTTTTTTGCATGTTTGTAGAACAATGTGGTTTTAAGCTCCACTTTTCTTTTCTTTTAGTAGCTTAAGGAAGAGAATGTTCTTCCATGATAAAATTTTTATAAACTGTGTCAAACAAATGTTAGAATACAAGACCTAAGGCAAATTCCACACAAGTTACAGTGGAGCCACTTGCCTGGCTTTTTGCAGCCTTTGTTTATGAGTTGAGAGAATCTTGTCCCCACAGAGGCTGCTGTGCGGAGCAGAGCCTTGGGTTCGACTTGACTAGCTTAGCAACCTCTTTGTTAAGCTCCCCAGAGAAGCTCCTCGGTTGTTCCTGGGAAGGACCTCTACAGATTAATGCAGCTAACTCAAATGCTAAACAGCAGATTGTGCAAGGTTTATTGACTTTTTACTATTTTTATAAATGTAGTAATTGAATTTGACTTCACAGTCAACCACATCTGTTGCAGTAACATCTGTGAGGAAAATAGTGGAAAAATGCAGAAACAAAGCGTGTGCTATCTGCTTTACCACTTTCCCTCTCAAGGGTAGAGGGATGGTTGCCTGAAGCCAGGAGTGGCTTTCCTTTCTTGCTGTGAATGAGGAAGTCTTGCTGTAAGGAGAAAAGCTATGTGCCTTTTTAAGGAAGAGCAAGATATTTTGTGTTTCTGGATGCCGTTCTGTGGGCTGCTGTTGTTTCACTAAGAGCGGCTAAAGAGTTCAGAGGACACAATCTTTTCAACTCCTGACTCGGTGAGGTAGGTTACATATCCAGCTGTACGCCAGAGATAGCACTGTATTGCTAGAGCTGTTGCATGTACTTGATTCTCAAATAGTTGTGCAAAAAAGTTTATGGTACGTGTACACAACTATCAGTACTGCTCATGTAAAGGTAGCTGGGCTGGCAGGCTGGTTGTGCTAGCAGGGAGCTGGGGGCACACGAACATCTTGAGCCGAGCAGGACTTGCTTCTCAAGTGTAAAGCTAGCTTCGGTGTATCTGTATGTGCTGCGGTCAGAAATATTTACAGAAATGAAGCTAAAACAAGAGCAAAATCCTCTTGTTTTATTTTGACACTTTGAACTTGTTTGCATTTTACTTTCATGAAAGGCCAGAAAACTTTTGAAAATATTGTTGAGAGATTGATGTAGTGCAGCTTGTTGCAAAGCTGTTCAAGAAGAAGAGGCTGGAGTAACCTCTTAATTTCAGTATGTTATTAATATACCACAATGTTTTATTAACATACGACACTGAAGTGCTGTGTAGTTCTACATCTTTTTAACTGTTCTTTTTTTGATTACCACTCAAGTCGTGAGTATGGAAATTTCTTCTTTGGTGTTTCAGAGAATTGCAGTTAAACTAGGCCTTCAATGGCTTGTCCAAATATCAGTCTTTTATTAGTTTTATCATACTGACTTAATTATGTTAAGCTGGACAGCTAACCTATACAATATTGTTTCTTCATGTATAAATATGAGCTTTTGTCTTCCATGTGGAAATAAATTGTTTGTCTACTAGATTTTAGAAGGCTTTGAGATCCTCTAGTCACATTGTACTTCTGCAGACAGCAATAATCATAATGCAGACGTCAGCAAAAATGCTAGGTAACACACAACCTGCGTTATTGTGATCAAAAACATTTATCAATTCTTCTCCAAAAAGTGTCATCTCTGCTCTCTTTAAAATTCATTTTTATTTGTCTAAACCAGAACGTGAGAAATGTGCCATCTTAGCAATTTGTGAAGTACCATATATTCACCTGGTACTTTTTAATATCTAAGGATAATAACACTATTTGATTGCAGATGTCTGTGGGAATACAGATCAGGGTTGAAGACAGAGCACAATGTAGAGGCCAAAACAAGGCTGAAAAAAACTTTTGCTTTATGCAGCAAATTAGATTTCTGACAATATGTCTTGGGATATTCATTGTTCATGGACCATGGACAAAATCTAGGGTGAAGTCAATGGGATTTTTGCAGTTAACTTCAACAGTGTTGAGATTTCCCGAATGTTGTTTTAGCCCTTGCAAAATGGTTCAAGATGATATAACTTGTGCATTTTTTGGACAGTAAGGAGTGACTAATAGCATCATTCACAAATATTAAATGACTTGCATCCAGGCATCCTTAACAAAGGTTGTATTCTCTCTTTGTCACCAGTATGTTCAAATCCGATTCTTACTGATGAGAGAGGCTGCAAAATGAAGTTGAGAGCAATGAGAGAAAGGCAATGTTTAAGTGCAGAGCTCCACAAAAACTTTCCTTGATTCATTATCTGCCTAATGTTCTCAACCCAAGGTGGGAAAAAATGCAATATACGATTAAAATCGTAGAGAAGATATGAGGTACAGAAATATCTAAAAGGTTTATTGATTTATTAACCATGACATTTTGTTTTTTTCTTTTAAAGGTATATGACTGATGGTGGTCTGGGCCTTTATACTCGAAGATTAAACCGGCTGCCTGATGGGATGGCTGCAGTACGGGAGACGATGCAGCGTAATACTTCACTGGGCCTGGGAGATGCTGATAGGTAAGCTCTAATCCAGCAAATGTTTGGATATGATTTTGCATTTGGTTTCAGTTATATCTAATGGGTACTGGAACTCAGTTCAATAGCTTTGGGATTTTGGATACTGAATACATGCCTATAAGCTTCTCCAGGGTATGTCAGGTTATACATTCACAGAGGTGCCAGGACAAACACTAACTTTGTCTTATGCTTGTTTTGTTGACTTCTCATGTGGGCTTTTGTGCACAGTGCGTAACATAAGGAAACTATAAGAATTCTATTTTAATAGTGTTTGAAATATAAAAGACCTAATTTTCTCTTCACTTCCACTGATTCGTCTGAGTCCAGCAATTGATTCAGTGTGAACAGTCAAGTCCAAAGATCAGGTGTTTGTCAGGTCTCTAAAAACCCATAATTTATGGGAGTGTGATCGTACAGGAAGACAAGGAGATGGATAGTAATGAGATCTATGTTCTGTCAGAGCTGAGATAAATGGGTTAAAAGACTACTTTTGCTTTTAATGGCATCAATGTGTAGCTGTTGCTTCTCCTTTCAAACTAAACGCCTGAGGAACGTTACTGTTGAGATAGTAAGTGAATGTCAGTAAATTGTCATCCTCATCTGTTACTGTGGCTTCTGAACATTGCCATATTAACTGTAGCTGTATGTTTATAATACAGAATTCTTCTAATATAAATTATATTTAATTAACAGTCAGCCTTCTGGAGAGCTAGTGATATAGGAGTTATCAATTCTTTCTGCCACAATATCTTCTGTACTTGTAACATTTTCTGTTGCTATGTAAATTAATCTCACATATTATTTGCTAAGCTGCGTTACTGAAAGCACAACACGAGAGCGGCAATTTCTTATGTTCCACAAGAGATATTATTTGTGTTTAAATAGATTCCACTTAGAATGGGATTGTGACACACTGAAGAGAAAATGCAATCCCTAGTTAGTATCAGTTATTTCAGAGACACAAAAGAATATACTCGCTGAAAGAAAAACATTTAAGAATAAGAAAGAAGTAAAAATGAAGAGAGAATGGAGATAGCTTTGAAAATAATTCTTTCAGTTCAGATGAGAGGGGGTGACTTGACACGTAATAAAGATTATGTATGGCTGGTAATTTAGCTGCGACATAGGATCATGGATAAATTAACCTGGTCCCAGATTTGGTGATGTTGTTATGTGTTGTTTTGATTTACTCTTTTCTAATTAGAACACAACCCTTTTTACCTCAGAAGGTCAGAACTTGCTGATAATAGTGCAGCAGTTTAAAAATAGTTCTTCTTCGGTTGCTGCTGCTCAAAATCTGCAGTTTAAACAAAAAATTAATCTTGGTTTCAGCTGCAGTTTTATTGGATGAAAATTGACATATGGAAAAGGAGTGGTGCACTAATGAATTGCTTGCCTCATCCTGTGAAGAGAGGCAAGCAGGAGTTCTGAGCTGCTTTATAGGTACACCTAGAAAACATGTATGAAAATTAAATTTAGCTTGTTCAAAGCAGATGTTAAGTGAATGCATGAGAGAACCAGTAGGAAGGGCTATGAACCTGTAAGCATTAGGTTAATCATTAAAAAGTTATCAGGGGAATTTTTGCAATTTGCTCACTTGTTTAGTTTCTTGTGTTATTAATTGTAGAAATCTAGTTGTGATGCTTTTACATGTTAGCTCTATTAACATAAAGCACAGACCTTACAAGGTACGTTTTCCCCTGCAGCAGGGAAATCCAACTAGGCAGTTTAATTTAATGCTTGATTGCAAGGTTAATGGAATCATTGCACAACACAGCTGAGCTTATTTATTCACTTCAAGACAATTTGTGTTTGTATGGAACAAAGGGCAATTTTAATGCCTTTTTATTTAGTTTGTGATTTTTTTAAAGGTTGTAAATTAGCCACCTATGGTTTTGTCTCTTCTATGTATATGAGCTTGGTGTTCACCATCTGGTTATTTATATTCATTTTACATCATCAGGCACAGCTGCTTGATCTGAGACTTATTTCTGCCCTTACATTCATGTATGCAACTTGCATTTATGAATCCATAGAGATAGAGGGGCAAAATTTGAAACGTAGATTTGAGTAAATCTTTCAGTAATTGCTTACTTATATAACCTTTTGTTTAGATAAGGTAACTCAGACCTGTGTTGACTTATATCTACCTGAATAGGTCAGGAGACTGTTAATGAATGTGAGCTTATCAAAAGTAACTTTAAGGCTGCTGTTAAGGAAATGTCTATATGACTTTTTTTAAAGCCTCAGTGATGGAGTGCTTAAATAAATACTTTGGGGTATGATTAACTTGAATTGTTTCAATTTTAGGATTTAATTGGCGATTGTGTGAGTTCTTGAATGTTTATAATTTAATTTGAGGTTGTGTGAATTACAACTCTTTGCATAGAGTATAAGGCATAAAAAGTTATTTCCAGTTTGTCCTTTGGAAAGCATTCTTCTGACTGCTACAGGAGCTGTCTCATCAGATATCAGATTACATTGTCTTTGTACTTTGAACAGCTACGGCATTTGTGGACTGCAGGTAAAACATGGCTCACATGTTGAGCACGAATAGGATTGAACTGTTTTTTAAGAGTGTTTCTGTACTGTGGCTCAGATCTATAACAATTACAAACATACTCTTGTTACTCTGCAGTTAAAACAAGACCACATTCGCTTTAGCTGTCAGAAGGACTCACCACTGCAACCAGCTCCTGGTAGTCAGTAGCGTTTTGTGCTTTCGGCAAGAGTGTTGGATAATCCCAGATCAGTATGTGGTACCAGGAGAGGAACAGGAAAGGAAACAGGAAGGAAAAATTGAAAGTGAAACGATAGCAGAGTAAAAAGGCAGAGGACATTCAAGCACAGATCTATCACTATTAGTAAGAATGTCATTGCATAAAGATTTTTAAGTGCTATTATTTATAATAATTTATACAAATGGCAAAAATTATGACTTTCAAAAATAGGTAAGATTAATATTTTGCTCTTATTTTTCATTTTATAAAAACTTGTGAAGGTTATTTATACATTTCTTGACTCTTGGTAATAGACAACACTTCCCATTCATGACTGAAAACCCTTAGACTGCAGTACGTTTAAATTCACTAACTGCAAGTTAACTTACTGACTCCTGTTACAGTGATGAGATTATTAAAAAAATGCATTAGCGTTCAATGCTGGAGGGAGATTGTTGGACTACCTTGATAATCATGGGAACCAGGATTACACTTGTGAAGAGCTGAAAAGCACGTTGAAGCATGTCATCAGGTTGGGGATAACATTGTCCTGTTCTGAAAGGGGGGAGAGACGGAGATGTTGCTTTTGGAAGGAGGCAAATACCACTGAAAGGAGAATACTATTACAGACATGTTGCTGATGGGTATGGCCTTAGAATATGCTTAAATTTTCTTTCTTTTTGGCACTATTTTATAGTAGACAAAGGAAAAATATTACAATACAAGAGAAAAAATAATTTTGTTAAGATCATCTTTATTATGCTAAGTACTTGTATAATAGGGTAAGACAGCCTTTAAGTGCTCAAGTGTGGTGTAGTTCCTGGCTTTGCAGATGAGGAGAAAAGTCCTCCATTCGGGGATAATATCCACCAAGAATAGTATCTCATTACTGTATCTCATGATGACCAGTTTTGTTACTCTAGCAAGGGCAGCATGATGCATAAGAAAAGCACAAAGGTGTCTGGAGTTTAAGCTAGTCTTTGTCCTAAAATTTTAAAACATGACTGGGTTAAATTTTAGTCTTCAGATGGACACAACTGTTGTACAAATAAATTGAAATAGATATTTCTGCACTGTAAACTTTTTCTCAGTGGCAGTGGTATTCCCATCATCTCTTTCCCCCACAGCATCGCCTACTCCTGTAAGGCTCCCTCCGGAGCGCTGACATAAGTGTTTGTGGAGTTTCACAGTAAATGAACTTGCAGAGGAATTTATCTAGTGTGTTATATGAATGGGTGAATGGAGAGAGGATGTCCTTGCTGTCAGGAAAAGGGATACCTAGATCCCTTGGAGTCATCTACAGACCTCAGGAGATCTTAGCTAGGAAAGATGCTAAGCTGTTGCAACTCTACCAGGCATGTTTCACACCATCAACCCACAGTTTCTTCGTTTCCAGAAAGCCCTGGCAACTGCACTTGCATACAGCTGTTATAATTGAAATCATTTATAAGTTCTACTTTTCCCGTTTTTCCTTCAGTGGAACAGTGGAACATCCCAATATAAGGATCCTATATACTAAATGAGCATGACTTAAAAATCTCTAAATTTTGCAAGTTATAATAAATAAGCACTGACATCTTATCATTCATTGTTCACTATATTTGTGCCGTGAGTCATTGCAAACTGTAGATGTAGGTTGTTATGTAGTTACTTAATAGCAAAGTCATAGGGCTGGTAAGATTATTCGTGCCTAACAGATTTGCTGTGCTGGACAATCTGTTTGGATTTTGTCAGTGAGTTAAAAAAGTACTACTGCTCCTAAATATGCAAGTTGTTCCTTGGTAGCTTCAGATACCTCTCTCTCTGTCTTTGAAAGATCACACATTTATCTTGAAAACTGATTAGCAGACGCAAGGAAATTCGCATTGCAAAGTTCCTTTGAAGTTTATGGCCTTGGGATCTGCTGATTAGAATCACAATAACATATACTTTTATTTTGCAAGGAATCTTTATACAAGCTGTAGTCCAAAGTGGTTTTGGGTTACATAAAGTAATTCCAAAGTTAAGCAACAAATAGTAAGTTGAAAGCAAAGGTATAGTAGCTATGCCTGAGGGCTGAAATTAGCAGCACCAAAAGGAAAGGCGACATTCTATTTCCAAACAAGGCAAAGTTAGTCAAGGAAAGTACCATCTTTTGTTAGATCAGTTTTAGTGGGAAACTGGACAAACTTCTGGGCACACAAGCTCTTCTTCAGGTCTGAAATAGAAGCAAGCATTTTCATTCCTAAATACAGGTTGAGAAGAGTTGCTCTAAATCTACCTGGGTTTATTAGTAGTTTAGATTAGCTGTGAAAGAAAGGCACTCAATACCTAAGAAGCAGAGGATCAGGAGTTAGGAAGGAAAGACATGATATCATGTTTACGTGCTGCAGAAAAAAGAAAGAGATGGATAATTTATCATCTGTGTAACGTGGAGGGGTTTACTGGAGAGAGAGAGCAAATTATTACACGGTGTAGAGTCTGTCTCTTGATTGAATTCATGCTTTTAATATCCACCAAAGTTGTTACTTTAATTCTCTGGCTTATTCTTTGAAGATGCCTATAGTCCTCCCTTGAAGAAGAGGACTTGAGAGGTCAGAGAGAAGGTGGCTGTGTGAGAAATGCGCGCTCTCTTGTAATTACATTCTTTTCAGCTTTGCGGCCTGCATATGAATTCATTCAGTGGGCACAGTAGTGATGATTTTTTTTCACTTACGTACTTTTTGGGACACATATGGTACACTGCATGAAGTAAGTTAATTCATGGGAAGTACATAAATAGGATTCAGTGAGTATGTCGATTCTGTTTAGAGAGGCATGATGTTATGGAGATACACTGGGAAGTTTTACATTTGTTTCTTGGACTTGGTCTGATTTTGCTCATTAGGTGATGGTCTGCAAAGAGTTTGCTTCTAACAGTGAGTTTAGTGAGGTCTGGGGCTTTCTGAAGGCTAGAAAGAGTTTTGAGGAGGGGAGGAGTTAAGGAGGGAGGTCATTTTTCAGTAGAGATTGTATTTGTTTAACACTTCTATCTTGGCTCTATATTGTCATGCCATGTAACAATAATGGATATATGATTAATATGGGGAGGGTGGTTATTGGAGCAGTTTTGTGCACTGTATTTAACTATAACTTTTCATAAAAATGCAATTTGATTTCCTGTGGGAAAGTCCCTTTTCCATTTATCCATGGCCGAACAAAAGCAGATTTTACTGCCTATAGGACCTATGTGCATCCCTGTCCCAGTACGATAAGCAAAGAATTATTCTGTTCTCTTCTAGCTAATACCTGGTTTAGGAGCCTCACAAGTTGACAAAAGAGTTGAGAGCACTTCCGCACCTTTCTCAAGAAATTTCTTCCATTGAGGAGGTGCAGTTCTACCTCTCAACACTCTGAAAACCTGCAACTGCAACCTGCTCCCTCCAAAGTTAGCAAATTAGATAATCTTTACTTGCTAGCCCACCATGATAGTTTTAAAGCCCATCTTTGAACTTGTTTTGTGTTTAGGTATAAATGCCAAAGACATAGGCAGGATCTAGGCTTTAGGAAGTACATTTCATGTTGTAACTTCCTTCCCTGTGCAAAGTTTCCTGCTTTAGTTATTGTGGTTCTGATTCTGCATTACTTTATATTTTAGGGGCTATTTCTATCTCTGCTTCTAATTAAAATGCTTAAGTTAGGAGCTGAAGTTCACTACAACACTAGTGGAAGATGGCTGGTACCTCAAGAGAACAACTCATAAGATCTAAGTTAGGACCCTCCTTTTGTCCATATGTTCCATATATTCCACTGTGAACAGTTTGACCCTTCTCCTAGAAATTCACACTGCTACCTGTATACAGGCGAAGAAACCTTATCTTTTTCAGAATTAGAGATATTGATTCTATAGAAATAGAAAGGCTGCATAATTTAAGTTGCTGAATAATTTGCATCTGGGGACGGTAAAATCACGGTCCTATATCACTGGAACTAGATTTTCCTGCAGTAACATTTCCTTTCATACACACCCACTTTCTGTGTGCAAATATAAAGTTGATCTATCTGTTGATTTAGAGACTCTGCTGAAACTCTTGATACTTCTTGTTCCATTGCCAGAAATTAGCACTGTCTTTTCTGTTGTATGAAGTGGCTTTTAAAATACTCTAGGCATGTGGGAAATTAAGCTTGTATTCCAAGGGTAAACAAGACTGTAGATACAAAGACCATTTTGAACTGTATCAGGGTCTTTGTGCTTTGCATGACAAACCAAAGAATGTGAAATGCTTGCTGACATAGTGCAGACTTTGTTATTTAGTTTTCCATGTCGAATGGCAAGAGAGTCATCATAGTCTCACAGCTGACCTACACCAGTAACCTCTGAGTTTGGGATTTAGAGATTGAATAGATAAAACTAATAACAGGCAGCTGTCGGACTCCAAAGGGACATTCTTAGTTCTGGACTATTTGATCAGTGTGGAAGGTCATTGTGGCTGTAAAGTAAATTTCAAGAAAGAGGATCTTTTAAAAAATGTTATATGCATTATTAAATGTCTCATTGCATGAATATCTACTAAAGAGTCTCCCTTTGGTCTTTGCCATTCTTAGATAGTTTGTTTGGGCTTTGCCGTTGTCATAACTATGCATTTCATTAGAATGGGAGAATGATTTTTTTTTTTTGCTTCTGTTCTACAGCTGTATTTCCCTATTCTTTTGTGATTATTATATTATATTATATTGCTATTAACTTACATGTTAATAAAAGTATTAATGTCAATAGCCAGGATATAATTATTCTGTTTAATGGCTGAATGTTTACTTTAATTGCATTGTTGGGAAAATGAAATCAACCTTGAGTCCAAATCTATGATAAGTATGTCTTCCTGCATGTGCTTCTTAGCTTTCCTTGGGCTTTTTGCTTCTTTGTCTTTACTTCCCATTCATTAGGTTTGTTGAATATTCAGTCATTTACGTCAGATCTTTTGTCCTCCAGTGAAGAGCTCTAAAACATGGTGTTGGGAGTGGAGTAGGGGGAGGCCCTCTGTGTAGTCAGTGAGAAGCCTCCAAGAAATTCAGAATATCCAGATGCTTTGAAAGATCCATAGCAGAAATAGGGAAAATAGGATTTGGACATCTAACTAAAATGCTTACAGCTGGATGGTAGTAATACCCCTGTATATTCAGTACACATCTACATCTGCAGCATAGCAGGAGAAACTATAAGGTGTCTACAACTTTGAACTCATACTTGAAATGCTACATATTTCATAAGCAACCATTTCTCTTAGCTGTCCTGTCTGGGGAACTTCTCCGCTAATGAAGTAATGAAGTAAATGTGATACTTTTAGTCTATCTGACTGATGTCAAGAGAAATTAAAGTGTTCCTGACCTAGCACTCATCGAGGCAGAAAATAAGTTCTGACAAAATGTTCATTCCCTCTTTTGTGGCACTTAAGAAAGAGGTGCACGCTCTTCCCTCCCTGCACAAATCTTATCTACCAATTATAACTGCATTTTCACAATGAACAGAAAGTCTCATGTATGTCCCTACACAGCATTTGCTCTTCCACTGCTATAGAGTGACTCCTGAAAGCCAGAAGGGAAAAAGAGCAGGCAGAAGTGCAGAAATCCAGAAGTACAGGCCGTGCAGAATGAAAGTCCATCCTCATTTGAATGACATTTCCGTTCTGGAGAGCAGCTGCTCTGCGTTTTGCAGTAGGAGTGCAGTGGGAGTGGCAGGGACAAAATGGCATAATTTTATTTTTGCTGCCCTGGGATTCTGGGAGCTACTGCATTTGAATCAGGCCCTTCCTTGGTGTCATGATAACTGCCCACGGTGGCCAACGAACGTTTCCATCTTGGAGGTCACTACTGTTTTTGCCGCTGAGCCCTATTCTGCTCTTCGCCATTCCTAAGTTCCCTCATAGCTTAGGGATTTTCCAGCAGCGTGATAAGCTGACTTTGTGACCTTTTTATGGCAGCTATAGGATTCACAGAGAAGTTGAGACTCCACAGAACAAGTAGTAATTTTGCTCCTGCTCTGAGCTGAGCCCCAACATCCTGAAGCTTAGGTGTTAAAGCAGCTGCATGGGGCTTAAATACTCTCTGTTATCATATAAACAGACATTTAGGTTTTCACAGGACAATCTTATGTTGTTTAAATGTACAGTTAAGTATACCTTAGGCCAGGATAAATACTTACATACTCTACACTGGAAACTCTTTGAACTATGTTGCCCTATTATGGCAATATTGTAAGAAAGTGTATAACTTGTTTTTATTAGTAAAAGCTTTTGCTATTCTCACTAAAAATAAAACATCCAATTTTAATTTCACTGAATTCTGCAATTTGAGACTAATTAATTTGATGTAAGTGGCACTGGAATGGTGCAAAACCTGTGTGCACAGTTAGCACAGGGAGCCTAAAGGAACTACTACATTGCTAGAGGCTATGTTTGTGTGTGTCCAGTTATAAATGGTCAATAAGTAGCCAGAAGATCAGTGCTGAACATTAGAAGTCAGACTAGTGCCCGAGCAAAGTCCAAGGGTTGAGATCAGCTCTTTTTAGCTGTGTGATTTATTTTGTTGCTGTTTCTTAACTGACAAAGGCTCAGTTCAGCAGTTACTGTGGAGTTGCCATGTGCTGTCATCAGCCCCAAGTAATATATATACTTTTAAATCTAATTTTAACTTTTAAGTTTATCTTCTCTGATTATGTTGTTAGTTTAAGTTCATTTTCATATATATCAACTAATTCATTCGTTTTGGTTTGGGGGAAATGAGCAAACCACCTTGAGTGTTCAAAAAGGTTTTATTCCCTCTTTCATGTTCATTGGCAAGACTGATTTACTCTTGTTATGAAACTTTCATCTAGGAATACTCTTCATAACATAACTTAATGCTTTAAACATCTATTTGAAACTGTTGTTGCTATTTGATGCTATCTGATATGCACATGCATAGTTTTATGTTTCATTTGTATTTTTTTGCAAAAGTTTCATTTTTATTTTCAGAGATGATTGAAACAATGTTGTATTTGCAAAATTGGAACTGAGCATTTGAATGCAGAAGGAATGAATAGAATGTTATCATAAAATAGCTAGAAACTTATCTCTAGACAAATATGTAGCTCTGTGGAAAGAAAGTAGAGGGAAAAGAGAAGGAAAAATCACCAACATGAGCCTCTAGGAGAAAGATATGAGTATTCCGTGCCAACTGAAGTTCACTAAGGTTATGTTCATCCAGGAAAGCCTTACACTCCACTTGATCCATATTTTGGGTCTGTATGGATATCCTAGATAGAAAATTTATTTACAGCAAGTGTGTCCATTTGTGCAGTGAGAGCATTTCTGAACAGAAGGACTCATGAGATGGATTAGGGGTGGCAGGAAATCTGCATTTATACATATATAGTATCTCAAATATGCATGCAAAAAGAAAGACAGGAATTTTCTGGAATAAGATTGTGATTTCAAATTGAAGTCAGGATATGAAATATTTTGCTCTAACTTCTGTTAAAACTCTTTGGAGTAAACGTACAGGTTTTGTGTAACCTGACTTCTAATGGTGTCTACTGAGCCACTTCTTTGTTAAATGTAGATTAAAAACAAATATGCCATATGGCAACCTGAAATTGTTTGTCATTCCCTTTGGTCAAAGGACGCTGTTTTTTTGCCTCCAACACCAACATCCAGAGAGTAGAAGCAGAGATGTCTTCCATGTTGTGGCTTAGAAGTCGGTTCCATTTCTGCAATTACTTCTGACCATTTTTCAATTTAGCAACAGTCTGCTTCTCTCTCTGACCATGTTTTATGGACTGGCCCTACATTAGTTAAAATGAGCTAAACATGTGACTGATAAAATGATCACTTTTCTGAGAGTCATACCATATGTTTTCCTGTCTCCCTAGCACCATAATTCTAGCTGTATTTGAACCAATTATTTTATCTTTCCTGCATCATCTCCTCTATACTACCAAATTGCATTCTCTTGCAACCATTTTATCTCTTTCCAAGCAATGCACAGTGCTTTCAACACATGGCTTTCTTGAGAAGTGTCTGCCTTTTTCCTCAGTGAATTACCGAAATCCAACTTTGTCCATGAAACACTTGAATCTCAAAGTCGCTCCCCACTTTGGATGCATTCTCCTCTAATTAAATAATATCAGTCTCTGATTTCACTTGTATATTTTAAGACTGTTGGAATGAGTGAACTTGCAATACATGGTGATACAGTTAAGTTTATTATGGCAATATATATGTTATCAAACTGATTTAAGAACAAGGGATTATTGTAGAAAGAAATAAATGAGAGCCAATGGTAACTTATGACTGGGCTAAGCAAGGCGGGGTGGGATTGTGGGAGGAAAATAAAATTTTCTTTGGATATTTTCAAGAATAGTAGTGTGTCGTAACTATAACTAAGTACATTGGATTCAATTGACACAGGGAAAATACAGACTGATTATAAGGGAAAAACTCTCTGGCACTTACTGACATGTGAACTAGTCTCTGGGAAGTCTATCCTTTGGGTCTTTTAAACCTATATGAACCAAAGCACAATCGCACGTTAATGGGAAAGTGGTATAACTAACCAGAGATGTTTTCCAAATGCATCTTCAGGTATTTTATTATTAATATTGAAGGCAAGGACTTTCCTTGTTGTTTGTCAGGTGTGCACTGGTGTGCATGTTATGATGCAAAATAAAAATGCTTGCATTAATCCAACTGGTAAAATGGACAAAAAGATATTTCCTCAAAATTTTTTTTTCATTTTTTGGTTTCATCTAATGATTTTTATCCTTTCATCATCTTTCATGCAGTTCACCTCATTGAAATCTCTCAACAAAAATATCCAGTGGCCACTCTTTACTTCTAGAGGAATTCACTGAGCTAGAACTGTCTTTATCAATATTAGTTTGTTAATGCACTGATAGCAATGCGAATCACCATTTTACAGCTCAGCCTTAACAAGATGGCTTCATTCTGCTGATACTGAAATAGGACAGAGAGATGAGAGGCTTGTGTAAAATTAATTTTGTATTATTGTTGCACTGGGATAAACAGAAAATATGCAAGGCACTTCCCCCCTGCCCCCCTTAGAAAATTGCCAAGAGTATTATGGAGTAGTAATACAGTGGTTAAGGTTCTAGTGTGACAAGTCAAGTTGAGGTCTCTGCCGTGCCTCATTGGAGCAGGGCTCTCCATTTTGGCCTCCTACATTTGAGTGGATTCTTTAAGAATATTTGATTATCTCTGTGTCCCACCAAATTATTCGCTGGAAATGGAACCAATTCACACAAGATACTGAAAGGTTTTATGTTGAACTCTGGGCTACTGTGGAGCTATCAGGTCACAAAAGTGGGATGGAAAGAATTGAGCCTGAAGTCTTTGAACTTTCACATCCCACCGGGTGATTTAACTACTAAAATTAACGAAGGGTCCAAGGGAGTCGTCTTGGTTTTGTGAAGAGTTACATTTTTACAAACCAACATTTCTAAAGAATACATTTAATCAAAAAAGTCCAAAAAATGCTTTAGCAGAAGTAGAACTCTTGATTTCTGAGAGCTGTAGTATTTACAGCTGAAGTATAGGGGAGAGAGAGAGAGAATGAGAGAGAATGAGAATGCTTCAAGGTTTCATTTTAGCAGAATAAATTCCCGACTGTGTTACAGATACTACTTTAAGTTCCTTTTATGTTGCCACTGTGGTGTAAAGGTGCTTTGTTTGGTTGGAAGGTAGGCTCACAAAGTTCTCAGGTTCCAAAAGAAAAAAACAGTGTAGGGAACAGTTTGGGCCTATGTATGTATTGCATATGAAAAATTGCATTAACACAAAATTTAGGCTGTGCGGAGTACATCTTCCACAACAAAGTGGCAGGGGCTCCCCAAGTAACAGCTGTCCTCAGTGCAAAGCTCTGATCCACCTCATCAGCAGATGTCTCCTGCTGTGAAGTAGAAATCATTTAAAAAAAAAAAATCCTATCATGAAAGGATATATCAAAGAGTGTATTCACAGGCAATTTCAGTTTTGATATTTTCCTTCCAGTCTGTTCCAGTCCTATTTTTTTCCTTCTAAGAAATCGTCCTAGGTTCTGCAGTTATAGCGGAGGCTTCTTGTCACTGTTCTGTTGCTTTTGTGCAGCTGGTCCCAGCCTTCCGCTTTGGAGTTTCCATCTAAATCTGTTTTCCCTTTCCTTTTCTGGTTTCCACTCACTTTCCACATTCTGTCTCAGCTCCCCTTCTTGACTTACTGCCCCTGTTCTCCAGGGCCCTTCTGAAACAAATTTAAAATATGTATTGCAAGGCAGGGTTTCTCATGGACGATCTGTATAATTTAATAGTAAATCATCTGTTTTTTTCTAATAATACTCAGGAACAGTTGTGCTCTTTTTACTGAAACTAAAGTCCATCCTTCGGTGGGCATTCAGCTTGGAAAACTTCAGGCTGATTTTGGCAAAATGATAAATAATTGAAATAATTCCCCCTGATAATTATTTCATTACTGTAATGCAGCCATCTCTGAAGCAGAGGGTGTAGCCTCGCAGAGAACAAACACGCAGCGCAAAACCCAGCAGGGCTGGGGCTGCGGAAGGAATTGCTGGGCGAGGAACAGCTTTGCAAATTTCTGCTCTTACAGAAATGCTATTAAAGATTACGGGATCATGCAGAGATCCTGGAACCTCAGGACTTTTGCAGCATAGGAAGTGGAGTGGGGAAACAGTGTCAGCATCAGTGATGCAGGAGCTTTCAGCAGACAGATGGCTAACAAAACTGATCCAGCAAGAAAGCTTTGTTCAGACATACTGAAAAAACTAAAATTGTGCTTATCTGTTACTTTTCATTGCTGGAGTGATTAAAAGGTTAAATTCATTGGAAGTACAATATGAGAAGGGTGGCAGGACTTAAAAAGGTTTATGACCTTACACAGTTGAATTCTGTTTTCATCCACCTTCCCATATTGTCCCTCCCTTGAAAAAAAGAGAAGAAAGAAACAGAAGCCAAAGTTCTTGCAACTTGATATCAGTTAGGAATTAGAGAGAAATAGTTTAGGTGATGTTGCATATATTAACTGATCATTTAAGCAGCCTGCAATTCAGTGGTGGTGATGGTGGGGGATGTAGCACCCTGAGAGACACTTCACTGAGCTTTGAGCTGGATCAGATGTTTGAGGGCAATTAAACACACAAGATTTTCCACTTTAAACAAAGGCACAGAGGGGAGTTTCCCTGTTTTCTGTGCTGTTAATCATCAAGAGGAGAGAAGAATGAGTAAAAGAAGAAACAAAAGATGGTGCTGTTTAAAGGAAGGGTGTTAGACCCCAGCAGGATGCCTGCTTGAGCTGCATCTCAGTAAATAATAAGGACTTGTTATGCTAATAGTCACTATTTTCAATAACATGATTTGCATACAGATTATATGCATGTTAATTACAGTGCGCACATAGCCAATAATGCAGATTTTATTTTTTGTTCTTAGCATTTTCATTTATAAAATGGTGCATAGTATTAAAGAATATTGCAAAGTTTTAGAGTGCAAATACGTAGCTAATATAATGAATAATGGCATACTAAGCTAGATACACACTGAAGATAAACACACATACCAGAAATGTTTATGGAAGAAGCCCAGGATTAGTGTCACCTCTGGCACTGACAACATCTGTTGTTGCACCTGATTATAATGAAAATAAAATGAAACAAAAGAGTGCATGAATGCATGGTAATGCAATGATGCATGATAATAATTAACCCAGTGTTACATGATTACTTGGTGCATTTTTCTGCAACCAGAGATGGATAGTGTCAGCTGAACAAATTTCATCCAAGTCAAGAATAGGTTTATGATTGCATTTTTTTTTACTGGAGCACAAAGTTTAGTGCTTTTTTACTGACTTTATGCCAGCTGTGGGATGACAGATAACATCTGCCTCTGCATCAAGGTGGAATAGTGTGGACGGACTATACCTGAACCAACGTAAAGTCTTCCAGAAAAAAGTTACCCCTTCAAAAGTTTTTGAACACATTTGAATCGGAGCTGTGTTTATATTAGATCAGTGCTTTGCATCTTGTGACCATGGCATTTCTGATCCATTAGGAAGGCTGGACTTTTGTCTTGGTGAACTGTGGCTTAAGGGCAGCTCCGCATGTCTGTCTTCTCTTCCCTCCTTTCCCACACATCTGGATGTTTAGCATTTCTCATTTCATCATGTCTAATTGAAAGACAGTTACCATTTGTCTTCCTGACTGACTGACTTGAATAAGACAAGTAGAAATTGGCCCATAGATTGAGAAGGCCTAGCGGTAAAAACTCATTTTTACAGAAAAAACACCTTAGAAACAAAAGATGCCCTATAATTTGTAATAATGTGACAGCTGAAGTCGACTGTCATGCTGAATCTGTACTGCATCCAGACCCGCTTTAGTATCTTCAGACGTGCATCTGCAAAGCGTAAAGCAGCACCAGTTCAGGGACCTATGAACAATGCTTCATAACACAATGTAGCTAGGCCTTCTATATTTGTAGCTGTACTGATTTTTCTGATACTACTTTGACACCAGTGAGCTCTGCTTTCAGCTTATTACTTAAGTGAAATAAATTTAAAAAGTATCTTGGGAAAAGATATAAGAATTGTCATCTATCAGTCCAGGCTAAATGTTTAACATAGTTTTTAAGATATGTAATAGAAGTATTTACTGTTAAGCAACTGAAAGAATATAATTTACATCTTAATGATTTTTTCAGGTATCAGATAACAATATCAGGTATCAGATAATCTGTGCCCTATAAGGTACAGATGTTTGGAATAAGTAGTTTAGTTTTAAGAGAAAATGATTGTTAAATGCAATAGCTTGCCATGCCAATATTTTGTTATCATATTACTCAAGTCCTGTTGCAGCTCATTTTGTGTGTTTTATAGCTATTGTAGTACCTGTAACAATTAAAATGTTCTGGTCTTCTAGGGAAAAATTAATGATTTTTATAACTTTTAAGGAGGAGGACTCACTCAAGTTCCTGCAGCCTAGCCAGCATGTGCTTGAGAAGAACAGGGAAAGTGGGTGAGGAAATGTTCCCTTTCAAAAACCTGGTGGCACACCGGGAGATACTTTACAGTGTCTAATTCTCTCACCAGTGTGCTGCCTGCAGGGAATAGCTAGGGGATGGGGTACCTATCCGCAGTTCACTATGCCCTGCAAAAAGCTTCAAGCTTGAGTGCAGGGGGTATGTGGTCGCTCACACGCTTACTCAGTTGTAGGCACCTTCTTACACTGTGCTGTCACTGTGGTAGCCAAGCACTCAAGTAAGAGCCGAAGGAACTGTTGCTATACCAGCCCGATTATGCGTCCCCTAAACTTTGCAGGTCCTTCTGTAGATCGTTTCCTTCCCAAATCCTGTACTCTTCTGCACTGTAACTGCAGTAGCCCGTTGGGTCTACACTGACCTTCGTCCCTGGAATGAAAACCGTGAACTGAATTTGCCCAGTCACGTACTGGATTGTAATCTGAGTAGCTCGCCATGGGGAGGGAATCTTCCATCACTCGCCAAGATCACGGTCACTTTTTCTCTCTCAAGGTAGTTTCTGCTGAGCATCTGTGAAAAGGCAAAGATGAGTGCAGCAGTGTGCTGTCGGAGTCGTCGTTGTTTGGGAGCAGACAACCATGGCAAAGCTGACTGGTGCACTGCAGAGGTGAAACAAAATGTTGACCACCTTCCTGTCCTTCTAATGAAGTAAGAGCAGAACATTTCACCCATGGAGGTTTTCTGTGTTCCCAAGGGGAAGAGTGTTTGCCCTCTGCGGGAATAATTTTGAGCACTAGAAAATAAGTTTTCAGTTTACTGACACTGCAGCTAAAATGTTGACTTTTTGATGAGAGTAGTTCTACAGGTTGAAGTTTTTTCCAGTCAAGCTCCCATAAAGTTGATATATTTGCTACCTGAAGTTTATCCTGCAATACTCTAATCTGTAGGACATATAAGATAACTCAAGTGATCTAAAGCTACAATTTTATTAGGGTTTAGTAAAGGTCAGAAGTTCACGTGTGAAAGTTCTGATTGCAGCAGATGTTTATGAGATGATAAAGGAGTTTCATGTAGGGCATACTTCTGATCAGCTGCAATTTTCAAGTATTGTTTCAAATTCAGTGCTTTATCTGGCAAGCTTGGAGTTCCCTTTTACTGCTTCATTAAGAATTTCTATCTCCAAATGAGCAAAATTATTGAGTCCATAGAGCTGTCAGCATTATTCACAAAACCATAAAATGTAAAGCTAGGCAAGGATTTTATTTAAAGTACTCACTAGTTAGAGCTACTGTTTTTTAGATAAGTGGTTTGATTAAGTCACCTTTTATGTTAGTAAGATTATAAATTGAAAGAAAACTCAGTTTTTTTCATGTGCAGAAATACACAACAGTGCCAGGGATGGGAAAAATCTGAAATTCTGTGTTGCATTAATATTCTGTTGTGACTTTGGAAATGGCAGGTTAGTATATATGACAGGCAGTAGCAGCAAGAATAAGTAAAAAAGCAATGCACATGGGAAAGCATGTTCAGAACTCAGAATGGAAAGATTTTACAAGATAATTTGAACAAGAGGTATGTCTTTTGGCTTAGATGGAGATTTCGGAACATCCTATTGTACAGGTGAGATAAATCTCTTTGTTTTATTAGAAAAATGCAGATGGACTTCAAAATAAAGCATAATCAATTTTTGTTGAGACTATGTATCTTGTTCTCTGCTCATTACTCAAAGTGATTATATAGTTTGTCTGTTTATAGACTGAGTAATACAGAGGACTTGCAAACACTAAAGATCAAGTTATAATGGTGTTAGCTTGATATAATAGTTATGCTTTATTTAATTAGGATAAATGAGTTTACTTTTCTGGTGGGAGGTATTAGCTTTTTAAGAGCCACAGCAACAATAAACAACTATAAATGTAGAGATATATCTAATGAGGGAGGCCAAAGCAATTAAGATAGAAGAACTGTATTGATCATAACTGAATTGGATTTGACTAAGATATATATAGTTGACAGCAGTACTTTTACAGTGGATGCCATGAGAAGTTTAATGACTATTTTAGTATTTTGCTGGGAGGGAGGTGGGAATTAATGCCATACTACAGCTACTTTGAGGGCTGCTTATTCAAATTGCAGCATCTAAGTGTAGTTCATGGCATATTTGTCTTGTTCCTGAACACATCTTCTTACATAGTTGCCAGGTCCTGCTGACTGAAAAAGAGAGAAGCTGTAACTCAAATTTTATCTCTTTCTGGGCTGTTTTCCACCTCATTGGCCACAAAGAATATTGCTCCTAGATCACAGATTTGTATAACTTCTTTCATATCTGGCATTTCTGTTCTGTACTGTATTCCTTGTTGATGAAGACATTACTTTAGTTTTCAATGTCTTCAAGACAACAGCCTTGACAGCGGCACTATTTTTATAACTCTTTTGTATGTTAGGGAACAAGCTTAAAATCTTAATGGCTTAAGGAAGTCTTGTAAAATTGTAAGAGTAAAATTATATTCTAATTGTGAAAATAAAATTATATTCTATTCAGTAGTTTAGACTGGAAGAATAGAATTCTCCTTAGTCAATGACTTGTATGTTAAAATCTCTGATTTGCAATGCTATATTAGAGGACTAATTTTTATGGCATGGAGAAGGAAACTGCATTTAAAGCAATGTTAATGAAATTTCACTCTTTTGTTTTACTATGTTGACTGTTTGCATTTTAAGATCAGATTTCTTGTCATTTTATATAGACTCTTTTTAATCATATCGTAGAACCATGTTTTATATATAATATATATCATATAAACCACTATAGAATATATCTGTTAATTTTATTGTTATGTTTAACTGATTTTTCATGTAATTTGTTTGCTGTACTTGCAAAACATTTTAGATACAGATGCATATACATATGTATATATAGTAAAAACACTGATAAAATTTCTCACTCAAGAAGTTTGACTTGGTGGTGTGGTTTAAATTTAGAAACAAATGCTTGTCCCTGGATCAAACGAGTATAACCACTGGAGTTCGTTTGGAATTCCTCTCAAATGATAGCACGTAAGCTGCATCACTGCTCAGCATCTTCAGTTTTTATTAGATTATCCCCAGTTCCTGCCTTTCTCTTTCTCTGCAGCCACTAGAAAGTAGCCATTTATGCTTATTTACTCTGATGTGCTTATTTATTTGAAATAGGTATAGTGAAAAGTATACCTAACACTTGTGTCAACACAAGTGCTCAGCGTGGGCTACTGGAATTTTTTTAAGGAAATATAAAATGTTATAAAACCGTTTTTATCATATATTTTATGGAAATAGTCTTTTCTACATCAGGCATGCATGTCACCTTGTTGGGTGAAGTTGTGATTTTCTTGAACAGTGGTCAGTGGAAGGAAATTCTTAGGAAACGGATCCTAAGTCTGTCTTATGCTATCTTCATAACACATTATCAATGCAATAATCATTAATTTTATTCCAAACATATGCAGCTTTCCTGTGTGCGCATTCTGTTCAGGGCTGAAATCCTTGACTCTTGAAGTCTATGGAAATTTTGCTATCGACTTAAATAGAAACATCATTTAATTTCAGGAATCCATAACTGTAAAAATACCAGCAATCATTGGCAGCATACACCTGAAATTCTGCTGTACTTCTGTGAGATAATCTTCTCTTTAAGGGCACCAACACCAGTGGAAGAGTCTGTATGAGCAGCATTTATAGAGAAAAAAGAGGCACCATGTCCAGCAGGAGGAGACAAACTAATTTACTGTTAGGTTGGTTGTGCAGCATGAAATCTTACCTGATAAATTTAGTGCTAGATCAGTTCTTGGGAAACCTGGCTGTGGACTAGAAAACTCTCACCATCTTTCCCAAAACGTATGATTGTCCAGTTCCTATGCACACTGATGGTTTCTTTTACTTTGTTCTGTACAATACAACTTATACAAATAATCTTAACAAAGTCCTAGATTATTCCAGGCTTCATATTTTTCCTTATAAAAATGAAATTCAGACAGTACCCACCATAGTATAATCTCTGCATTCAGGGAATTCTCTAAGACAAAGAGGAATCTGACCCTTGAGGTTTAAGAATGTGAAAAAAGAGTATTTCATAGTGCATGCCCTTCATCAGTCTGCAAATTTGGTGCCTCTTCTATTCAGCAGAATTAGAGGAATTCAAAAATGGATCTTCGTTTTTGCAGATCCCCTTCTCCAGGCTCCCAAGCTCCCTCTAAAACTGCAGTGAAAAACCACAACTTCACAGGATTGTAGCAGCTAGGGGGTATATTTGCTACTTTTTTCTTTTTTTTTTTTAATGCAGTTGTGCAATTCCATTGTTCCTCTGGATTTAATTAGAAATACCTTTCCCATGATTGCCAATTTTGTAGGAGTACAACAGCTTTGTTTTTAAATTTTACTTTAACACAATATGTAGGTTGTTTCTGTTGATACACAGAATTTTAGCCCTAATATCTGATGCATGATAGTTGTTAAGTAAAGCAGTGTTGCTGTGTTCTTGCTTTTATGGTTTCATGGATATCTTATCAGTAAAAATACTTTAAAAAAAAAAAGTATATTTTTGTTTAATGTGCTCAAATTAACAGAACAGAAGCGTGTTCAAAAGTACGTCTGAGTCTCTTCAGAATATGATTTGGTTTTACAAATATATTTTTTCCTCATTCTAAGTATCTCAGTGTTCTTTAGAAAGGAAGAAAGAAAAAGAAGTCTTAACAAGTTACTTTCCAGATTATTTTAAGACATCAGTTAACCAAGCATTGCAATGCAGTCACTTCCAAGGTAAAATGTGGCAGACACATTATAAAAAAGCTTACAAAAACGATGAAGTGTAATGTCTTTACGGCCTACACTGCTCGCATTACTTTTACAATCATTGCAGTCATCAAGAGCAGACATTTTATAAGTGCCTAACTGATATATCTCAGCCAGTGAGAAAAAAATTTAAAGGAAATTCACATATTGCAATAAAACACAATTTTCAGGCATTATGGTGCTCTCTAAGGGAGAGTTTGAAATGAAACAAGTGTCATGCTGCTTTAACCTA
Organism: Apteryx mantelli; assembly: GCF_036417845.1. Lineage (NCBI taxonomy): Eukaryota > Metazoa > Chordata > Aves > Apterygiformes > Apterygidae > Apteryx > Apteryx mantelli. Next base: position 37,455,682 of record NC_089981.1, on the reverse strand, counting down.
GAAAGCAAACATGTAATCATGGTTTTAGGCCTTTTCAAAAGGGAGTCAAAACACAGATTTTCTTTGATATGTTTGTTTGCTGCATACATTTTTAGCTAAGTTCAGACCACGGACACAGTTCTTGTTAGTGGCAACAGCGCAGAAGCCTGGAGAGAAAGAGCTAGCAATTGGAGGTGCAATGGTTTTATTACGCTGAGTATTAGGACACTGCAACCTTTTCTAAGCAGCTGTTCTTTAGGTAAATTAATACCTGGGGTCTCTTTACTTCTCTCAAACTTTAACTACCATAAAAGAACTTAATGTAAAGCTGTTCGCAGCTTATCTCACCAGATTGCTATGTGAAAGTTCTAACACAAGCACTTTTATAAACTGCAGCCATAACGCACTAATCTTCTGAACTTCCTGACCCATAAAACGATGATTATTACTACATGTAAAATTCATCTGGAAATATCCCTCTGTATTTAGTGTTACGGGTATTATGTTGCAAAATCCCTCCTCCTTTGCAGTGTAAAGGCTGCCAGGAAACCGAAGGACAATGAGGCTGTAGATGAGTGTATAGAGGGTAGCATTGTACGTTAATATTGTGATTTTGCTTTTATTTGGAGCTGGTGATTTAACAGACGGGATGTTCTGATACTTTTTTCCGTAGATTATAGTTTCAAATATGATCATTTCTGGAATTAGAATATTGCTTGCTGTTCTTATTTACAAGTAGCACAGACCAAATGCTAATTTTTGCTACTGTACCTGAAAAACTAAACCAAATTTACAATTTCCTGTACAACTCCAAGCAGATAATTAAGAAACATCATGTTTGTGGGAGTTTTTTTGGTGAAGGCAGGAAAAGTGTTACAGATTAGAAGAAAGCTTTGCTAATTTAGTTGTTAATTCATGTATCTGTAATATCTAAAAGTTACCTCTAGTAACTAATATATGATTAAGTTAATGACTGTGGAGTAGTTTATGGGATTTGTTCATAAAGAATACCTTCACGTCCAGTTAAACTCAGCAGAAAGTTTGAATGGATGAAGAGTTGAAGAATGTAGTAGTCCATCAGTATCTCTGCTCTCGCTTTTCTTATGGATAAGACATACTGTTGTTTTAAAAGGCTGCATCACCCTTGTCTAATCTTCAGCAGAGCTAATCAGATCTGCAGCTTTGTATTTATACACATACGAAGGGGGTGGGGTGCCTGCACTCTAGGATACAGACATCCCAAAAAGCAGAGGGGTTGTGTTTCTATCTTTTATTCATCACTAGACTAACTTAATAAAGATAATAGTCCAGCTGCAAAACAGAAATAAATGAACAGCCTTTTTTCATTTGAAAACACAAACATTTGTGTTAAACGATGCTTTTCCCAAGCCACTTTTATTAGTAGTATTGTTCTAGATAGCAAGTTGTCACATCCACCAGTTTCTAAATTACCAGTTGTCTTTGTTGCTATAGCAACACAGTGGCCACTAAAATATAGACTCCAGAATAGAAAGGCAAGCTTAGACTTCGACTCATTTATTTGAAGGTTTTGGCAGAAGAATTTCTCCACGAAGTCTTTATTTTATAACCGTTGAATACTTGTATTTTAACTCTTTCAATCAAAAATATGGCATTATGCTAAAAGATGTATTTTATTTAAGATAGGGTACTGAAGCTGTACAGAATTAACACACTGATATGGCTGTCTTCTGACTACTCTTTCCTTTGGGTCTCCTTGGCTCCTGGCTGAATGATTGACGGTTTTCTTGAGGTGAGGCTAAGAATACAGCACAGCATTGTCTTCTCCACTTCCTCCATCTGAAAGGCTGCCCATCTCCTTTTCATGGCACAGTCACTCATCAGTAACCTGGACAACGGAGATCTAGCTGGTTAGATTAGCAATGTAGTTTCTTGCTTAATGAATAAGTCTTTCTCTAATAATATAGATAGACTTGTCTGTTCCCTTATGGCTAGAAGTCATTGTGTCAGCTGATGTTAGCAGCTGTATAAACTACAGCAAGAGTCAGTGTTTTGTGTGTTCCCAACTTAAATAACAAAATATGATTAAAAACTGTAGGTTCCAACCTGAACTGAACCCCTTCTCCCTGTGCATATGTATCGTGCCACACACTATAATTTCATGAGCTCAGACCTTTTTTTCTCTAGTCTGTTTGCTCTGTTTTGCACTCCAATTCCCTGTCCTTAAACTCACTGTCCAGTTAGTCTTACTACCTTGCCCTGGCTTTATGTCTGATCTCTTTTAGTCTCTGAAGCACTTTCCCAGACGTCACATCTAAGTTCCGTTTCCCCATTCCAGCTCTGTCCCCAGTCTCGTCACAAGTCTCCTTCCAGCGTTTCATCCACCAGTCCGGTTCTTCAGCCTGGGGCAGCTTTTCCTCTGCTCCCAGTGATCTTGAACCAGCCCCTTGGCTAGTCCACCCTTGGGATTCTTGACCTCTTATGGTATTCTTGTAGTTCAAGTCCCAGTGCCAGTTTCAGTGTCCATCTAGTCACAGCTACCATGCCCCTGTGTTATGCATAATCTAGGTTACTAGCACCATTCCTCTTGTGTTTCTAGCATTTCTCTTTTTTGGGGTACATGTATCATATCTTATTTTGTGCCTGAAGATCCCAACACGTGTACTGAGCCCATTAGTCCACAGCAGACTATATGAATGATGTGTCTACATGGACTGGAAGTGATGAGCCTTATAAAGCAGTTCCCACTGCTTTATGGGTTTTCTGAGGTTTACAGTTTATGTTTGTGCAGCATCTAGCATGAGGCTAATCAGTGCCTCTATATCTTTATTAGAATAAAAAATCCCACATGGATGGCAGATAGCAGAGACTTGACAAGCACAGTATGGCAAGAAGTATTTCTACCATTAAGCTAAAATAAGAGTTTTGAATTTAAATAACTATAAATTTTTATCAATCAAATATATATAAGTTCCTATCTCTGTTACACTTGAAATGAAGAGAAGTAACAAGCCCTTTATTTTACAGCTGTAAATAAGGATTTGTATATTTAATAATTGCTCAGAGAAATCATACATATCACTTCCCAGTATCATAAAATCTTCATGGAAAGACCAGTGGGTTTGTATTGAAAATGTTTTTATGACAAAAAATAAATTCACTATTTTACCAATATTCCAAATATTTTATGGTAAAACAATTGGGGTAAGTCTTATCTCTTTATGCTGCTATATTCTCATAAAACTATATAAATTATAGTTATTTCAGCAGTCATCTTGTGTAATCTGTCTGTGAGACTGTATAAAAACTGAGCAGGAAATGTGCTTTTCAGGACTATAGGCTTTTAGCTGAGATCAAATATTGTCATTTAGTACCTTAAAGTACAGTGGCTGCCATGAGCTTTTACTTCATGTGTTACGGTATGTGATCTGGAGGCCCCCAGTCTGCCTCTTTTACTGCCATCAGGTTACAGCTTTTCACAGATGACCTAGTACCAGCAGAAAGTCTTGACCTCTCCCTGTTTCAGCACTTCAGAGGTTAATTCTGTTGAGGGATCAGATTTCTTTCCAGGGGAAGTTTCTGATGATCACCTTCGGGCTAGGCTTTGCTCCGCAGTGTCTTTCGGAGCTGCTGCACGTTCAGTGCTCTGCTGATAAACAACCTTACTCCAACTTTGTAAAGTCTCTTTCTGGATAGTTAAGTTCCCAGCTATTTTATTCAGTGGCGAGTTGGATGGTAGCCTAATGAAGTTATCAACCTGTAAAATAAACCTAAGCCCTTTCTCTGGAATTCTTCATGGGCAGCAAGGTGGAGAAATGCTTTGGCCTAGGAATATTGCAAGGTAAGAAGTCTTGTACGCTTTTGAAAGCATGGTCTGTATGTTGTGTTGTACCTTTGTGCAAACAGGTTTAGCTTGATAAATGCTGGCAGCCCTGGAAACAGAGTAGATTGTGCAGTAAACAGAAGTTTTCTCCCTGCCTTACATATTTCATTTGAATTGTTGGAATACTACATCAAATTAATATATTTTTGTTAGGTTGCATGTATTTGAATAAAATAATAGAAATTACATATAAAAGAAATAGCTCTTACTGATTTTTTTTCTGACTTTGCCTCAGGCTTCTGGAAGGTTTACTGACTGCTTATTAGCATTTACTAGGTTGCAGTCTAACAAGATGTCTTTCTCGCTAGTGTTACAGACTCTTAGTCTGAGAAAACTCTGGGGCTTTGTTATAGTTGAGCACTTTGTTTGCTTTCTGTGCAAAAGACGTCTCTTTTATGAGCATGAGCCCCCCCCCCTCCCCCCGGTCACCGCAACAGAGGTGGTGCGGGGCTGCCTCAGCCCCTCTCGCAGCACAGGGTGCACTTGCAGTTCAGGGCGTGATACGCCGTTCTTGTTCTCACTCCTGTGCAAATTTCCTTTGGCTTCCTGATAAACTCTTTGTCTGAGGAAGGTTATCTGATCTTTTTCCTTTTGGAATTTCTTTCAAGTAAGCCTGATTTTAAAGTCTGAGATAAACCAGGATTTGTTGATGCTAGTTAGGATGTTGGAGTTCTACTAGAAAACCAATTGCTTTCAGAATTAGTAGCTGATGTCTTCAGTGCACACATCTCCATATTACTAAGAATAAAATATTTCACTTGATTATGTGCATGTGTTTGTTCTTTAATCACTGGCATGATAACACAAGTCATTTTTCCGTGGTTCAGTTTCCTGATGGACAGTGCCGTGCCCAGTGATCAAATTAGCACTTTTTATTGCCAAGTTCAGCTTTGCTTAGAACGTAAGTCAGCAGGCTGTAATACTTCAGGAAAGCCAAGTTTTGTGTGTCTCTCCTGTTGCTGATGGGAGAATAGTGAGTAAGTGTAGGCGTTGTCTCCATACCCATGTGCTCAGCTGCAGCTGGTGGTTGCTGTGTGAGAGAGGAGCAGTTCTCAGGTTTGAAATCTGTGCTTCACTCTGCACAGGTTTGTGCCTTCATTGATTTATGTAGAGCGTTTACACCGTATTATGAATAATGAAGAACTTAACAGCGACCGTAAATTATTTCAGCTTTCCATACATATGAGTTCTTCATTTTAGGCCTGCAGATTTATTGTGCAGGATTGCAGCGTGCAGACTTTAAAACTTGTGCCTTAGTGTTGCTGCTGGAGTACAAAGTCAGGCAGAAGCAGCTCAAGACAGGGCAGCGAGGGCGCCGTATCGCACCTGGCCGCTGCCGGAGGCTTCGGTTCTGGGGTGTGTTTAGGACCCCCCTCTCTTTGCCTCGGGCTGCCAGGGGCCTGCTGCGTGGGGCAGCAGTGCTGGGGCGGTGAGCAGCGCCGGCCGGGGGTTGGTGGTGGTTCCCCTGGGTGCCGGGGTCGGCCCGGGGGGTCTCGCAAACGCCCGCACAGCACGCTGGCATTTCAATGCCTCTTGCATATTTTTGTTTCCATACTACCCCTCATTCCTTTCCTTCCACTTCTTAGTTACGTCAGTACTCTAAGAATTTAGCTAATCTATTTTTTTTGGTCTTTGCGTTTAAGCCAGTTTTTATTTTGTTTAGGAGCCATGAATCTTTCCTTTGTTTCACGAAGCAGACTGCCAGGTAGCAGCAACTGCTCGGGAGCTGCTTCACTCTCCCCGGCAGATAACGCTCAGAAGGAGCATTTAGATTTGTGTGTTTTCGGTAAGCGCCACTCCTCTTTAAGTCATAACTTAAATAGTGCCTTTATATTATGAGGGGATGTGATCCTGCAGGTATGTGCTTTGGGGTGAGAAGAACGTTTAAAACGTTAAGTGAGGCAAGACGTTCACAAGCGGGCGTTCTGTTACCGGAGCTCAGAGCTGCGGGAATCGCTGTGCTCCCTCGCCGGCCCGCGCGGCCGTGACGCCGCCTGCCCCAGGCAGCGGCCCCGGCCCCAGGCAGCGGCCCCAGGCAGCGGCCCCGGCCCGCGGAGGGGCGCGCTGGCCTGGCCCAGAGGCACGTCCCGGCCGCGATGCGCCGCAGCTGGCCGTGGCCCCGGCACCCGCCCTCGGGGGAGCGGCAGCGCGGGGGCGGCTGCGGGGCCTCAGCGGCGTGGGCGCGTTACTGGCAGCGATTTGCTCCCTTCGTCGCTCTTGCGTGCCGGCTGCACGCTCTACGGGCGTTCATTTTCACTTTGTACGTACACGAGGATTTCTGACTTTTTTCAGGACTCTCCGCTGTCTTGGAAGTAAAGGCTGTTAGGATAATTTTTACATAATAACTAGTAAGACTTAACACTGATCTTACTGTGATAGGAAGACCCTGAATTTCCTTCCAGCTTGCACTGGTGTAAATCAGCTGGAGTCAATGGAGTTGCACAGAAACGACCAGGGATGAGTACCAATCCCTAGGTCTTCAAATTAAGGAAGCGACCGTGCTGCTGACTGCAAGGTGAATTTCACAGCAGCGCAAGGGTCCTCTGTGCACTCACTGGTGAGGCAGTCGTTGGTGTATGCATCCAGGAGCTTTTCAGATAGGACAGTAAATGGGAGACGTCAGCAGTGAAAGAGGAAAAATACCGAAAATATGGTTTGTGGATCATGAGTCCAGGAGTCAAGGCTGAGTAGCTGGCTGGAGTATTTGAGCGAGAGCCTTTTCACTTGGCTGTGCCTTAGTGTTCATCCAGCCTTGGGGTCGAAGGCAGGACCTCGCGCTGATTTATCACCTAACCCCTGAGGCTGTGTAACCCCATAGGAACAATTGTTTTGAACAATGGCCAAAAAACAAGTTCCACCAGTCAAAGTTTTACAACTTAATACAGTTGTGCGGCTGCTGTATGTAGTGATTTTAGACAGTGAATAAGTGAAGAGTCTTTGAGCAAAATCTGTGCAGGTAAACAAGTTGCCCCTGGAGTGTTTTGCTTTATAGCATGAGATTATTAGTTTCAGTAGAAAGTCAGATTGTTTTCATGATGCTTTAGAGTGTTTCAAATGGTAAACTCCCTGAGATTAGATGGGTTTAGCAGCTCCTATGTGTGTGCACTTGGCTGTGTTCATTGGGAGTTTGACAATGGCTTGGGCAAATTCCTGGTCAAATTTGAAGAGCCAAAATGGAATCCACTGTTATTTTTATAAAGTTATTAGTGCTGATATAAAAACATTAAATAAAAAGAGCATGTGCAGTTTTCCAGCTTTTACAAATCTTTTCTTTCCCAACTGTTTTGAGACTAATCGATACTTCTGTTCTGATGATTATTCTCTTTTACAAATGTCTTTGAAATGCAAATCCTGAAATGTTATCTTAAACAAATTCTAATCAGAACTTGACAGAGAACTGCATTTCGGTTTGTTGGATGTTAACTGAGTAGTCACTAAAAATTAAAATGATCTGAATAGCTCTCAGCACATTTACAAAACTTTGACTGTGCACCAGAAAAGTCATTAAAAGAATTAGATTCTGCCTCAGCAAGAACAGCTGGAAATGGCCTCTATTCATTTAGCTTGTTTTGCTTTTCACTTTGGCCAGTCTCACTTTTCAAAGTGTTTCAATATAACAGTGATGTCCCTGAGCTCCACCTTCAGTTAGAAACAAAATTTTTTACGTTAAAATACCTATAATGAGTTGTAATAGAAGAGATTTACTGAAGACATGGAGAAGGTGGATGATTAATATCCATTTAAAATACATTAATTAAATTGCTTCTCTTGAAAGTAGATTCTCCATCCATTCTTTTGCAGTTATTTATCACCTTTCCTAATAAGTTGAAAGGAAAACCATGCAAGGGACTGTATCTGGTTTTTGAAATCCTTGATACAGTGATGTCAGTAGTATAGGAAATCCCAGAAGAAAGCAGCGGAAACTGCAGTATTCTTGCTTTATAGCACAATCACATTTTTCTGGCTTTTTTATTTTTCCTTTTAATCCTTTGAAAATGCTGCAAAGTTTCAATCATTTTACACCTTGACTTTTTTTGTTCTCCTATCAACTAATAAATAGTTAAATTTTTAGGTAGAAGAGGATAATTGCCATGTTTCCAGTTAAAATATTGTGGAGCCCCAAGGCCCTGTCTTTGACAAATGTATTTTTCAGCAGTTCATTGTAATTTTGGTTTTGACTGAAGAGCCAGCAAAGTTAAAATACACACACATTACTAGAGAAGGGTGCATTTTCAGCCTTTAATAACAGCTTTATTTAGTAATGTTTTAATGACTGTTTTACTTTGGACTTGTAAACGTGGGGGATTTCTGCGGTGAGGGGGTGTCCTGAGGATTGTGCAGATGGTTTCATGTGCCGTCCAGGTTGACAAAGAAGAGCCAGTTCTGGGGATGATTATTGTGCCAGATGGAAAAATGCTGATAGACTGGAGAAAAATACAAGTCTGAGGATAACTGCTTTGCAAACCTGTTTCAAAAAGCAGCTTTGAGTAGTTGACCTGGTGCTGTGTGTGGGAGATGTATATATTGCTTTATTAGCAGTGTTCTCAGTCACATTCGGGTGAGAAGGCTGGGTGGGAGGAGGGGAAGGGAGAGGCTGCATTCACAGCACCCAGGACACCCCTCTCCCTCCAGAGAGAAGGCAGCTCTGGAAGAGTGGCCTGCTGCGAGTGTGCTTTGCTCAAGAGAGAGCATGAGGCCACTTTGGGTAAGAAGTGGTATATTTTGAGTAACTAACTGTGATTTAATGAAAAAACACTTCTGCCGCAAAATAGAGAACAGCATGAGAAGGATGAGTCTCCATCTGCCACAGGAAAGTAGACATTACTGTGTTAGGCTGTATTGGGAAACCTTCAAGTCGATATTAGGCTGTAACTCTCAGGATTTCAAAAAACCCTAAGTACTGCTCACCAAATACCCTCCTTCACTTTTAAAATTTAAATTATCAGAGAGTGTCTGAGGTCCCTAGAGAAGATTTTTCTAAACTTACGGTTGCCCAAAGATGTCCAAGAGACATACCCTGCAGGCTGCTCCCTGCTGAACACAGCAGATTTCATAGTGGATGGGGCAGGTACTTTGCACTTAAGACATGATGGGAGTAGCAGATACTCCAGACCCCCCACTATTTAGTTCTGTTTAAAGCTTTGCTGCACCCTTAGATGCATCTCATCTGAGAAAATCTAACACTAACTGAGCTGTTTGACCCTATTTACAATCTGGCATGGTTTCAGTAGTACTGATGGTTTTTTAAGTGGGTGGCTGTATAATTTCCCTATATATTAGATGAGAGCGTGAAATACACTTTCAAGAATTCATGTAATTTTCAGTAATCAAAGTAAAGCTTCAGTTGATTGATCAAATAAAGGAAGGAAAGCCCAAACATCCCAGCTCCAGGTTATGGTTGAGTAGGCTTTTGCTGACATCAGAAATTATTAATTGCAGCAGCTAAATTATAAAGATGTTATCATGGCTCAGGAGCCAAGAATGCTGTAATTGCCAGGGCTGTTAGATTCCCCATTCTGCTGCCTTTCTTTTGACTTTAACCATCAAGATACTGAATCAAGGTAAAAGTGAACTAATTTATGTGGAGGGCTTGGGGTCGTTTCAAGAACAATGCGCGATAGAGATATATCAATTTGTTAACAGATGCTGTCCTTTCAAGAAGCTGTAGTCTTCAACTACATGCAGATGCACCCCATGCTCTGTCTGGTCTATACTGTAGCATATTAACCGAATATGGTATTTCCTTACGGTGCAATAGGCTTCTTGGGGTGAACAGCTTTTAATATAAAAGATCATTAAAAACAGGTTAAACTATGTATGTGTTTTAATTAAATTAGACACCTATCTTTGGACCTCACAGAGTGGCTAATCATTTTTATTTTTTATCTTGGTAACGGATTAGTAAACTTGAAAATGCGAAGTTTGAGTTGCTCGTAGGTTCCAGCAGAACATAACAGGTTTAATGCCCAGGATATATTGAAGAGCAGGCCACAACAGTCAGTGTATTCAGATGCATGTTTCTACCTTTGCCTAGAGGCACATGTCCCAGTTCAGAAGGGCACTTAAATATTTCCACAATGCCTGAAATTGCCCCACTAAAGTCGATAGGACTGACTGATACCAGTAAAACTACTTGTGAGTACAATTAGACACATTCTTTAGATACTGTTAAACTGGGGCCTGTAGTAGTTTAAGAATGGTGAATAGTTAGAAATGTAGTGTTTCTGTAAATTTTGAAGATCAAAATAAATGACTTTCCCCATTGGAAGACTTGGTTCACAATACCTGAAATGCATATTTGGTAGTTGAAACAAAACATTTTTTTTTTTGGAATGAGAACTAAATTATGTCTTGTCAGCAGATAAGAGAGCACTAGTAAGTATATTCAATTTATCAGAAAAAAGTTACTATTCAGAGTACTGATGTTTGTTAAAGATGGAACTATGATCCATACATTATTGTATTTTTCCCCCAGTGCCATATCTCTATAAGAAGGAGATTAAACTGTTGAACATGGAAAACATCAGTATTGCTCATTTTGCAGTGGAAGACTTTTTTGTAGGTTCAGAAATAAAAAAAGAAACTGTTGATTGCTACAGGAAACTTGGAAGATTACCAGGACGCTTATATATATAGTTATTTTAGTATCAGTTTTATAAACTTATTTATAGGCTTATAACATCTAGGAAGTGTAATTGCTTTTTGTTATAGGTCTTCAAATAAAAGTAACTGTTGGTTATAGGACCTGTTTTTAAAAATTGAAATGCAGAGGTAATAAAACTTTCAATATATTACAATAAAAACATTTAATTGCCTGCTCTAGAGAAAGGTACTTCAAAAAAGACTTTCAGTTCTTTTCCAAGTTTTCAATTTTTCCATACTGGAGGAAAAATTAGGATTTTTTTCCCACAAGTTCCCTGGATTTCTTTGTACAGTCAGCACATCATACATTGAGTTACGCTGAAGATGATGCTGGAAAATAACAGTAAAAGTTGTTGTTATAGCAATGAAATTGTTGTTGTAGAGTCTTTCCGGCTAGCTTTGTTGGATACAAGGAGTCTCAAATTGCGCTGGGAGTTTTATTTTAACATATAACTTTATTTTGTGATACAGTGGTTCCTCATAAAAAAAATATTCAGACAAAGCCAAATCTAGAAAAAACGGTATCCTTCCTTTAAATTATACCATTGCTAATAGCGTAGGCTACCACTGCTCTGTCAGGCCGGGGGCGTTGGAGCTTCTGCGCACACAGAGCGGCCGTGCAGGGCCCTTGGCCTCGCAGTGGCCGTGGCCAGGAGGGGCGGTGGGTCCCGCTGCCAGCCCCGCACAGCCCCCGCCTGCCCTCCTGCCCGCCGCCGGCCAGCCTTGGCCGCTTGGGACGCCCTCGTCTCCGCAAGGCAGAGCAGGCCCACCGCTGGGACCGTCGCCCGCGGGAGCTGCCCGGCCGCTCTCGTCTGAAGTGATACGGGGAGGGAGAAGGCGCCCAAAGTGCCATGCTGGCACATCGATGGGGGCCGTAACCTGAAACAAAGTAGGAGGAAGGAGAAGCTGTCAAGCCGTAGCTCTTCCTGCAGTGCCGAGCCGAGCGTGGGTCCGTTGCCACCCGTGGTCGGGTGCATTAAACAACCCTGCTGCTAGTTCATCTGTGCAAAATGTCCCAAATGGCCTTATGCAGATATGGGTGAATAAAATATTCACAAGTAAGCACAAAGCAATTAAAAATTACTGAAGCTTCATTAAAACCCATACAGGTAGCTGTTTTGTACATGCAAACGAGGAAAATGAAATATTTTTTTGTTTGTGAGTTGCTAAAGGTTTTATACAAAGTCCGTGGCAGAGCTGAGAAGAGCATTCAGGAAACCAAAACGAGATTCCTGAAGCTCTGATCGTTGCTGACCATTGCCTTTGTTTACATACTTACAGAATTCAATTTTAAATGCGTATATTAAATATCCAGTGTATCAATTTGTGAATGGCTTCCACTCTAAAGTCAAGCAACTCGCAGCATTCTCTTTGTTTACAAGGTTTTAAAGCAAACAAGAAATACAGTAAGAGAGTAGGGAGCTCCCAAAATCTGAGACCATGTTGATAAAGAGCTGGAGAACCACCAGGGGATAAGCTTTTACAGCTAGATTTTGCAAATTATATGCAATATATATTTCTGCATTTCCAGCAATAGTACAGTTATCAGTGGGCTGAAATGTCTTTGCACAGCTACTTACAGGACATTGTTTCAGTCCAAGCTTTATTATTCTTTGAGAAGGAGCAATTCTTTGCCAGTTTATAAATCTCTTTCTTAAGCAGCTTATTTTTAAGGGCATGTTAGGAGTGGAGCATCTGCCTTGACTTTCAGATTATTTTGATTTTGTCTGTTATTACATTCAAATCACTTCAGACATGGATATTTTTTGTTGGTGGTTTTTGTGTCCTAAACTTCCAGGTATGTTTTTCTGATGCACTAGAAAATGTTGAAGCTACCACACACTGGAAGAAGGTAGTCCTAAATAATAAGCTATTATTTTATCTGCTTGAAAAGGAGAGTTGTACAGAGGAGGAGGGTTATGTGCTATCTGAACAGGGGCATTCTTGGAATAAAATTCCAAGTACTACACACAGCTGCCTGTTTTCTAAAATTCCTGATGATGATGATGCTGCGAACGGCAGATCTGCGTTGTTGACTAGGAATGCCTAACAAGATAAAAAGTACCAAAGTTTGTGTCAGGATTAATTTTTGCCTTGCATTTAAATTCCATCTCTGCTTTATGGCTTAGCAAGTTAGCACTACGCCTAGCAAGATAAGCTTTCTTACCAGCGCCTCCTTAGCCTGTTCCAGGATACAGGCACAAAGGCTGAGGGTCGCTTTAAAGCTTGTTTATTGATATAAGCTTTCAGTTGAGTCAGGAAAAAGAATTACACCATTGGTGCTACAAGCCTAATGGTGATATAGAGTAGGCTTTATGGCAGTCAGGCAGGTGATGAGCTGTATGAATTCAAACTTGATGTTCAAAGGAGATAAGTCATGAAAAAGAGCAGACCTTTTTCCTTTGGCAACTGCAAATAGGATAAGGCTTGCAGAAATAATAATTTTCATTTTGAATTATGTTTTGTCTTTTGACCCTTGTTGTCTTCCTTTGGTGTGCTTTTCTTCCAGCTGGGATGACAGCAGCTCGGTCAGCAGTGGGATCAGTGACACCATAGATAATCTCAGTACTGATGACATTAACACTAGCTCCTCTATCAGCTCTTATGCCAACACACCTGCCTCCTCCCGCAAAAACTTAGATGCACAGGTAAGAGTCCTATTTTAGTTACAGTAACACTGGACATTTATTATTTTCTCTGTGCAATAGGCATATTTGTTTTAAGTTGGATGAAGCTGCTTATTCATCTTTTGACAGATAGCGTTTCTTGACATAATGATAATTACATGCATGAGTATTTTAAGCAGTAACCTTGCTCTAATTTGCAGCTATCTTTACAGCCTTTCAGCAACTCAGGCTGAAAAACTTGGAAACTGATCCCGAAAAGAAGTAAGAGTGCAAAGAATTATTGTTATTGCCTTGACTAATGTTTAATAGCATATTAATTTCCAGACTATCAAAACTAGGCTACAGGTTCCTGAATTAGTTGACACTAATATTTTACATGTACCTTTACTCTCTCCCCCTTTCTTACACACTTGAACATGTGAACAACATGTGATACAACCTTCAATACAGTGGATGTCACTGAAAAGGCAATGTTACGCACTAGTAGCCACCTTATCATATGTGGCACACAGGGATTTCCTCTATGCGTGGAATCCATGGAATCTCTGCTGCAGTGGTATGGCAACAAATAAGTTTTGACCTCTTCATGGGAATGCTGTATAGAAAATACATATTAATAGATGGGATATTTTTTTAGCTCTAGAAAAGGTGTTATGTTTTTTATTACAGAACAGAATTAATTTAAGTCAACATAAAAGTTTAAAGATTATTTAATTATTTACACCTCAATCAGAAATGTAAATGTACAAGGCAAATGAAATATATTATTTTAAACTTCCAGGGCTGCATGTTACTGCAGGCTTTCTATTTTTGGCTGCATTTCATAGGAAGATAAAATTTATGTCTGTCAGCAGCCTACATGTAGTTTTTCATGGTCGGATATTATACATCTGAACAGGGTAAACCGGTGAAGATATCCAGCAGTTTTTTATTCATCAATTAGATTGTGTAGTACAGAGATTTGCAATATTACAAACTGTTTTTTTCCCTAATAGTATGGAATTTTGTTTGGCAAAGTGCTGGACTAAGCAGTCCAGTTTTGTTCTTTATATACCCACCTGCTCTAGACAGTCAAGTGTCCTGTGTCAAAGCAAACAGAGTAAAACTTAGCATTGCTGCAAGTAGGGGACAGAGATGTATATTTGACTTTCTCTTCTGTTTCTTTCCTCTCTTTTATTTTTTTTTATTTTTTCTTTTCATGACTGGACCCTAAATCTGTTTTTGATATCAGTTTTAATGTAGAAGTGTGATTGCTGTGAAGTGTTAGTCTGCCTACAGGACTGTAGTGCAAGCATGTATTACTTTTTGTTCCCTTGCCATGAAGTGCATATTTGAGCCTACATTAAAGACTTCCAGAGTTAGCCTCTGGTTGTGTATCAGTGATTTCATGTGTGCGTGAAACTACTAATACATGTCCCATACAAGTTGAGAGGTGTTAAGATCAATTGAGCATTTTCTTCAGGGTATAACAGAAAGAGTGACATAGACAACTAGAAGATTTTTTGACAATTGTTAGTGTCTGAACATTGTAATACTGTTGGGGGGAAAAAAAGAGAAAAAGGATACATGACTAAATATTAACCTAAGGAAAAAAAATAGAAACTCATTTGACTTCTATCTTCTGATGGATCAGATTCTTGGAAACACCTCTAAGAGATCAAAATCTGTGTTGACAAACTCCTCTTCCTCCTCCACAATTATTACAGCATCCAAGAGAGTGCAGATGTATAGTAGAAGAAAAGGATCTGAAACTTGTACAGACTGTAGAGCATATTCATTAAAAGAGGGAGCTGGGAGCCAAGATGTACGTGTTATATATACAGTTGTTCGATTTGTGTCTGTGACCTGCTTCTCCCCTTAGTTTTCATGGCTGACAATATTTATTCCAGGTATTGCTATTAATTGCAAATCAATTTTCATAAAATATTTTGTTTTCCTTTAAACATCAAATCCTAATCTTGTCAACCAAGGGAATGAAGAATAGCTTGGAGTGATGGAACCATGTTTAGTTTGGAGGGCTGATTTTTAGCAGCCTGAAGTAGTCCTCCCAGCTCATGACACAGCGCTGCATGTATGCCTTTTCTGTCCTGCCTGGACTGTTGTGTGCTGGCCTGCACTGAGCCACAAAAGACTGGCAGAGATCTGCATAGGGATATGGACTTTTCTTCTCAGGGCATTCACTGCTTTGGTTGTTCCTACATAGCAGGCATTTAACTTTCAAGCTACTGTGATTCTACCACATCTTTTTGAGGTGGTACTGAATTGGGGTTTCAGGTAATTAAAGCTTGAAGTTAATGCATGTGCAACCGAGAGTCCAGACAAATAATATAGCACATCAAAGGGAGAGGGCCCTAACATGTTAGTGTCTGTTGATACAATGAGTAAGACTTACTCAGAATCATCTCTTCAAGGGAAGAAAGCGTGGTTACAGAAGAAGAAAAAAGTCTGTGCTAAGTAGAAGACTAAAAAATTGATTTTCAGAGCAGCTGAGTACCCGCAACTCCAGAAAAATATACAGGTTCCACATCTCTGAAAAGCATGCCAAAAATATGACAGTGATTACATCTTCATAGACATGCCGTAGCTGTAGCCCTTTCTGTAACAATGCTGTGAAGGTGTCCCCAAGTTGGTTTTGAACAAGCCAGTGGTGGGAACCAGAATTTACCTTACCATGGCACTGTGTCTTGCCTTGGTTATGCCAAGTACCAAACCACTTAATGTAGCTATAGTGCTTTTGGGCCCCTAATGTTCTTCTGTTGTATTGCACAGGCTTAAGGTTAGTTAAGTTATGTTTTAACACAGTACTGCATATGGTACGCCTTTGAGGTCATATTGTACGCATATTATAATAGGAAGCTAAGACCAAGTGGCCACTGGAAAATAACTAATTTAACTGAAATAAGAATGGAAGAGATCATGTAATAAACTTGTTCACATCCTTCCAAAAAGATCAGAAGAAGAAAAAATTCCTTTAAGTGGAAAACAGCAGCATCCTCAACCTGTTCAATCAAGATGACTTCTCAGTACCACTGGAGCAGAGAGTCTGTTCACATCTTCATGAATAGACTTACAAAACTGTATGAGTAGGTTTTGAAATCCTACTAGATACCTTTATTCCCAGCTCAATCCAATGGCAGCCTTTGTTCATGTCTTATGTTGTATTTGTCTTGCAATGACATCCAGCAAACAGTATTTCCACTTTCACCTAGTCCAGGTCTTTCAGGTGGGTAGGTTTCAGCTGAAATGGCAAAGCCAAGTTTCGCTGTGTTTTGATTTTGATTCCTTAGTCATGTTGCTGTGCTGTTCTCATTGTTTACCATTAAACAGAGGCATCTCTGGCCAAAGTGCTTCGAGGGTAATTGTGCAGCATTTTAAAGCCTTGAGTAAAATATTTAGCCATAGGTGTAGTAGCTGAATGAAAAAAAACTGAAGAAACCAAAGATAGAGGCCTTCTTATAATGCAGTTCTCTGTTGAGGTTTTACTGTTCTTAATGGATGTAAAGAAGAAAAATAGAAAGTACAGGAACATTTTATAAGCAACCAAAACTGGAATAAGCACTTTACTGGCAAGTAGGTGTATTTTCTGCTCTGAAACACCTGCAGTGTAAATAGACAGTTCCAAACAGGGACTTGAAGCAAGATATTAATGAAAGCCCATGAGGGATGATAATGGTGTGATTTTGTTGGTTGATTATTTGTTCTTTTTTGCCTGAGCTCTCTGCCAAGATGCATGAGCATGGGTGACATTTCCATGAAATGATAATTTTAGAGAAACAGAGGAGGTAGAAATGGTCACATCATGAATTTATTACAAACCTGCTGATGTTCATAAATAAAAGGGTAGCAATCCCAAAATCTTGCAACCATAGAAAATGAAGGAAGTTAGAAAGCAGTGTTTCATTTAAGACTATGCTGAGTTGCTCTCTTTGGATGAAGAGATGGGGGGGGAATATAACAAGAAACAATATTATAATCCATAGTATAGCAAATGCTTGTTAGTCTAATGGCTCAATAGCTAGATAAATTACCTAGGCCCTAACTATATTACGTAACTGAAGAAAAGACTACTAAAATGTGTGGTGTCAGCTTTCATGTACTGAATACTTAGACTAGTTTTTCAGGCTTTTAAAAAATACTGTAAAAAGCAAAGGAAATGAAGCCACAAAACCCCTAGATTCTTTAGTGTTAATGGTATGATCTGGTAAGAAAAGAAAACTCAACGTTGAGATGCACTTTAGGAACTTAAAAATAAAATGTTGCATTTTGCTGAAAGCCTGGTAAAATGTCATGCATCCTTTTCTGTGCTCCGCTTTTCTGATTATCCAAAAGGAGTAAAAGAATGTGGGTTAAACAATGTTTTGAGGGTTGTTAAAGCAAGGTCCTTTAAAGTACTATTACTCTTTGGTTATTGCACAATGCTGCAGGGAAGAACTGGCACTCAGCATCTTGCAAGAATATACTAACCTCCTTACAAATGTCCTGATCAAGTGTTGGATTTGCAGTCTCTTTCATGGTTCTGTTATGGTTAGAGAGCACTTCAGCCAGGGAATTTTTATCCAGATCTGGATCAAACATGGACATTGGACATGCATGGTCATGTAATAGTTGATTGTGGTGTTACAAAATCTGCCCAAATTAATGAACAGCATTTAACAAGAACCATAGAATTCTGTAAGAGAATTTTAATAGTAATCATTAGCAACAGCACAGAAAAAGGCATGAGGGGTATATTTAGGATAATGGATTCTGATAGAGTTGTTCATAGTTTGGCAAAAGTTTGGTAATGAGAAAATTCTGTATTTGGCATTGATCTTTGCAAAATTCTTTGGAAGAGACTGGCAGTGCAATCAATCTGGGCAAAGGATAGGGAAAAAAAACAGTTTGTAAGAGCTGAATATAAATGAACAACTGACTCAATTTGTGTATTTAAGTCAGAAATCAATATTGTTAGAAAGTTGTGGGGTTTCATTTTTGTTCAGTTCTTAGGTGTCTTTCTAATGTGTTAAATTAGAATTAACAGCATTCCATATCTTTAAGTCTGTGCAAAAAGCTGCCTTATCATGCCCTGGCAGTCAGATTGCCAGAAGAAAGATAGGAAATGGCAAGAAAAAACAAAGAAAAAAATAGAAAAAACAAAGAAAACAAAGAAAAAAAACAAAGAAAAAACAAAGAAAAGCTAGCTGCACTGGTTTGAAATGGTTTTTAGGCATAGAGTGAAAGGGTTCACATGAAATTCGAGATGCAGAATTATAAATGTCATAGAGCTGAGTATATCTTTTATAAATCAAGTATTTATTTTTCTTTACTTTCTGCTTTACTGGGGGAGATGTTCTGTTTTATTGGGGGAGGTGCTTGCATGTTTTTTGTTATTTTCCTTAGTGCATTAGAAAATAAATGTCATAGCTGTGGTTTGTTTCTTACTCTGACATTTCTTTGTCAGAGGCATGTTATGTCTACTGGTAATCGGACCTGACTGCTGAATTTATTAATCAATTTGATGGTTCTCATTTGTGAAGCTTCTTAAAAGAAAGCTTTGTTATGAAGGTTCTATTATAATTTATTATCTATCCTAGACTGATGCAGAAAAACATTCCCAGGTTGAGCGGAATTCCTTATGGTCTGGTGATGAAGTCAAGAAATCAGACGGAGGATCAGATAGCGGCATAAAAATGGAGTCAGGATCTAAATGGAGGCGGAATCCCTCTGATGTGTCTGATGAATCTGATAAAAGCACTTCTGGTAGGAAGAACACTGTTATTTCACAGACGGGTTCCTGGCGACGGGGCATGTCAGCTCAGGTTGGCATTACCACACCAAGGACTAAACCTTCAACCACCTCAGGCACATTAAAGACACCCGGAACAGGTGAGACAGTGTAAGACCTAAGCGGCCAAGAGTATGTTCAGTAAGAAAACTGTTTAAATACTTTCCAGAGGCAGAACCTGAACTTCAAGTAAACCTGCCTTTATTTTTAGGTATTGTTTTAAAAGTATACAGCATCTTGTATCTCCACATTTCTATTTCTGTTTTAAAATACATATTAGTACACCTTGGAAGCTGTTTTCATGGCAGCCCTAATCTTAAGCCAGGCTACTTATTGGGCATAGTATTGCCATATGAAGAGCAAATAATACAATTTTAGCTTCTGAATTTGTGGTTAAGTTTGAGAGCATACATTGTATGAGGTTGAGGACATTTTTCTCAGTACTAAAACAGCATGCTAATTTATACCTAAACACTCTGCGGTTCCAAATTTTCTTGTAAATGTATTAGTGATTTTAGCAGTTGCAGATGTGTGGATGAAAATTGATTGAATTTGTATAACGAAACAATATAAGTTAATATCTCTTCTCTTACTTGATTGTGTACATGATCATGCATGAAAAAGTTGAGGTTAGACACTACTTTCTTTAAAAATGCATTTTAGAAAAATTATACTAATGCCCTAACACAGCTTCTTTCTGATGATGAAAAGGGATCAATCTGTGATAGCTACAAAGGGAAACATTTTTTTCTTATCTGTCACTATTACATAAGACTTTGTTCTCTGTTTTTCATATTCTGAAGGGCAAACACACCACATACTTTCTCTGGCAAGTCTGCATGTATAACTCATTAGATTGGCATTTAAGTTCAGTGCAGACTAGATCATAATTTTTAACCACACTCTTGTGGCTAACACGCTTTTGCTTTTCATGCTGCTTTGAGTTTCATCATTTGCTTGATGTTTTCAAGTCATTAAATATTAGAATTCTTTTTCTATTTTTGTAGGGAAAACTGATGACGCCAAGGTATCAGAAAAGGGTAGACTATCTCCTAAAGCTGGACATGTTAAACGTTCCCCATCAGATGCAGGACGCAGCAGTGGTGATGAATCCAAAAAGCTTCCCACAAGTAACTCTAGAACAACTGCTGCTAATGCTAATACATTTGGATTTAAGAAACAGAGCGGGTCAGCTGTAGGCATGACTATAATTACGGCCAGTGGGGCAACTATCACCAGTAGATCAGCTACCCTGGGAAAAATCCCAAAGTCATCTGGACTCATGGGTAGGACCGCTGGTCGGAAGACTAGTGTTGATGGCTCTCAGAACCAGGATGATGGCTACTTAGCGCTTAGTGCCCGAACTAATCTTCAGTATCGTAGTTTACCCCGGCCCAGTAAATCCAGTAGCAGAAGTGGAGCTGGGAACAGATCTAGTACAAGTAGCATAGACTCCAACATAAGCAGCAAGTCAGCTGGGTTGCCTGTCCCTAAAATGAGAGAGCCGGCCAAGGTAATTCTTGGAAACTCTCTGCCAGGATTAGTCAATCAGACTGATAAAGAGAAAGGGATTTCGTCTGACAACGAAAGCGTGGCCTCATGTAATTCTGTTAAAGTGAACCCTGCGTCACAGACTGCTTCTAGTGGAGCTCAAAGTACTCACCAGCAAGGAGCCAAGTACCCTGATGTGGCCTCTCCCACTTTGCGCAGGTAGGCAATAAATTCGTTGATTGTGAAATAATGTTAGTTGGAGCTGAATGATCAGGACTCTTCCAGCCAGGCCTGGCTGTGCTTTGTGGAACACTTACTATTTAGGGTCCTCCATCAAGGTCTTTGTATTTAAATTTAATTTCACATAAACAGGTTGGCCAGTGTTGTAAATACTCAGTACATTACAAAACAGCAGCAAAAATTTAACATTTGAAAAAAACAGTTTGGCAGAAACTTTGTTAATCATGATACAAGTTTGTTTATTACAAAAATCATATGTAAAAGCATTATCCATACCAATATCACAGAAATAAGGATTTTCTTACGTTAATGTTACTGATGAATTCTTGCACCAAAGTATATAAAACAAGTCTGGAAGTACTCCAACAGTGAATCAAATTACAAGTTGACAACAGCAGAATTATTTCAGATTTTCATTATGATGACAGCATAATTTAACCTAACGTACTTAGATTCACATGCCTGACCCAAACAGATTAGCCCAGGATGTTGAGAGACACACAACATCAGGTTATTCAGCTATGTAGAAGAACCCCAAGTAAAGTTTCCGTCTCAGTTGGGTTGAATTTTCTCATTTCAACAATTTTTTCAACAAAAAGTATATCTGACTTCTATTTCTCCACTTCTAGCCCACATGTGATTTTAGCACTAATATTGAGTTGAATTATGCAGGAATTAATTTGTGATGCAATGTGCATCAAAATATTGATATTGGTGAAAGGGTCCGTTAATATTATTTCTCATTTTAATTTGGCATTATGAGTAACTTGTCTGCTTCAAGTTGCAGTGTTTTGCATTTCATTTTGTCTCGACACCATAATACCCATACAATTACGCTACACCATCCTGCTTCCAGTGATGTGATAAAGCCCCATTCCATCTGAGGCACCACTACAAGTGTAACGGCTGTGATGGCGGCTTAGGCTAAAGCTGTAAAGAGCTGAAAACTGTTCTTTTTTGGATGAGTGGTTTTATTGGAAGAGCCTTTGAGAGGATAATTCAAGATACTTCATTTATTTTATTACTAGTTATTATTAGATAAGGCATGTCTTTCAGAACATTTAATTTTCATCGATGACTACTTAAAATTAAAAACTCAAATAGGCCTTTCATTTCTATAGCATATCCCATGACAAATGCAGATTTTCAGTGCTATATGCCTCAAGCACATACATATTGAAATCTGATTGCAGATTTCTTTTAATTACATAGAAAACTATGTTGCTAGCCATGGAATTGAAATATTACATTAGAAATACATGAAACCTTTTAAGAGAAGACACTGGGAGAATAGCAGGCATATGGAGTTCTTATTACTAGGGATTTTTGAGACTTAATCTATTCCTCTTTTGATTTACAATTTCATTCTTGAATTTTCTCCAGACTGTCTAAATGAATACTCACATATGGAAATGCATCAGAGTTGAATTTGGTCTTGTCTGTTTATTACTAACATCTACAATGTCAATTAAGAAGATTTTGAGCTTAGTTTTCATACTCAGTTGAGTCGCACACATTGTGTTTATTACCTATTTGCCATGTAATTATTGAATATTAAACAGTAAATTAGAATCCATACCTAAGAAGTGGTATAACTTAACCTGTAAGTCTGCAAACATACATACTTTCCATGGTGTCATAAACAAAGAAATTCTGTAATTATGTATGAGAGTCATCACTGTCTCTGTTCTCTCAATATTCTCTTTAGCACTGATATTATGTATTTGGCATTTCCCTTAAATGAAACCACTGTCTATCTTGATATGTTTTATTATTAAATTGACCTTAATGTTTTGCAGTACATAATACACCACTTTTCTCTCAATGGGGGGCATGCATGGCCCAAGAGCCAGCTCCAATATGTCTGCTTCTTGTCAGTAGTGGTAGAAAGGAGATAATATGTCCTTCCTTGTAGTGTTTTTCCTTCCAGGATTAATCCCTGTATTGATGTGACTGACTTGCTGGGTTGGATTTTCTCTGAACTGAAAGGAATGCTCTTCAGACCGCATCCTCTTTTGACTGCATTTGTTATGAGGCTGTGGTTCAACAATCCACTGCCTTTGGCAGCAAAGTATTTCTGCCTGTGCCACAGTGCATCAGACTTTTAGTTGTCTCAGAAGTGCTGTGAAACACATTGGGGAAGACTGGAGAGCTTAAAAAAAAGCTTGCAAAAATGTTGTGTTTGATTTATTTTTTTCTTAAAGCTCCATGATTCTATTTCTAAGTCACGGTCCCCCAGTACAGCTGAAGAGGTGGCATGCTATGGCACAGGAGTAGGTATACAGCAAGTTGCTATTGCTGCTAAAGACTGTGTATCATAGCGGTGTGGTTTGATATTTTTCTGTGTATTTGCTCTTGTAACATTAGCTCAAATAAAACTTAGACTCTAAATCCCTGTAAGAATGGGTTTTATCATTTAAAGCCTTTTGCTTGTCTAAGTTGGAGTCTCCTCAGCAATGAGGTGCCATGTTGAGTCTAGGTGAATCAGGTTGACCAGATCTGTGCTGGTTTGTGAATGTCCGTACTGCTCTCTCTAAGTCAGCTGCTGTGGGGATCAGGACATAGCTTTTAGAGCAATGCTGGGTATAAGGTAGATGCAGGTGGGCATCTCAGCCCGAGACAGCAGTGTTGTTCCAGGGCTTTGTGGCAAGGCTACAACAGCGGCAATCCAGTAGAAGTGTCCCAGACAGTGCACGCGTACATTGAAGCTGCAGATAGCACATGTGCAGTAAGCCTAGTGCTTTTGGACATCACTGGACTTACTACATATATGTTATAAGGGGACTAGCTATATTACACAGCCTGTGTTTTTGGGAAATCTTGGACAGACTTCATGTACCTGTGTTGTGCAGACAACTTGTGCATACTCAAGAGAAAATTCCACTTGGTACATACCCACCTGTATGTCTGTGGGAGCTCTTGGCTAGGAGTGCCCCTAGTCGTCTGTGCTGAGGGCTACTGTCACACAGACACCATCTTTGAAAGATTTCTTTCCTAATGCTATATACTGTTGATATGGAAATAGTAAATCCATATAGATATGTTTGAGGAAAACTAAGGTTCTAAATGCAGTTAAAAGGATTAAAAGGCAGAAACAGAAGCACTTTTTGTTTCTGTAGGATGTTTGAAGCTAGAGTCGAAAGCTATACATCTCTCAATTTTGAGGGTCAGCTATAAAATATTTGAGAATCTAATCTTAAGCACATGTATCTCTAAGACAGTTTCGCACTTCTGAGAACTTTTCCCCGTAACTGTTATGAGGGAGCTGAAATGTGCTGTCCTCACTGAGGGTGCAGTGGCACAACAGTCACCAGTGATGCAAGTCGGAGCAACTGCAGTCATCCTCCTCCAACCATGCTTTTATATCCCCTCCTTTGCACTGGTTCTGGCCCTCATCTGATCTTTACTGAGCCAGTTCAAGCTGCTAAACCAGATAAAATCTAATCCTACACCCAAAAAGTTAGTTTTCAGACAGTTTAGCTTCTGAAATGAGACAAGCCTACACTTGATATCAGTAAATATTTTTACTGTTACATCCCTCCAGATGCTGCTTCTGTGCAGAGCATTCAGCGATTTGTATAGAATTTACCTGGACAACAAGCTTCCAGCCTCTAATGTTCCGTGCTTCAGATTAATCAGTGCTATATTTCTCTGGTATCTTTTTTCATTGAGGAGCAGAAGATAATATGGCTGTATATTAGTTCTGTGAAGCTGTATTTTAGCTTTGTGAAGGTATTATTTGATGATTCAGAGAAGAAAACACCTAAGATAGATTTGAAGTTACAGTAATTGTCTCTGGACTTGACTGAAAGCACAGTGAACACAAGAGGATTTATATAAATCTATAGTCTATGTCCAATCTAAGATTGTTTTCTTAATGTTGGTTTTCTGAGGCTAAGAAGATAAAAGATCTAGGTATAAAATATCTTTGCATTAGTCATTTAATATTCCATTTTATATATTTTTCATGTTGTCTTTTTTTACAGACTTTTTGGTGGAAAGCCTAGTAAACAAGTTCCCATCACAACAGCGGAAAATATGAAAAATTCAGTGGTCATCTCCAATCCTCATGCTACTATGAACCAGCAGGGTAATCTCGATTCACCATCTGGCAGTGGTGTGCTGAGCAGTGGGGGTAGCAGTCCTCTGTATAGTAAAAACACAGACATGAACCAATCTCCACTAGCTTCTAGTCCCAGTTCAGCACATTCAGCTCCTTCCAACAGTTTAACGTGGGGTACCAACGCAAGTAGCTCTTCTGCTGTTAGCAAGGATGGCATTGGATATCAGTCTGTCAGCAGTCTTCATACCAGCTGTGAATCCATTGATATCTCTCTGAGCAGTGGAGGTGGGCTGAGCCATAACTCCTCTACTGGCTTGATTCCAGCCTCCAAAGATGATTCGTTGACTCCCTTTGTCCGAACCAACAGTGTTAAGACTACATTGTCTGAAAGGTTTGTAGGTTTTTCTCTTGTTTCTGTAAGCTTGTATATATCTCAATAGGAGTGAAGTCCTGGCACTAACTGACACTGCAATTGTGATTCAAATTATCATTCTTACAAGATAATACTGAATGATATTGCTAAAACATACAAAGAAACCATTTTAGGCAAGGAGCCCAGTTCAGAGCAAGAGGATTGGTTCAGGTGAGACTTCTCGTTTGCTGCAGGAGCCAGTGCAGTAACTTTTTTTGCTACCGTATTATACCTAATTTTTGAATTTTGCATCATGTATTATCCTTCCAAAAATCAACTGTTAGTTGATCCGATAGTGGTATTCCAAAAACCTCCATCACTGTTATAATTTTAATTTGAGAAGTCAACTATTTCTTGTTAAACTTCAGTTTTATAACATTTGATAAAGTTAGAATCTGGACTGTGGGCGCTTGAGTGCTGTCATGATGGGAATGGTTTATGAACAGAAGACTACAATTTGACAAACTTAAATTGGAGGTCATGCTGAAAAGAGAAGTCCCTGCCTCCCTAGCCACTTGATCCCTCCTTTGCCTCTCCCAGCTGCCTCCTCCACCCTGGTTGCTCTCTACAGCGCTTTTTTTACAAGCATTTGTGTGAATACATACTGAACTGGGTTGGGAGACTGAGCCAACTGAAAAATGATCATCTGAATTATTTTTCAGACTGACCAGGGAGGAGGGAACGGAACTGCTTTTTCAGCATCAGAGCTGTATTAAAAGCACATTAGGCTACTGTCTTGATAAAACAGACTCCAATTTGCAACACGTTCTGTGACTGACCTTTTGTAGAAGGCAGTACGCCTGGAAATGTGGGAAATCAGCTATATCCTGATGTATAATTATTTAGTCAGCAACAGTTTTGTAGTTGCATCTTTATGAAAGAAAATTAATGCTGAAAATGATGTTCTGACAGTTTTGTTTTCTTTCTTTCTTTTTTTTTTTTTTGAATAACAACTCCTTTCTGTTCTCTGCTCTTTTCATTCTAATATTCCTTCTCTTGTTTTCTGTCTTACTGGACTGATTTTTCTAGCCCTCTTTCTTCCCCTGCTGCTAGTCCCAAATTCTGCAGAAATACTTTGCCCAGGAGACAGGACAGGTAATGCTGTCTCAGGACAGGAGAATGCACAAAGGCTGTAGGTCTTGTTGCCCATCTCGGTGAAGCAAACTGTTTTGTGAAAGACTGTGCTCAGCTGAGTCCTTTGCTGTGTGTGTTGTTCAGGTGTGAACTGACACAGAGACATGCCAGTGAGAGTCCACTCAAATACCTCATTGATCTACTTAAATCTGGAGAACGGCATATGGCAGAGTTGGCATGGTTTTGTTGTTGCTGTTGTTATGGGGAGCATTTTTTGGTTTGTGGGTTTTTTTGTTTGTTCATTTCCTTGCCAAAGGCATTTGAAAACCTTGCAATTTTTTTTCTACCAATCTAAACTCTCACTAGCATTTCAGCATTCCTCTGGCATGCTGCTTTCCTTCCACCACGTTGCAGGCCTGTCACTTTTGTCATGAAGTCCCAGTGTCATTCAGTGTTGTCAGTCCTTTATTCCAGTTTGGTTCATGAGTGTTTTGCGGAGACTTGTGTATATCCATCGTTGTAAAAATGAATGCAAGAGTTGGGGAAAGATGGCCTGAATCTAACCGTTCCAGCTCGCTTTTGCTATCTGTTTCAATTTAGTCGCTCCCACGCTGAGCATCAGCTGTAGTTTAGCTGTAAGGATTGTCATTAAATGAATATATTTAAGCATGTGTATATTTCCTTTAAAAACAAATTAACAGACTCTGTTCAGTTACAAGTTCATCAACTATAAAAACACACACTATTAAATATTTGGGGTCTGGAAGGCTAATAGATTCATTTTACTTTGGTAATGGAATTTAAGCTAAAATTTGGAAATTTAAACGGGCTGTGCTTAGTGCTTTTACTGTCATACATTGCAGCTGCATAACAGTAACTAGCTGCACTCCCTAAATGGTGGCTGCTGAAAAAACCCGACAGGGAGGCATTATGGACTTGGAGAGTCTCATCAGTTTTCACAAATAATCCGCCTCATGCCTTCTGAAATACATATTTTTAAGCATTCATTTGACACACAGTATTTTTATGTTTAAAAAGCCATTTTTGTTCATTGTGGATAGGAGAAATGGCAAAACCACTTTGTGAGCAGATTAGATTCATTGGCATGGTATCATCAGATGCATGTTCATGAAAATCCACGCGTGGGTTAGGAGGTTTTTGCATGTTCCTTTAGGAAAGGCTCAGCACTTTTTCCTCTGAAAAGAGGATGCAGATGTTTGTACTTCCTTCTTCAGCCTGCTCTTAATCCTTCCCTTTTGCTCTTCTCTGAAGTTCTTTTCTTTTAACTTTTCTGCAGCGACCCACATCTTGATAGGAACACTTTGCCTAAGAAGGGACTCAGGTATTGGTGTTTCCACACAGTATAACAGCTTTTGTTGTGGCTTTGGAGTTTGCTTTGTGTTTCTGTTGTGGCTGTTGGTGATAGCAAGAGGTGGCAACAATCTCTGTTTCTTTGTTTGTTTCTTTCTTTCTTTCTTTCTCTTCCTTTTTGTAATCCTCAAAGAAGGCCATTTACCACTGTCCTTTTTTCCATCCAGTGGCTTCTCCGCTTGAGCAAGAACTGCGGCTTTTGCTGGCTGAATTGCTGAAAAGCATCTCATAATCCATCACTGGGCTTGATCTGAAAACAATAATTTTGCAGCTTTTATGGCTATTATGTGAAATGACGTGAAATCATTTTCACGATGCAGCCCCAGGAATCTTGATGTTGATAGAAGAAAAGAAAAGATTTTCAATATCATGCTGAACCTTTTAGGATGAGATTGGAAATACTGGGTTTAAAAAGATATTTGCTTCAGAATACATATATATATAGGTCACTAGAGATAATTTTTACCCTTCTAGAAGAAAACAAAACAAAAAAATCCCCCAGCTGACAAATATTTGGCAAATGTCTTCTAATACATTTTGTGTATGTCTAAGGTTGTGATTTATATAACATTAAAAAATTGCACTGAAAAAGATTTTTCCATTGATACAAGCAATCCAACAAGATTATAAACATTAGGTCTGTTAGTTAAATGCTTTAAGTGTTGCAGAATTTACAGGAAATGTCTTAGACAATTTAGAAAATTGCAACTTCAGAATTGCTATGTGCTGCTTTTAGGATCACCAAGCTGATGCCTTGAAATTGCAGCTGCAGTTTATTCTGTGCTATACATGTTGTTATTCACAGCAGCTTTATCACATGAAGCTGAGTGCTAAAAGCATTTCTTAAAATGGAATTTTTGTTTAAGATGCTTCTGTGGTTGTCAAGTATGTCTCTAATAAATCAAGACTCTCTTTTAAGACTGAAACATTTGAGTGCTGAAGAGGTAGGTATTAATGCTGAAAAAAAATCCTTAGTGATTTGAAGTAAAATGACTGTTTAAAGCCCCTTTCTTAGTAAAACTGATATATATGTGCAAAACTTAAGAGGTGCAGATAGATAGACTTCAGGCGGGGACTGTTGCTTGAGTGGTGAGACATAAGAATGAATATATTTTTTGAAAATAGTTTGAGTTTTTGCAGTGTTAATTATTGTAGTGCTCACATTTATTTAAAATAGTCTTAATAAATTGCATCTTTCTGTATAGTATCCAATCAAATGGAATCTAATTAATTAAATAGATCGTATCAACTGATTGGATTTTAAATAGTAGGCTCCAATTGTTTTATTTTTGGAAGGAGAGCTTAGTAACTCATAAATATCTCTCAAAACCAGATGGCACAGTGTAACACAGATACTGAGACCCATCAGCAGGCAGTCGTTGTGTCACTTAGCAGGTTCTCATCGTCTCGCCGTTTTGAAGCAAGTGCTTCCGTTACGCTCTTTCTGTTGGTACCTGTATCCTACCACATAACTCCTGTGATAACCTACTTACTTCTCAGGCAGATACAAAAGCATGATTAAAACTCTGGCTGAGCTGAGGCTGCTGGTTGGTGTTTTGCCATTGGTGTCAGCAAGGACAAGATTTCCACTATTTCCTTTGCCTTCAGAAAAGCCTAAGCACAGGCCCCCTTATGATGATCTAATACTGTTAGTCTTGAACTAAATGGGGTATGCTTCCAACAACTTTTATGTTAATGTCTCTGTAATGTGAATTATTGTGGCACAACTTGTTTAATCTGATAATGGCTTCGTTGACTTGAATTTGATTATAATATGTCAAAAAGCCAGCTAAGTTTTGAGATGGACCAAGATATAAAAATAATGATACAATTTTGGCATAACCTAAGGAAAGGAAAGGATTTCCAAATTGTGGTTTTATTTTTCAGTCGCACATACATATGCACACACACTACATTTCCACACTACTACACGGCACTACTTCTATCTGTAGCTTTTTGTTTACTACTAGTTTGTTTACTACTGAGGCCAGAGGAAAGAAGTTGTTTTTTCCAAACCCAAATAAAATGATTTAGGCTTGGAACAGCTCCTTTACTCAGAATTGTATTGTTTGTATCATTTTAATCCTTAAATTTTAAATGGGAGTTTTTCTGTCTTCTCCTTCTTCCCTCTCCCCAAGTCTTGTGACATTTCTTTTTTTTTTTTTTAAATGAATGTCAAAGTTCATTTTGAAAAAATGTTTTTACAGGTATACTCCTTCATCCCAACTTCGTAATCAAGAAGATGCAAAAGAATGGCTACGGTCACATTCAGCAGGAGGCCTTCAGGATACTGCTAGCAATTCTCCATTTTCATCCGGATCCAGCATAACATCACCCTCCGGAACTAGATTTAACTTCTCTCAGCTTGGTGAATAATTATCTCTTCTGATAATCATAGCAATAGGTTCTGCCTTGAAAATAGTGTATTACCCACTATAATACTTTTTCAGTAGCTCCAAGTACCACCTTGAACCTCAGGAAGCACTTTTCTTTGAAATGAGTGCGACTAATCAGCATTGTTATCTCCGATGCCCAAAGGTCACGTTCTTGCAGTACCTCTTTTCTATGAGTAATCAGATGCCTTTATATAAATTGTGAGCTATTCAGTAGAGCTATTTGTTAACATCACACCTTGCTATGTTTAAAGGAATTAAAATGTTGCCTACCTGCTTAGTGTAACACTTCTTTAAAATCCAAGCATGTTTCATAGTATGTGTGCCAGTCTAATCATTCTAAGATATTTTAATCTTTATATTTATTTTTTAGTTGGCTTGTTCAAAAATCAGACAAAGCTCAATCTGAAATAATCGTGCAAAAATCAGGGGAATTTTAAGATAGAAAATTTGCCATTTCTTCACTTAATTACATTGATAAAAGTAAAGACTTTTTTAAATGAAGGAAACAATAAAAGTTGCTTAACAGGTTCCATAATGCTTTGCAGATATTAGTTGACTATATCAGCAGGTGAAATAAACTGATTTAAAGTGTTCATAGGCTAGAGAATATATCTGGAAGTAATTTGCATGCTTTTATCTTGAAAGATGTAGAAGTCTCATTCTTCATTAATCTGTAATTTGGCATTCAAGTTGAAACACTCAAAATATTTTGTATAAGGAACAAGTATTTATTCTAATGTGAAATGTGCAATGATTTTTGCAAGATGAAAGTCTGCTCAGGTACTGAGTCTTGTAGACATTGAGGTCCAGCTGTAATCTCACACAAAACCTTTTTAAACAGTGTATATTTCCTTTTCTTGTAAGTTAAGCAGTCAGTGTACTCTATGGGCAACTGTTTAGAAAGGTCCAGTTATCAAAAATACGTGCTTGTCTCTGGTATGGCAGTTGAGTATTATTTGGTGCCTTTGCAGTGTGCTTAGATATGGAAATCAATTCTAAAGTATATATTGTCTGTCTTTAAGTGACATTTGTAAAGCGTTGTGTTGAACCGTTTTCTTCTGTTTCTTTTTGACTTTCAAAAGCCTCTCTGTCTATTCTAGAAAGCGAAAAAAATAATATGCAAAATAGGCCTATATTTGTGAACTTTTCTACTGTATGAATTTGCAACAACCTACACGGTCACCTATTTCTAGTGCAGTTTTGAATTGCAGCAGTGACATTTTAGAGCCTCTCTTTGAGTGTACTGAAAAGAAAAAAGATTAAATAAACATCTTTGAATAAACCAACACTTAGCAAAATTTCAGCTGAATATACAGACAGTGTCATTACATTGCCAACAGCTAACAAACTGTCAAGCTCATGAAAGTACATTGGTAGTCAAACAAAAAGTTGTAGTTGTTATAGGTTCAGAAAGTTAACTCTTTATGGAGAATATTGAAGATCAGTAACATGAATATGTTTTAAAACCTATTTGGCCTTGAGCAACTAACAGAAAAAAAAGATATTTAACTGTATTCTTAATAAAAGAGTTTGGAGTTATTGGAGTCAAGAGATGCCACTGTATTTACTTTAATAACTAATGTTGATAGGAAAGTTGAGCACCTTTAGACAGAATTACTGTATTTTCTACATAAAAAGAAGTAACTCTTTAAAAGAACAAATTAATCAGTGCCTCATATAATCATGTAATTGGTGCCTAGAGGCAAGTACAGCATGAAAACTAGGGATCAGGAGGCAAAATTCTAAATTTTCAGCAGAATTCTGTGTCAGTTGATGGAGTGTTTAGAAGCAGGCAAAGACAATATAAAAAAGGGAACCTGTTAGTTCAACAGCAGTTGTTTCCATAAAAACTGTCCTTAGTAAACACTGGATATAATTTAGCATGAAAGTTCTTTAAAAAATATGGAACTGAAGTGGAAGTTTTCTATTCTAAACCACATTGAATGGGAGAGTATTGGCTTTTGAGGCAAAATTAATATTTGTAGAGTGTCTTTTAACCTTTTGACCTGAGTACTACTTATAATTCTTAGGACCTCATTGTGTAAAGAAAATTCTGAAATATACTTCTGAAATATTAAACTACTAGGAGACTAAATTTGTTAAAATTTGTGACTTCTCTTAAATACACATAAAATGTCACTTTCTTAGAGCTTCAAAGCTTTAAAGCGGATATTTCACAGGGCTTGGTCTATGTAGGCAAAAGATTAGTTTAAATTCCTTTGGGCATTTGACTCCTTTTTGAGGAAGGACTATTGCAAATTAAATGAGGATTAATTAGCTCATGCCTACAAGGTATTATTGAGTTCATTGAGCTTGTCTGTAGAAGCATAGACTTACCACCCAGTGTTTAAACTGGCCTTATTTACTTGTGTTTTCATATTCATTAGCTTGATTTACATCCCTCTTACGTGAATCCATTGAATTTAGAAAGATAATGAAGACTGGAGAGGAAGACAGCAAAAATTTGTATCTTACAATAAAGAAAAAAAACTTTTTTGGTAGTTGCACAAAAAACAGGCGTGAGAATTTGGGGTCTCACAATTAAATTGGTGTTTATTCTTTACCTTGTAGCAAGCCCAACCACTGCCGCCCAGATGAGCTTGTCAAATCCAACCATGCTGCGGACTCACAGCCTTTCCAATGCAGACGGTCCGTATGACCCCTACAGTGACACACGCTTCAGGAATAGCTCAATGTCCCTGGATGAGAAAAGCAGGACAATGAGCCGCTCCGGCTCATTCCGTGATGGCTTTGAAGAAGGTCAGTAATGTATGTGAAAGTGCTTGGAATGATCCAAAGATAGCACTCTCCATTAAATCAACTGTTAATTTAGTGCTTTTTAATTCAGTGTAGGAGTCATTTTAGAGAGTGTAGAATTCTCGGTGTTATATAGATCTTCAGCCATAGTCATTTTTGTTTTGATGATACTTGCTGTGTTCAGTGATCTTTCTGGACACACTTAAGCAAGTGTGTAAGTATTGTACCTAGTCCATCACTACTGAAGAAATGATTTAAATAAATCCTGTGTTTAATTTTAAGTGATCTCAGAAGGACTCGAGTTCATGTTTAAAGTTAGCAAGTTAAAGTATTTTCTTGAATAGGAATATTCTCCTGAACCTGATTCTCTTCACTTCTGTTTTGTAGTATAAATAATTGACATCAGCCAGACTGTTGTTATAATCCCAGCTAATTTTTAAATATTTAATCTGAATTCAGAATGGCTTTGCTTGCTGTTTCTCCTGAATGTCATGCATTTGTATCCACATACCTTTCACAAAAGGGGCTTAAGTAGTTCTTCAAAACATCTAGACTCTTTGTTTTTTCCTCCTCTGTCTTCTTTTCAGTTATGTAGTCATACCTGATTAAAGAAGTCCATGTAAATATAAGAAGAAACAGCAGTTTACCTGTGTATGAATATTTAGTTTGATTGCTACTCAGCTAGCAACCTTATGGCTGTAGCAGGAGTATCCAACCTGCCTGAGCTATGAGTACATGTTAAAACCCCATATGGTTACATGTCACGAAACACATGACACATACTTTCGGAAGTCAAGGACAGGGCGAGCTCTGGGAATGGTTCATAGGAAGGCGATGGCATTAGCTTTCCAAGAGTCTGAAATCTCCATTTTAGCAAGGATGGGGAGTTGGCTGGGTCTCAGGTGCTTTATCAGTATGGGTCACAGAAGTCTTTGCTGACTTGCTTCCTCCACCATGAAAGATCTGCATCTACTCAGCAGTGTCAAAACCAGCATACCACTGTTGCCACTCGTATAGAGCCAGCCATGCCTGGGAACCACGTTGCTTGTAGGGGTCTTTAAGAGCCATAAGTATCTTCCTGGAGATATCAGTTACCCCATCAGTTTTCTGTTGAGCAAAAGCCATTGAGGGTGGGAACCCACTGTATTGGATACAGCTTCATGAAGATTCAGGGCTAATTCTTTATTGAATTCAGCCAATCTTACTCCATTAGATTTAATTGTGTTTTAGAGGCTCACGGCTGAAGATCGTCATTAGGGGTTGAAAATGATGAGAATAACCCTGCAGGGCTGAAAACTGTGTCCTTGCAGGAACTGACCCTTTTTTGTGCCATGCTTGCAGAAAGCTGGATGATCATAAATAGTCAAAGATTGACTGAGGAGGTCAGTTGAATGCCATTGTGATGAGTAGTCCCTCTCTTACTGAAGAGTCCTTTAATATAATCAGTGAATGAATTTAAATCACTGCTTCTTTATTACATTTAGATTATTTGAAAGAGCTACCATAGCAAAACTTATTCAACTGTTATCCAAGACATCTTCGAAGAAATTGTAACCTTGTTCTTTTATTGTTTTAAATATGCATAAGACTGCAGCTAATCCATTTTGGCATATGGGAGGATAAACTATATTTTAGAATTCAGAAATTCTTGTATGGGAGAGAGGCTAGTCCAGAAGAACATTTTTAAAAAGTATTACATGTTTGTGGGAGGAATCATTTTAAAAAATAAAAGGAAAATGGAAGAGTTTTCCAGGCCAAATGTTCTTCAAAGCACTTTTCATTCACCTTTTTAAACCAAAAAGTTAAGTCTAAGAACACCCTATCAAGTCATGGACCTGAAGCCAGTGGAAAAATACTGCTTTTATATGAGGAAGGAGTTTGACCCTGCTGTGAATGTGCTGATGAAGTAGTCCTACTCAGATGTTCCTATTTTTTTGGCACCTAAAAGGATAATAATATTTTATCAGATGTGATGAGAGTTTTTGTGCAGTCTCTGTTTTTTCACCTTCAGATTAAAGGCCTTCTGTCACTTCTGTAACCTTACTGAAAGCAGCCATGGAGCTCAGCTAATCAAAAGTTACAAGTGAGCACGTGGTGCTGAATATGGTGTGTATGTTTTTCTGTGCTTTCAAACCTGTGAATCTAATTCACCTTCACAGAGTGAGCACCCCTTGAGAGAACAGATGAAAAGTATTATAGAAATTCAATTTGTAGTTAATGGCTGAATTCATTTTATACATATATTGTTGTGAAAACAATCAGCTAGCGTCAATGGAGTGTAAATCGATGTCTTAAATAATGCTTACCAACCTACCTCTGAATTATTTATTGGCACATAGGATTGCAAGATATTTGATTCTCATTAACTTCAGCAGGGCCAGGATTTTATTCTTAAAAGCCTTTTTTTTTCTTTTGTCTCCATGGTGTACAATACTGTCATATTTTCTTACAAGACAGCATTTAGGTGGAAACATTAGTCTTTCTGATTCTTTCACTATGAAGGGTTTCAGGGCTGGGGAGATGCCAGCAGGAGCAGCCTCCAAAGTATCCAGAACTTCAGGGAAAAGGCACAACCTAATATTTAACCAGTCTCTTGGCTACCCGGTTTCCCTGCTTCCAGGGAGTAAGTCTTCCCCAAGAGCTGTGCTGCTACTGCCTCCAGACCTGATACCTTAACCTCCTTGAGAAATGGGAGTGAAATAAATTGTTTTGGGGATATAATTTATTGATTTTTCATTTCCTTCCATGTTACTGACCAAAATACCTGTTTTTCTTTCTACTGTTTGGACAACTGATCATGGCTGCACTGTTTTTTCCTAGTGTTAAAATAATACATGGTTGCATGTGCAGTTATAGTGCTTTAAAATAATAGCTCCAAAACAATTTGGGTTTGTAGTCTGCGTGCAGATGCATGTTAACTGCAGCAAACAGGAATTACATCAAGAGCATAGCTGCCTTCAGGCTCCTAATTAAATAGCCATAAGTAGCCATCTGCAGATACTTTAAAAATAAATTGCACAAAAATATTAACTCCTTGGTTGTCCTTGAAACTAGAAGTCTCAAATTATATACACATTCAAGTGATGCAGTAGTGGTGTTTTACTAGGCAGGAATCTGATTCCCAAGCAGAGTTGCATGTTCTTTCCCTTTTTCACTTTGTTTCTTCTTTTCTCCTTTAAAGTCCCAGGGTGGTCTTAAATATTCCAGTTGATGCTAACTTAAAAGTGCCTGTGTCCCCTTCCAGTGTGAGATGATCGGTTTCTTGTCTGGGCAGTTGGTGTGGTTGCTTTCTTGAATTCATCACTATTTAGTTAGTGAAAACTGCACAAAGGAATGGTACAGGGAAGCAAACCAGAAAATAACAATATATTTATAAGAGTCCGTTGTTTGTCTTGTGGAATATTACCCACACTTGGGTCATTCCAGCTTTAAAAAAAAAAAAAAAGTTACCGTAAGGATAAAATACAGGTGCAAAGAAAGGTGACAAGGAGACCTTAAGTGCATAACACCTATAATATGAAGAGAGTTTGAACAGATTAGGAATCTTTAGCTTGGAAAAATGATGACTGAAGGAGGTGATAATATATAGTTTAGTGCATCCTAAAGAGGACAGTTATTCATTACGTCCCATATCACAACAATGAGGAGGCACTCAAGGAACTGATTTGGCAGGAGGTCTAAAACAACTGCAAAGAAGTATTGTTTTTAGCTGAAGACGACCTTTTTGTTACAGACAAAAAGTATCAGCGGATTCAAAAGTTACTAAGCAAGTTAATGGCAGATAGGTCACAGCGAGTATGAAAGATAATAGTCTGAACATAATTTCCATCTCAGGAATTTCCATCTCTTTTGATTGTCGGAAGATGCAGAGGTGTACCTGGGGAAAAATCCCTGAACACCTGCCTTGTTCTTGCAGTCCTTTCCCTGAGCATTCGCTGCGCCTCAGCCCGAGATGGAACAGGCGATTAGGCAGACCTTAGGTCTGACTCATTCTAGTTATTTTTCTGTTCTTAATGCAGTGCAGTCTTTAGCATCTAACTATAAGCATCAGTTTAATTGAAAATATTACCAAACCAGAAAAGCTAATGGGTGTGACTTTCTTACGTTATTGTGGGTTTTTAAATTGTCTTAAATTCCTCCAGAAGCCAACTCAGACTCTGTTTACTTCTCTTTCCAGCCTTGCCTTAGGATATAATGTCAATGGGAAAGCAGAACCCATTTATTATGAATGTAGGAGAATTTCAGTAGGTAATCAGAGCAAAATGGCAGCTTTTCTAAACTTTTTTTGGCTGCAGTATTTAGATGAAATTAAAAGCGATTAACACTTATGATTTTGTATGATTTGTATGAAATTCATCTACTTAGAATGAAAGCTACAGTAGAAGTATTTTGTTTCTAAAAATAAAAAAGGTAATTTTGTGTGTTTTATTAACAGAAATAATAGCTTCAGGTAGTTGTTTTTTTAACAACATAATCAAAAAGAAAATGATGTTTTATGTAAATCCTAACATCAGGGTAATGGTAATAACCTGAAGAATCAATGTATATGTATGCCTTTTACCGAATGTATATTTAAATGCAAAAACTGTTTGAACCTGATTCTTTTCCAGAAAAGCTTTTATAGCCATGTTTTCACTCAGGTCAGTTTTGTAGGAGAAAAAGAACTTTGTCTTGCTAATGAAATGTTATTATTTTAAAAAAGACCACACAAAGCTGCAAGGAGAGGGAGCATTCAGATCATCGACACCCCCACAGTTCCTATAGGCAGCAGAAAGGTATAGTTGCTTCCAGAGGACAATTCAGAGCCCCAAAATTAGACAGAGGTTTTTGACCTGGGTGCTCAGAATCTTCTTCTGGAGCACCTGGTTAGATCCTGGAGCTGGGGGTCATGGTCCTCTCGTGCCATCTCCACCTTTCTGTGTTTGAGCTCCTTAAAAAGAAAAGACAAACAAAAAGCCCCTGGAAATCTGATCTAAATCTAAAGATGAAGTAGATAAATTTACTTTTGTAATCTCTCCTGCATTTCAGTGAATTTGCTTCTTTGTTGTCCTGAATATGCCCTTTTGCAACAATCTTAAGATAAACAGCCCAGAGAAATATCTATTTCCAAAAAAAATTGTCATCAAAACTTTTCTTTTTAACCTTATTGACAGCCCTTCGCTCCCCCCAAATACTGTTCGTATTACATTGTTAAAACAGCTCTACCAAATCAAAGTTTGTGGATTGTGTTAGCTGGACGTATTTTCTTCAAATTGAGCGTTATTAGGACAATAATGTAATTAAGTTTATGATGGATGATGAAATTTCTGAAAATATTTCCTCAGTAGGCTGATAGTTGGTGATAGATGATGTGAGATGATTCCACTATGTGCTTACTGTATTTATATGCAGCTTGTTTATTTCCTTTCCTTTAGTGCATGGTTCTTCTCTCTCTTTGGTGTCCAGTACATCTTCTATTTATTCAACAGTGAGTATAATGAAATGAACAATCTGGGTTTACTAATCAAATTATTGAATTGACTGGTCTTACTGTACAAGTTACTTTTGTCATCCAAGAAGGAGAAAAATGCACTTTTCATTTGAATGTGTTCTGTATACTAGCTCTTAGAGAAATATTTATGTTCTTAAAAAAGTTGTGGATGTTCAGCAGTATCCCCATTAGACAGCAATTCATTTTTTGAATCAATGTTTTACAGCTAGTCTAAATAGGTTTTGCTGCAAAGGACCTCAATGGATCTGAGGAGATTTGAACTTTAAATTTGCTGAATAAAGTCATTTCAACCTTCTATTAAGGATTTGCATAGTTTAAATAGATTTTTTTAATAGCATAGGTTTTAATAATTGTAAAGAAGCCGTTACTGTTCACTATGGCAGTAATATTTTCTCCACAAGTATGTATTCATTTAGGTTATCTGATCCTGAAATAAGGTTTACTGGAGTTTGAAAATACAATGTTTTAAAAATGTGTGTTGCATTTGCTTATTTTAACAGTCTCATGAAGGATTTTCTATTTAGAACATGTAATATGGAAGACTTACTAAATTAAGGCTAATGGGGAGGTGAGGCTGCGACATGTACACCATACCTTGCGTAGCTTTTTTCTAGCTAGTTAGGGTGTTCACTGCAGTGACCTGGGGCCGGACCGGGTTCCAGTGCACACAGGACTGTACGGAAGTATTCAGCAGCTGATGTTTAAACCCTGTGGCTTCACTGCTCTCAGCATCCGAGCTAGCTCTATTAAAGCTGGATCATGTATTTCTGGCAAGCTACAATCACAGTTTTGGGGTGTTCTTAAAACATAACCTTTTAAAAAGCAAACAGTGGGTAATAATTAACTTCTGAAATATGTGTTAATTGAAGAGAGTCTTTAATTTCAAATGGTTGCGCAAGTATGATGCAACCCCAGGCTTACCACACATCCACAGCTGAAACAAGCTTGCATGGTACGATAGTACATTAAAGGGCTTGCTCTTGGAAGAGCATGCATAACTGCTTGTGAAGAAAGGTCTGTCAGGCCAACACAGTATATTATTTCACATACTTATTTAATTATAAGCAGGCTATACGTGTAACACAGCCTTAAGACCGTGATAATAAATGATTGAAAATACTGCCTGTCATTAACCTTGCCTCAAGCAAGGTCTCTATGAAGCCAAAACCGATAACATGCTGGAAGGATGGAAGACAGACCTT
Organism: Apteryx mantelli; assembly: GCF_036417845.1. Lineage (NCBI taxonomy): Eukaryota > Metazoa > Chordata > Aves > Apterygiformes > Apterygidae > Apteryx > Apteryx mantelli. The sequence continues at coordinate 37,416,311 of NC_089981.1, read as the reverse complement.
TCCTCTGGGCTGTCGTTTATAACCATGAGAGCCGCGAGGAGCAGTCTGCAGTTACTGTCTTAAGTTCCTGTCTTGTGTTGCTTGCTGCCCAGCAGGAGTGGCTCCTAATAGTGTGGTTTGATGGGTATAATTTTCATGATGGCTGGTACTGGACGTGTTTACACAAGGATAGTGGAGCGTGTAGCTTCCTGCCATATAGTTCTGCTTAGCTGATAACTCTGGTTAGAAGCTAGCCATAATAACCAAAGTTTCACTGTGCAGGCCACAATGGGAAGTCAGTACGTTCACTTTGCATGCTCAGATAACTAGCTGTGGGTCCTCAGCTTTTCATCACCGCAGCGCCTAGACAGCACCCAAACGGTAGTCAGTTTTTTCACAGCGTCACTGTGGAATGCAAAAGTATGGTCTCCATCCTGGCAAGCTGAGGCTGGGAATAAGGGATTTGCCCAGGACCACACATGTTCTGTGACACTACTGGCTCTCCTGAGCCTCGTGCAGTCCCTTATGCACTGAGCCAGGACTTGACCTGTCCCCAGTTCAAACTCAGAGGCTTGCTGTTTGGCAGGCTGGGAAATGAAGCCAGAATTTGGCGTTTTTCCTGCAGGAAACAGTATTGTGCAAGTAGCCTGCTTTCTTTCTCCTGTGGAGTAAATAAATTAGGAGATTATTCTGGATTGAATATGGATGTGGAAATCCTAAATAAGAAATTCTTATTTGAGTTTTACATGCAGGAAACTTGACATGCTGGTTATGAACTGTTGCAATGTCCTCATGTATTTTCCTGTTTTTATTTTACAGCCTGAAGAGAAGTGCCAGTCAGAGGTACGAGCACATTTTTTTTGACAGGCATAAATGTTCTGTCAAGACACTCTGCTTTTTGTGTCTTGCTATTACAATTCTCCATATTAAGGTGCAGTAAAGTGATTTTTTAAAATATGTAGATTCGCAAGCTACGAAGAGAGTTGGATGCATCCCAAGAAAAAGTGTCAGCTCTGACAACTCAGTTGACTGCCAATGTGAGTACAATTCAGAGAACAAACTCTTACCGGGAATGCATATGATGCACCAATTACCAACCCAGTTTTTCTAAGTGACAAAAAGGTCTTTAACGTTTGGTTCTTATTGCCTGTGTGTCTAAAAAAATAACTATATGCATTTGGAACCTTTCCGTAAATAACATACTCTGTCCTACTGAATTGTCTTATGCATTTATTTAAATACTGAATTGTAATATTTAGTTGGCTTTATACATATGTAAACCATCTTCAGATCTTGAAAGATCATTGAAGGCTAACTCTGTTTTTATAAATACATGTCTTGTTTTGATGTTGGGGTGGGATGAGATACAGATGGGGGTTATAATTGGTGGGAATAAAAATTTATAGGAACTTGCATTTTTCCTTGCTTAAAAAGTGGGCTAATGGAACGTTAGGTAACAGTGGCCCAAGGGGCACTGAGAACTGATTCACAGTTATGTTTGAAGAATGAACAAATCTGATTTTTGCCAGTGTGGTCAATAGTCTTACTTGTTTCCTATGAGGAATTTGAATTTGATGAGGAAGTAATGTAAGACGCTGAATTTTTTAGGTGACACTTGGAAAAAAAGATTTTGAAGCCAAGAGGTGTTGAGGCAACACTATGTATGACCCTGAGCAAGTTTATTTGTATTTTCTGTGCTGTAGTCACAGATAGCAGAAATCTGAAAAACAGAAGCTCGCTAGAAAAATAAGCAATTCTAGAATAAATAAACTACACATGAATAGTCATCAAATCAGATCACACTTGTATCCTAAGCTTATGGGAAAGCGTAAACATGAGAACGCATGCTTACTGAAGAGGACATTCCTGTCCCTCAGCTCTTGGAATAGGTGGAATACTGAACTTGGCACAGTAAAGGACAGCTTTCATCTGAGCAGTGACACCTACCACAGGATGGATTCAGGGGGAAATCTGCTGTAATGTTTGCTGCAGACATCACAGTGCTTCATCCAGCTTGCAATATAGAAAAGGAAAACCAACAACACAGTAAATGTGTAAGCCAAATAAAAGTGTTACAGCTTCATGTAGCTATTCAGTTGTTTTCCCAAGAGGAGGAAAAATTTTTTCAAAAATTAAATTCTTATGTTTTCACTGCAACTTTGTGAGGATTGGGTACATTAGTTGTTTTCCAACCAGATGCTTCTTTCACATGTGAACAAGTAAGCTTTATTCTCTTTTTAAATACAGACCAATTCTCCTGTGTTTGGTTGAAGGACAAGAATTAGGGTTATTTAACAATGTGATAAAAAATAAAGAACTTGGTCAGCTATGCAACTCATGTAACTCTGGCTTAGTTTTGCTGCATCCTTCTTTATGCAGTGTTTGGATTTAGTAGGCTGTTATTCAACACAGGAGTTAGTAGCCAGTCTTCAAGAGCAGTAAGTAGCACATGCTTAGGGAAAGAGTAGAAGGATCAGGGCATGTATAGTGATTCTGCCCTTGTCTGCCTACCCCAGGTCCCATTAATTTGCCCAATAAGTTTGTGCATGGTTACTACTCCTGTCTTTGGGGGAATCATTTTTTTTATGCATACTGCTACTGTACTTTTTTTTTTTTTTTTTAAGAAAGTTAGCATCATTTATCACTTTGCTAATATTTCATTCTTGCTTCATTCACTTTGCTAAAATTTTCATTCATTCTATTTAAGCTTCTTGGATCTGAACCTGTCCCTCATTTGCTCATGAATCAGCTACAGCTTGCTGCAGAGATGTCTCTAAAACTGTCCTACTAACATGTTTCCATATCATTCTGGGTTAGCTTCTTCTCTTTGGAGAATGTACTTTTTTTCCATGTAAAAGGCCAGGTCTGTACCCAACAAACTTTAGGCAGATCAGTTCTGTTTGTAGAGACAATGCTTTATGACATTTCCTTTACAGGAGATTTTTTTTAATGCTTTTAATGTAAGCAGTTTGAATTCCTATCCTCATTTGAAGTATCAAATCTTTTCTGATTTTTCCTCTATGCACACTTGCAAACTTGGAGTTACTCTAAGGCCATCTGGGGCAAGAATTTGTGAAAAGGGTTCCTGCAAACTAGAAAGTAAAATTAGCTATTTTCTAAAGCTCACTATCCATTTGCCCCCCTTTTTTTTTTTCTACTTTTGCAAAGATGTGAATTGAGATTCTTGAGTATTACTGAATATCGTTTTTTTTGTTCCCTGCCTGTCCAACAGAAACTTTTCAGTCTGTTCTTTAAATAAATATTTACATTTTCAAACACGTAGTGAGGGTTTAACTTATTTTTGCTATTTTTCTCACAGTCTCAGCTCTGCTTGTTTTCACAGGGGCTGGTGGGAACAAGAGATGCATGTCCCCATGTTATTGTACTGCTCATGTTTGTTTTCATTGCGAATGTGAGAACAGTTATTTAGGATAAGTCATCTGTGCACTGCTGATGAGTAAGTCTGGAATGGCTCTGTGAAAGATTTTGCCTTTCTGTATACACTTAGGTTGAGAGAATGTCCTTTTCTGCATGGAGAGTTTTTGCACAATTTTACTTGTGCATATATGATTATTTTTAATGAAAAAATAAAATGTTATTAGTTGATACAGTTATTGTAGGTCATCATGTGTAATTAAGCAAATTTTTAATTGAATTATGCCTGTTATTTATTCACATGCCTATACATATTCATGTGTATCTGTAAAATAATGCCTCGTTGTGGCACTAGAAACATAGTTCCCTTTTATCAGGTTCCTTCCATCTTCTCCCTCTACCTTTCCTCTTCTTTACTTTTTGTTCACTTCAATTCTAGCCTAATATCCTTAATATAATCAGCACGGGGTTCTCGGTATTTTGGGGGGAAACAGGAAAGGGTAGCGAGCCCAGGCACTAGGAAGTTCTAGATGATATTTAGCAAATGGACTTTCACTGTGAGTGGGATGCACTCAAATTTTGGGGAGGCCTTTTAGCTGAATACAAGCGCAGCTGCTGAGCAAGCATCCGTGGGCAAGCTGCAGAATTGCAGTAGTCCAGTCCCCATCATTATCCCTCTCTGTGGAGGAGGCATCTTAGCGCTCCGCTCACTTCTCTGGCTTCCCGAGTTCGCCCGCTGGACAGCACGACGTGAACTCTACCTCTGTGACTCCCACGGTCTGTTTGCCTGAAAACAAATTGCTTCGTCCTCAGAAACTGACCTTGATATTACTAATTTTGCTGATATGTTATCTGCTGTCCAGTATATGGAAAGGGTGATCAACTAACTTGGGTTGGATATGGGTAACTAAGCATGACTTGTTAAATTAGTTACTTATAAGGCTATGAATTTTTAAATTAACTTTCTATGTTTTCTAGTAAACATACTTTTAAATCTAAAAATATTAATCTTCATGTAGTGATTTTAAGATTGTACATATTTAGGATCATAGCTTAATAACTAAGGGGAAAAAAAGCCTTGTTGGATTTGTTAGGATTTATTAGTCTCCTTCACTATTCCCTTTGCTTACAAAATTCCACAGTATTTGGGCAGTCTTGCACAGTCTACTGGCTGGCTGGGTTACCAGTCTTTTTCAGATCTCTGAACTGTTAGTCTACAAACAGTATGATAGCTATCTTTAGTCTGCGTTTCTTTTAATGTAAAGCTAACACATCAGTATGTGATAACATTTTTATGACTTCATTTAAAAACGTTTGCAAAAAACACTTTTTTCTAAACTCTTATAAATATCAATTCTTCAAACATTTTAACGAACTTTTAAACCTAATTGTAGTTCCAGAGAACTGAAGTTTTATATGTAGTCTCTAGCATTTGGCAATAAAAACAATCATTTTTCTTTGCCTTCAGAAGCATTTAATTCTCTCAATTATCATCACATACTTAATAATTGCTTATGAGAAAATGCAGATGGTGCATTTTCAAGCTTTCTCTGTTCATCTAAAATGCACTCTTAAATTGCCTTCTAATATCTTTAAATTGAAACACTTATAAGTTTTATAGGCTATTTTATACTCCTTTACTCAATTTCATTTCTGTTATATGATTTTTCAATTGGCTTTTAATGACAGTACTGTTAAGAAACAAAGCTACCACTCCTTTCTTTACTTGACACAAAACAATTAAATATAAACAGAGTTTCAGAAATGTCCTCGGTGTAAGACCTTCTCATAGCAACTTCTTATGGTTTTTTTGAGTTCTCATCATCTAGTTTAGTACAGATTATGTAAATCTTGACTGTTTAATTAAAAAATTAGAAGTATCATGAGAGAATCTTGAAAGTTCTCTGATGCAAACTTGTACTCTTGCCTTTCTTTTTCTGTGTTAAATTTTAGTTCTGTTTTCCACTGTGTCAAGGCCACTATAGAAGTCTGGAATTCAGGGGGAAATATTCATAAAGAAAATATTTATCTAGTTGGAAGGCAGTTTCTGGGTGATGCATCTTCTATATCTAAAAGTTTGTTTTCTGTTTTACTTTATACTTTATTTCTTCCTTTCTATTTTATTTTAATTGTCAAGGCATCCACCTAAAACTTATGAGTGCTGCTGCCTTTTCTTTTATTTATCATTACTGTCTGGAAGAGCTTTAAAATTTTTGCCAAAAGCTCTGTGGCAAGAGTTACATTAACTGTGTAAGAGGGTACTTGAAGACTATCACGAAGTAACTCTACAGATGCTAATAAAGACCCATATAAAAAGTCAGAGATTAAGTCTCCATTCAAAAATTTAATAGCAGGAGATGTTTGGGCATGGTTTATTTTGTCTCTTTTTCCTTCCTGTGTTTCATGATAGGAGATCTGTTTTCCAAAGTGTTTGGCATCAGCTGCCGCCCAGCAGGGCATGGTTTATAGCCCCAAGCTGCATGATTTCAGAGTGTGCTGCTAGCAGTCGCTTTACATGAGTGACCTGTCATGTTCTAAAGTTTTGCAATTGGTCTGTTGCCTTTGGCACTTCTAATTTTCCACAATTAAATTATTCCTGGAAATTTGTTTATAAATATTTTGGCAACGTATGCTCAATTCATATGGCCTTTTCTAATCTCTCCTATTTTCTCTGTATCATTTATACAACAATGACAAAAAAGAAATACACTAAGTAGTACATTTAAGTACCTGCATAAATATTCTTGTTTGTGGGAGAGAGCAGAATACTCACTCTTCTGTGTCATTTAACTTTCAGGCTCACCTTGTGGCAGCATTTGAGCAGAGTCTGGGAAACATGACCATTAGACTGCAGAGCCTGACAATGACAGCTGAACAAAAGGCAAGTCTGAGAAGTATTTGTGGAAGATATAGTTACAATGATGTGTATCCCAGATGGGCAGATCCAAGGTGACTTTTAAGGATTGTCACAGCTGTGGTGCTTTTGACAGATTTAGAGGGAAGCTGAACTTTTCAGTTGCATTTAAAGTAAAATGTGTATGTGATTTAGACCAATTTATTGGTGAAGACTTTAAGGCAAGGGGAAGGGCACTGTCAGTACAGAAGTCTGAAGTTCTGTTCCCAGCTTTGTTGCTCTTGCTCCTTCAGTAGCTGTAGAAAAGATCACGTACGATGTTTGCCTTAGTTTTCTCAATTGTAGTGAAGTAGTAAAATGTAATAAAAGCTTGGTAGAAAATACTTGTTTGCTTCACTGTTATGTTATGACAGCCAATCAGGTTATTCCTACAAATTGTTGCTTTGGATGCTAGCCTTCAGTATTGCTTCTTTTTATGATATATTTCTTCCCATTGCATCCACATGTGTGCATGTCCAAAAGAAATGCTATGACAAATCATTGCAAGATAAACAACACTGGATTTTTAAACAGTGTACCTCAATATACATTATTGCTGTGTTAAAGAGCATGTACATTTTTGCAATTGAGTATTGCAATAACCAAGCTATTTTGTAGTCTGTTGAGGGTGTGCTTCCCCAGATAGGTCAAACCTCATTTTCATCTCTTTTTACATATATATTCCCTAACTGCTCTATGAAGTACCAGGGCTCAGCTCGAAAGATAGTACCTTGGGAGCCGTTAGATACCATCTGTGTTTTCAGACATATCACCAGTTTTGTTTCATCTTCAAGGATTCAGAACTGAATGAGTTAAGGAAGACTATCGAACTACTGAAGAAGCAAAATGCTGCTGCCCAGGCTGCCATTAATGGAGTCATCAACACACCTGAGCTCAACTGCAAAGGTGAGAAGCAAGCACTACATTTAGCAAGTGTGCAGTGCTCATGAGACATGAGTCCTCTTGGTAGTATCTGATGTAACTGTACCTGTCAGAGATCTATTTTGTCTCATGACCACGCTCTAGTAACTTGTTTTGGTATAATGTGGGGTTTTTAAATGGATATCTATGTAAACAGTACGGTAAATTCTATGATGAAATGATTGAGAAAGCATTTTAACAAAACTTTTCTGTGTGATCTCTCCGAATTTACTGTCAGCATTTAGTAATTCACCCCTCTAGATACTGACATGAAAAGGGAGCAAAGAAGCCCTTCTCCAAGCTGTGTCATGCTGTGTAATGGCCTTATTTTCTTCAGCATTTTCTATAATGTCCTGAATGTAATTTTCCTGAATTTGACTGAATGCAGTCGTGTAATATCTCACTTCTATTACTCCCAGTGATTTATGCTGGGACAGATTGCTGAAGAAAAGGTTGGAAGGATCTGTGTCTAAAATTTTAATCTCTTCATGAGAAACAAGGATTAGGTAGCACTGCTTTGAACTACACAGTGCCTCAGTTGGTGCAAATGACTGTAAATTTGTTTATTTCCCAAAATATTTCTTTAGAATTGAATGATTAACACAGAATATCAAATTTCTTAAATAATTTTGGCATTGCCTCCCGTGAATCCAGGTACTGGAGCTGCTCAGCCCACAGACCTGCGGATCCGAAGGCAGCACTCTTCAGATAGCGTCTCCAGTATTAACAGTGCTACCAGCCACTCTAGTGTGGGAAGCAACATAGAAAGTGATTCAAAGAAAAAGAAGAGGAAGAACTGGGTGAGTGTATTTTAACAGATTGTGTGAGGTTTATATAAAATTGTCAGAACATGCACAGTGAAATCTAGCCGTTCAACTCCTCCTTCCTCCATTTCATGCAACAGGTCAGCACAAGGACTATGCACTGTTTAAATCCTGTGTAAACTCTCTTTTGAAGACTTAATTGGATTGTAACTGATGTATATGCTTGTGTTGACTCTGCGTAGGAATGAATTTTACCTTAGCAGCCAAAAGGCCAGTTGTAAAGCAGAAATAACTGTCAAAGATCCGTTTTGGCTAAAAGTAATACGGTGTCCAATCCCTTAGGGAAAACTCCACGTCTGTCATTAAAGTAAAACAAATCCATAATGAGAGAATATTTTTACTTTTTTTTCTTTTTGGCTTATAGTGCTTTCTTCTTTCAAGTGAACATGTTATATCCTTTCTGAGATCTCTGTTTTGAACATTACCATGGAGCTCTACAAGAAAAAAAACACCAATTTTAAAAAAATTATTGTGATAGACATTTATTCCATGAGGTTTTGCAATACTTACCTTTCATTTCCAATTTTTCCTTCTTTGCTCATCATTTACTGTGTACAAGGTACCCTGTACTGGAGGAAAGGTACATCCTATTAAACTCCATTTTGAATTAGACCGTAACTGCCTTAGTGACCTTAGTCTGATTGTAGTTTGTACTGAAGTCCCTAGCTCCTATAATGTAGCCAGCAAAGCAATCCACCCCTTCCTTCCCACTGAATTTAAATCTTCTTAGATCTTTTGAGTATACAGATAAATCTGTATTGCTACAAAATGTTGTTTGAGCTGGGAGAAGTTTGATCTGTATTTGCATGTGATCCTCTTAGAAAGTTTTATGAAACTCCTGTACGATAAGAAACAGTTTCTTGAGTAGGATCTTATTTTAATGTCCTTTTTATGCCAGTGGTTTCACTTCAATATGTTGCTAGCTCCTTCATAATAGTAGTATTTCTTCTCTGACCCTAAAATCGTTGGTTGAATGGAAACAACGTCATCTCCAAATCCTTGTCATATGTTAATTACCAACAAGGTAATTTGCTGTAACTTGTAAATTGCTAGTGACTCGCTTAATTTCTATGAGATTAACTTTTTGTGATCATAACCTTAGTTAAGATAAATACACATTTTTTAAATTTTTTGTTTTAGCTTATATTCTTTGTTATTGTAACCTAGTAAATCTCATCCTATAGCAGCCTATGTTTCTCATTCAACACACGACTATCTTTAAGGAAGATTAAGGAAACATCTCTTTATTATAAAGAGGAATAAACATTATAAAGAGGAATAAATAAATTATAAAGAAGAATAGATAAAAAGTGGAAGAAACAGGAGAGTAGTTTGTTTTTTTTATTGAAAATGAGCACATTGTTGTAAAATGAAGAAGCTAAATCAGGATTTTACTGAGAAAATATGTAAGTTGTGTTTGACTCACCCGTTGTTTATTTCGCAAGTACTGGTGACATTCTCAGCCAAAATCTTTTTATGTAGAAACAATGCAGCTGACCAATCAGGACTAAAACAAAAGATTTTCAACATTTCTTACCATAGAAATCCTAGTCTAGTTAAAAGTGACTTTCAGCTCATATTAAACCAGACTCTCTGCAACATGTAGTTTGCGATAGTGTTAAGCAGTGTTTAACTGTAGCTTCAGGATAACATCAGTTTAGTCGCATTAATATTCAATTTTCTACTTGTTTGATAAATGGCAGTCCTGTTAAAAAGGACTTTTTAGTTGCAGATAGGTAGAGAAAATTCAGTGGCTTCTGCTGGTGAAATACCTGTCCCTGCAAAGAAGAATAAAATATTAACTTGGTTGTTGGCCAAAAATTTCTTCTGAACCATGGAGAAAATATAGTTTAAATAGTTAAGAGATCTGGATCTTGTCTCCCTCAAGTAGTGCAAAAATGAATGGTTGTTTGAACCACCCATTTCTAGAATATATAGGGCTCCAGTTTCAAAGTATCTTCTGGTATTTGTTGATTATTGGTCATGTTTGTCTTAGAAATCCAAAGCTTTCCTTGTCACTGGCTTTATCTGTTAAAACATGTCTTTTTTCCTTCCCCCTCCTTCTCCCTTTTGCTTGTGCTTCTTCTGGCAGGTCAATGAGGTAAGGAAGACCTACTTTGAACTATGAAATACAAAGCTAACCCACCCATTTACATGACTAACCATTTCAGCATCATTAACCTTGACTGAGCCGTGTTACATTATAGCTGCAAGTTACAACATTGCTATAAAACCCACTGCACTGAACAGAATTTTGTGTTTGTTATGAAATAGTTATTTTAAAAATAGGAGGCATTGATATCCAGTCCTATTGAAAATTTACCTTATTAATCTCATAAAATTGTTTAGGAAAAAAAGCTTTTGATTTTCTTTTACCCCTATTAAAAATACATGTGAATATGGCTGTATTGTTTGGAATATTTGCATGTTAGAGTTTTTACTCTGTGGCTTTGTTGTCTGCTTTCATTGTTAATGATGTCTCCACTCTTGTGGTGGTTTTTTTTCAGTTACGCAGCTCCTTCAAGCAAGCTTTTGGTAAAAAAAAATCTCCCAAGTCAGCATCTTCTCATTCAGATATTGAGGAGATGACCGATTCTTCGTTACCTTCATCACCAAAGCTACCACACCATAACTCAACTGTTTCAACACCATTGCTGAGAGCTTCTCATTCCAATTCTCTGTAAGTGGCTTTTTTTTTTCTTTTTTTTTTTTTGCCTTTGTAGTAAGTGATTTGGAAATGCCAGATTTGGAAAATGAAGTGGAAGGAATCTCACTGTGCTGGCAGAGCAATAGAGAAATAGCATGTTTAGAAAAGATCCTAGTTTTACCGGACACTCTAGGCCGCTTTCCAGAATCAAACAGATTCTGTGTAAGAATCTGCAAATCTGTATAAGCACCACAAGAGTTTGACAGCTGTTCAGTTGCATGCATTACCAAAAGCAGTTGCTCACCATGAGGCCACAGTAGAAGACACAGTGGCCCAGAAAAGACTGTCCTGCAGATCAGAGCTGGTCTGTTGCCACTGGCTTGGTCCTACTCCCAAGGGATATTTTTATTATCTCCCAGACAAAAGCCCTGTTTTGCTAAGTGCGTTGTATCTGGTAATATCCTTAACCCTGTCATAGTGGCAAAACAATGAGCAAAGATACTACTGCCTACTTTGGCTGTTCTGCAGTCTGCACAGATTACAAGCAGAAGATAGGAAAGTTGAATTTATATGTAAGCTGATTCCCAACCCATTGCCTTGGCATTGGTAGGAAGCCAAAAATCACTGTACCTTTACCATAGTATAATTTAATATTTTTTGGGGGTGTTATCTCAGCAGAACCTGTTCTGTATGAAGAATATTTATAGCCAGGGTGACCTTGGAGTGCAGTACTAATTGGATCTCTTGCTATTAATTAGTCAAACCAGGTCAAGTCTGGGATTTTGCTTTCTCTGTTGGCTAAAGACAGCACCTATTTTACTAATCTGCAGTGATGAGTTCCTAGTTAAGTAGACAGATTCAGATAAAGGTAAGAATTTACTGGGAATCAAACATCACAGTTTAGTGATAGAGCTGCACTGATCTAACATCTTGCATCTGATGAATGGAGGCAATCTCCTCCTCCTTCCTTCTGTATCTCTCTGCTGCCTGTGCCTGATCCTTCCCTTGCACTGGTTCTGCTACTTATCAGGCAATTCCATGGAGCCGATTCAACATATTAAATTATGTGAAAAATAATATGACAAAAATGTGAATATTTTTTCCTGGGTTAGTGAGTTGAATTGGCTCAGTTCCAGAGATGACATGAGGGCATGACAGCACAGCCAGGAGAAGGCTGGGCAATGAGGAATGGGAACAAAGTTGCCCCTTTTGATAGTAGCAAGTTATTAGATGGGCTCATCTGTATGACCAAACCATACCCATCTGCTTGTGTTTGTATGAGAATGAAATACAGGCTTTAAAGTCAGGGCTTCTGCGTTGTTGCTTAACTCACTTTACATTCATGGGAAAGTTGCACACGATCTTGATGTTTCATTTTGGCCACCTATGAAATAAAGTTAAACAATTGACTTAGAGCACTGTTAAGTCTAAATTCACATTTACAGCATGCTTGGAAAACTTTGTAAAACAGATTTTCTGTCAGTTTTGTCAGTCGCTTCTTCACTTGAGTAGGGATAAATACAAAAAGTTGTCAGAGATAGCACTGTCAAACCTGTAATTATCAGACAGCCTTACGAACTTGTAGATGTCATACAAAACTTCCAGCCTGATTTCAAAGCAAATGCATCTGAATAAGTACCCAAACTTGAATTTTTGCCATCACTTGTTTTCATATAAAGAGATGAAAACAATAGCAATAGTTTTCAGCCAAATAATGGTGGTGAAATGTTAGTATCAGACGATAGTTTCTCATGACTGCAGCAAGTTGTGCTTTAGAACTCTTAAGGCCAGAAAACTGGCAAATGATGATCCCATCTATCTCAGTCAAAATACTATGTGCATACGTCTTGTCTTGACTAGACTCTTGAAAGCGAAAAGGCTAAGCACAGGCTAAGAAAAGAGCAAATACATGAACTGAGGAAAGGGTAGTGTGTGTATTTTGGCTTACTGGCTTTTTGGTGGGGAAAACATCTCTCATTAACCTGACTTAGGGAGAGACATTTTAAATGAAATCTCCCTCAAAGCATGCAGCTGTGTAGTTGATCTTTCTATGGATACATTTACATGTGTGCTGAAATGTTACTCATCCAGAATCTTTCTGGGAGGAGAACGAAAGAAGAACACAAAAATTTTTTTAAGCATGAGTGCTTTAAAGTGAACAGGAATTTATCATGCTTGAGTAGGTGTAGAGTTCCAAAGCCCTCCAGAACATTTCAGGGAAACCCAGCTGTGCACACCTGGTGAGCTTTAAATCTTTCCGTAAACTCATCAATCTCCAACCGACTGCTGCTACTGCCTGCACCCCCTTCACTTACTTGGATTCTGGCTTTAAAATATTTCCTTTATGGCAACTACCATGAAAAAAATGAACACTATCCAATAGTAGATGATTTCCAGAATTCTGTTTCATATGCTGATTAAAGAAAAATTACCTTCAAACATATCTGTTTGACTAGTCTCTAATTTTTTCATGACTTATTTAACACCTGATTTATGTTATCATTGACACAATAAACCAAAACTTTTGCCTCCTTCCTGCAGAATAAGAGAGGTTTCTTTTTTCCTTTTACTAATAAATGCCAGTGAAACACTATGAAAATTAACAAGTGATCTAGTTTAGTGCCTATATTTCAATTTTCTCCAGTATTTCTGAATGCACTGACAGTGAAGCTGAAACAGTCATGCAGTTACGCAATGAGCTAAGAGACAAAGAGATGAAGTTGACTGATATTCGTCTGGAAGCCCTTAGCTCTGCTCATCAGCTTGACCAGCTTCGGGAGGCGATGAACAGAATGCAGGTAGGAAATAACCGCCCCAAATATTACAGTGTATGTTCACATGCTAAAGACTGGTCATCCCACACTCTGTACAGATTTTAAAGTAATTCTGAAGTTTTTGAATGCTTGTTAAAAGTCCCATTTTGCTTTCTTACAATATTATGCCCAATGCTTAGTTAAAAATCAAATTGAATGCATTTTGCCTCCCTGAACTCTGCAACCATAGTAATTTCAACCTTAGAAACCCATGGGGAGACTATTTCATTGACTAACAGTCTCTTAAACAGTTGCCATGCTCTAGCTTAAAGTGGCTTCATTTCAGTGTTCAGTAAATTCCCATGTATTTATGTTTTGTAGGATACTTTGAAAAGTTTTATGGAAGGGATGTTATAATAATTAAAGATCATTACTTTATTAAAATAAATTAAAATATTATGAAAATTGCATTTCTACTAAACTAGTGTGTATTTTTCAGTTACTTCTGTTACTCTCTTTTAAGTGTATGTTTTCACTGTGCCTCCTAACTACTGAATTGTCTTTTGAAGAGTGAGATTGAAAAATTAAAAGCAGAAAATGATCGGCTGAAATCTGAAAACCATGGCAGCTGTAGCAGGGCTCAATCTCAGGTTTCCATTTCATCCTCCCCAAGACACTCAGTGGGTCTCTCTCAACACAGTTTGAACCTCACGGAGTCGACCAGTCTCGGTGAGTTTAATGAGAAACATGGTGGGCAGGTTTTATCCTGTACTTGGAAGATTTGGTTTGGTTAGCTGTGGAAAAATGAAAGCATGAGAATTATTAACAGCTAAGGTGTGGAAATATGTCAGGAGCTGGCAAAAAGCCTTCTCTTCGAATGTCATCATCGGTCTGCTACACCCCAGAGCATGGTTGTCCAATTATGAGCTCAGCTACAGAGAGCCATGTTCAGAGCCATTTAATGGTGTACATTTGCCAGGGAGCTGTTTTATTTGGTAGGAAGGAAAATACAGAGTAAGTGACTAATAAATTTCATTGTCCTTCCCATTTTAAGAGTAATCTTCATATTTGCTAGGGAAGTCAGTAAACCTGGTTCTCGCATTTTATCTCTGGACATGAGAAGCCCAGATGTTTTTTGTTTGACTACAGTTAGAGGCATGAAGCTTGTTGTTGTCAAGATACAGCTGTGCAGCCGTTGATGTTTTCTGTTCGCAGACATGCTGTTAGATGACCCTGGCGATGGCTCTGCTCGGAAAGAAGGAGGCAGGCATGTTAAAATAGTTGTCAACTTTCAGGATGAAATGAAATGGAAGGAGGTGAGTTGTATTTTGTCTCCAGTTTTGAAATACGAGCGACTTTGGATTTGAATTCTCTGCCATGTTCCAGTCTGTTTTGCAGGCTTTTATTTCCAAAACATTTTAAAAATTTTCTCAGCAAAATAATTCACCAGTGTATCACTACTGATAGACAAGGCACTCACTAAGCTCCTGCTTCCTTAGAACTGCAGAATGCCAACAACTCTGGTTCAAGTTGCCTTACGGGACTAGTCTGCAATAGTTTTTTTGTTTTGTTTTGTTTAATTAAACAACACAAAAAAATAGGCAGTATTTTAATTACCTTACGCAGGCTTGTCTGACATGATTAGGATTTATTGATTTAAATTTATCCGTGTGTGCATTCAGGATTCCAGGCCCCGCACCTTCCTCATAGGCTGCATTGGAGTCAGCGGCAAGACCAAATGGGATGTTCTGGATGGCGTTGTTAGGCGGTTGTTTAAGGTAAATGAGTACAATGTGCTGTGAGTTTGAATTCTCCCATTCAGCGTTCCCAGCATATTTGACAACAGGAAGCCTATACAGGGGCTCAGATATGCATCCTGATTTGAATTTGGGTTTACATCCAGGAAGCACTGAATGTTGTTCCTCTGTGACAATCTTGTCTCTGACAAAGACTCAGTGTGTGACTTTGGGCAAGTCAGCTAACTCTGCTTTTCTTAGTTTCACCATCTGTAAAGTACATAGTTACTTGTCTACTCCATATGGTTTTTGGGAGGATTAACTTAGTAGCGTTTGTACGGGATTTTGACAGTACCAAGCAATACTTAACTCTCAGAGGGTTTATTACTATTGTAGCATAGAACCTACAGGCACAAAGATGGCAATGTTGCCTAAATTTTCATATCCCTTTTTCACCATAGGAGTATATCATTCATGTGGATCCAGTGAGTCAGCTGGGACTGAATTCAGACAGTGTTCTGGGCTATAGCATTGGAGAAATCAAACGCACAAATAGTGCAGAGACACCTGAGCTGCTGCCTTGCGGCTACCTAGTTGGAGAAAACAACACCATTTCAGTTACTATCAAAGGTAATTATACTTGATTCCTCGGTCATAGTTTTCAGTAATTACAGTTTTATCAAAGTTGCTGCATCAAGAAACTCGGAGGAGTGACACCTTTTTATTGTGTTTCTTTTTCCTGTCTCTGTGTTCAATTTACTGGCATTGTAGCCCTTGTCTTCCCGTTTGATAGAGACAGTGCTAGGCACTGCAGAGATTTAGTGACCATTTATAAATTCAGCAAATTTTCAACCTGTAGCAGTAGAAATAATTATACACATAGCAGTTTTCTCCAGAGGTCTTAAATTGGTGCCTCGAGTCATGCTGGAAAACGCTTCACACCGCAAGTGACACAGTGGAATTGTTTGAGCGGGACAGTACTATTCCAAATAAATAAAATCCTCAGAATTTCATTCACCTCTATGTAACAGCTGTATTTGCTATTTACTTTATGCAGAATAAAAAAGATTAGGCTTTATCTAACTTGCTTAAGAGTCTCT
Source organism: Apteryx mantelli (assembly GCF_036417845.1). Classification (NCBI taxonomy): domain Eukaryota; kingdom Metazoa; phylum Chordata; class Aves; order Apterygiformes; family Apterygidae; genus Apteryx; species Apteryx mantelli. The sequence continues at coordinate 37,400,083 of NC_089981.1, read as the reverse complement.
CCTTAGGTAAGGCAGGATCCCAGAATCCAAGATATCTTAAGCTCTGGATCTTCTTTGAAAGAAATTTTTTCAAAATGTGTTGTTTTCAAAATTTGCATCAGTTTCATTATGTGATGCTGATAAGAACGTAATGTTTATATTTCTCCCATAAGCCCATTTGGTTTCTTAGGAAACCATTTTTATAGGACTATTATGAAACTAGATTTGAGGATAAATCCTCAACCACTGTATTTTGAATGTACATCAGCTTGCCCCAGGTTACGCCAGTGAAGCATCTAGCATAGATCCACATAGAGCTGTAGAGCAGCATGATACTCATGAGCTATGCCAGACTCCCGGTAGCGCAAGTTCAGAGTGTGGCTGTGGCATTTAACTGAAAGTATTTTGATTTCCGAATATTAGTAAAAGAAATCAATTACCTTGTGTAGCAAGCAGAAAGACAAACTAAGCCAGGAAGTATCCCAGTTTACTGAGGCTTGATGCAAACCCAGAGCATTCTGCTTAATTAGAATACATTGTTCAATAGTATAATGTCAATCAAAATGTTGCTTAAGGACTAGCCATATCTATAAAGCTGCAATCCGACTTTGTTTAACTTGCAGTGGCTTGACTTGTACTTTGAAGGTTCATATGTGATAACATTTTTCAATAAAATAAAAATATATTTAATTGATGAGAATCAGTTATTCATTTATACCTTTGAGATATAAACCTGCCTATATAAATAGTTAATATTCCAACCATTGGGGTGCAGATATTTGTCTGTGTATGATCTGCCAACTTCCTTTTCTTCTGTTTGTTTTCAAGCAATGTATGTTTCCCTGAGCCAGTTTTGCCTAAAGTGACGGCTGATATTGCGTAAATGCTTATCAGTAGGAGTTTTATGTTAGGAGAGATAACTATCAGCACACGGAGAAGGAGTTTAATTACAAGTGTTTGGGAAAGTAGGGGGAGTTGATGATAGCTGTTTTTTTGTCTACAGAATCAAAAGTAAACAGGTAAATTCTGTGTGAACATACTGTACCTGACAAAATAACAGTGAAACAGATGGTTCATGTGTTCAAGTGGAATCATTTTTATGATAACTTTTATCCAGAGAAGGGCTTGGACACAACAGATTGTAGTTGAGTGGTTTGAAAACTGGGAAAGCTGTAATGCTGCAGGATGCATGCTAAACTCACAGCCACTTCTGCTCTCCCTGTAACTGCTTTATATATCTGCCCTGCTCTATCATGAGGGATACCGGAGGCAGGGAAGGGATTTATGTCTGGAGGAAGGAACAGCTTGATTACGTTAGGTCTAAATCCACTGTTTCAGAGTTGCATTTTGGGGGTTTCTCATGCAATTACTGAGTCCAGGACATTCAGAAAAATAACATTTTTCAGTTCTCTGTGGTGCCTAATCAGCTGTTTCAACTAACTTTGATTTTGTTCAGGCTTCACTAATAAGATGCTTTTCAGCATTACAACTACTTAGTAAAAAATCTTTTAAAAATGCAAGTAATTTAGAAAAAATTGGGAATCCCCCTAAGTGAGGAATCTTTTACTTTTGCAGGTATCTGTGAGAACAGTTTGGACTGCCTGGTGTTTGAATCGCTGATCCCAAAGCCTATACTGCAGCGCTATGTCTCTCTCTTGATGGAACATAGACGGATTATCTTGTCTGGCCCTAGTGGCACTGGTAAAACATACCTGGCAAATCGTCTCTCTGAGTATATGGTCCTTAGAGAGGGCAGGGAGTTGACTGATGGAATTATTGCAACCTTCAACGTGGACCATAAATCTAGTAAGGTGAGGAAACAGAAATCATCCTTGCACAACAAATGTTACCATATATCAGAAATGAGAGCCTGCTTCTTTTTTATTCATCAAAAATAGGCTAACATGATTTTAAATTTACCTTCCTTTTTAAAGCATTGTATGGGTCTTGAAGGGAATGCTATTAAGGCTTTCAAATCTGCAGTTTCACCTGTTTGTTGGCCTGAAATAGTAGGCTTCCAGGTGTGTATTTAAGCACCTAAAGGTGTCATGATTTTCAAGTGGCTAGGAGCCTGAGAATTGCTGAGGAACTTAAACACCTGTATAAAATTCCCAGCAACTTCAGTGATCCCTGTTGCATGTGGGCTTTTTTCCAAAAACCATCAAATGCATCTCTAGGCTGTCAGAGTTTGTGCAGCTGCAAGTATCAGCAGTAGTAATCTGCATAAGCTGTTTCTGTAGTTACTGTTGTCCAGACACATTCCTGAGCTGGTAAGGCATGTCTCTGCTTTTTATGTACTTCTGTTTTTGCTGAATATACCTCCAATGAATTTCTAGGTTAAAAAAAAAAAAAGCTGTATATTTGATGGCCTTAGGCAAATTTTCCTCTGGAGAAAAGAGCTGGTTGAAAGTGTGGTTGTAGCCCACTAGTATAATTTGAGACATGCTATGTAATAAATGCTTTAAAGATGGTGAGAGCATTTCAACCACACCCAGTCACCCAGCAGTAGCACTGTGAGCTCATCATTCTTTCATGTTATTACTGAAGGCATCCAAATTTGGCCTCTGCTGAGGATTGCTTTATTTGAGATTAATTCTGTGTGCTTTACTTAGATAGAAATACAGTTGCAAGAACCTATAACAAACCTAGCTGAAATGTAAAACAACTCTCTGGCTTAGTATATAGAGATTTGAACAAGTTCCTGAAAAGAAGAAAAAATACATTTCAGACCTCATCAGATTAGAACAGCACAAATGAAAAAACATAAACCAAAAGACAAAATCTTACTTCCTTGAGGACCTTATCCCACACAGGATTTCTGATATAGTCTTTGAATCTTTAGCATAACATACAGAAGAGAAGGAGAACCATATTTTTGTATTTCTATGAGGAGAATGTGGACACTGGTAAGATGGCAGGTTCTTTCGCTTTAGATTTCATGACAAATACAGTAGCATCTGTCTTAACTGGCTTTACAAGGAATATGATGAAAGCTCTTTTTTGTGTATGCTCTGCAGGAACTCCGCCAGTACCTGTCGAACCTAGCAGACCAGTGTAATAGTGAAAATAATGCTGTGGATATGCCTCTTGTAATCATTCTGGATAATTTGCATCATGTTAGCTCCCTGGGAGAGATCTTTAATGGACTTCTAAACTGCAAGTACCACAAATGGTAAAGAAATATTAGAACCACATTCCTAATCCCTATACTGCAGTCAGACAACCACAGTCCAAAATGTGATCACAAAGTGAACTCTGGATTAATTTGATAGAGTTGAACTGAGAGGGCCAGAAACAATGTTATAGATAGTGCTTCATAAAAGCCTCAGAGTTTTTTGCTTCATAAAACTGTTAATTTTTCTGTAATAAGTAATAAAAATGTAGTGGAGGGTATGGGTAATCTGCATTCCTTTCATGCAGTAGATGTTCCATACTAAAGGCCTGTTTTTAATGAAGGAGTCTATTTTGAAACTTCCATTTTGCTTTCATAATTTAATGTTCTTATAATTCAAATTCTCAGTAGAAAATCTGGTTATTTATAATGGCAAAAACCTGCTTTGACAAAAGAGGGTTGAATAATTCTTTTTTAACGTTAAGATCTTATTAAAAAGTGGGGTTTGTTTACAAAGTTTCCAAGTTTGATTTGCTTGTTTTCTTTTTTTTTTTTAATAGTCCGTATATTATTGGCACAATGAACCAAGCCACCTCCTCAACACCTAATCTTCAACTTCACCATAATTTCAGGTACTGTTTATTCATGTTTCTCATTTATGTTTTTGAAGTGGCAAGAGAGTAAGGGCTACTGAGTCATCTGCAGTTGTTCTTATCAGCTGAAATGGCAAACTGAAGGAGAAATACCATTCTCTGCTAGTTGTTGCCCTAACATGTGCAGCTTTACATTATGATTCTGTTATTAAAATAACTAGAGTTCATAAATCTTTTACTTTTCAGAGGTTTTTCAAGATATTAGATCCTCAAACAAATTTAAAATATGATAATAGGCAAAGCAGATATTGAATGAGAATGAAAATGAGACGAATCAAAACATGAAGTATTTAGTCTCGTGAACTCATAATTCTAAAATATTTTTTGCTAGGAAAAATATGAGAGTGGGATAACCCTATAATAAGTAAAATTTAGCCAGAAGAGTTGTGTTCTTTAGTACGAAAGATAAATGACAGACATTTCTACTGTCCTGCTGTAGATGGGTGTTATGTGCTAACCACACTGAGCCAGTCAAGGGCTTTCTTGGTCGTTTCCTGAGAAGAAAACTAATTGAAACAGAAATCAGTGGCAGGATGAGAAATGCAGAGCTGGTTAAAATCATTGATTGGATTCCCAAGGTCTGGCAACATCTGAACAAGTTCTTGGAGGCTCACAGCTCCTCTGATGTTACTATTGGTAAGTGTTCTGCCCATTTTGGCAACAAATGTGTTTCTAGACCAACATAAATGTATATATTATATTTCCTTGTACTACATCAGGTAAAAAAGGTTTCTTTAAAACCCTACATTTAGATTGCAATGTCCTCTCAAGGAAATTGTATGAGAAGTTTCTAAACTCTTTGTAATAGACCTCGTTAAGTCCTTGATGCACACTGCATTATGAAATCTGATTAATTGTTTTCTCCTGAAAAGCTATACTTTTTCAAGTTGTTTGAAAAGATTTTTAAACACTTGGGAAGAGCAGTGCACCAGATAGGTATGTTTGTTTTCTCATCCTGGGCTCCTTTCTCTAGAGACTTGGAAGTTGTTGATTGATCCTATTTTGATGCATCTCATGATCATGATTTGACTGTAATCTGTGAATTTTCTTTTCTAGGTCCACGGCTCTTCCTCTCTTGTCCAATAGATGTAGATGGTTCTAGAGTTTGGTTTACCGACTTGTGGAACTACTCCATCATCCCATATCTCCTGGAGGCAGTTAGAGAAGGGCTACAGGTGAGCAGACAAACATGAAAAATCATAGACCTATCTGGTATCTATCCAAAAGGCATCTTGAGTGATATCTATCCAAAAAGCAACGCAGCACTGGATAAAACTGAATAATGACAACTTTTTCTGTGGATATAACTTGGCACGCTGAATACTTAAATGTCTGTGAAAATTTAGCCTAAAAAGTCAAAAATTTCAGGAGGAATTGTTCTTTTCCATATGTAAGCCATTTTGAAATATGGAGTGGAAGCACCAAATGTCCAGGTTAGATTTTTGAAATGTGTTTAGATGCCAAACTGTTGGTATTTTTAGTGGGAGTTAGGCATCTGAATATCTTTCAATAATCTGTTCCAGAAGCACACCTGAAAATTGTGTATCTGAAACTGTGTATCTGCATGTTTGCGGTCATTAACTTGAGTTATGTATGATTTTCCTTTATAAATTAGATCTTTTCAACAGAGGAGGAACAAAGCCATATACGGAGAGAAACATATTAATGAGTGATAGGATCAATATCAGTGACATTTCAATTATTTCTCAATTTACAGGATGAATTTTTGATTGGATTCCTTCGTAATTCTTTTGGAGCCTATAGTGACATTTTCATTAATTGCCTATACTTAGTATCTGATTCATATTCTCTAGCAATTTGGACAGTTTTAGGCATTACCACACAATTCTTAGTGTGTCTGTGTGACCCTGACTGTAAGTACATGTTGGAATCAGGAGGTGGGTTCAACATGAGACTGCTACTGACTTGCTATGCAACTATGGAAAAAAATGACCAAAAGGTCATTCATGCTTCAGTTCTCTGTTCACAGGATAAGCATGGCAGCACATATTTTAAAGGGCAGTTTTGGAGATAGCATAATCAAAAATCAGTAAATTCTGGGAATTGCATGCATGAAATTATTTTTAATAAAGCTTTTCTGTGGGAGAACTCCCTCTATTTTCATAACATGAAGAGCCAGGACAGAGGGCAATCTGAAGCTTTCTCCTTGCAGCATCTGCTAGTAAGATGGGCTCATTTTAAAGTTACTTTTTTTTTAGTAGAGCTAAATGCAAGATCACACGTATAGAAACAAAAAAGGTAGGTCACAGTTGAGAGTCTGGAAGATTGAAAAAGGGCTAAAAATTAATGGAGAATAAATAGTTAATTTTGACAATGCATTGGAAGTTTGTGGTTTGGTAAGGGACAAATGTCATTTTGAGGGCATAATCTATAATTGTATCTCATAAAGGTAGGGAGAGGATAGTACTGTTTGCAAAAAGTCTCACTAGGGAATGGGATTAAAACTTGTAATGTCAACATTTCGGAAAGGATGTTGAAAAAGTGAAAAGTGTTCATAAAAGTGCAATAGGTATTGTCTGAGATACAGAAAACATTGTTCAATGAGAAAGATGAGAAGATCAAACTATTCAGTTTATTCAAGAGGAAGTAAAAATGTGACTTGGTCTACAGGAGATTTCTGCTTTAGTCTTGGAGTAAAAGTCTAGTAGATGTATGACACATCTGGACTAGAAAGAATCAAACTATAAGCAAGACACAGGTTTTTATTAGTAAGAAGAATTAACTGTCCTCCATCAAATAGATTTCTGTCTGAGGTCTTTCTAAAACAGAAATAAGTCAAAGAAGTTATGGGCTCTTTGGAATTATGGGAGGGTGTCAAAAGGATGGAGCCAGACTCTTTTCAGTGGTGCCCAGCAACAGGACGCGAGGCAACGGGCACAAACTGAAACACAGACAATTCCATTTGAACATGAGGAAAAACTTCTTTACTGTGAGGGTGACAGAGCACTGGCACAGGTTGGCCAGAGAGGTTGTGGAGTCTCCTTCTCTGGAGATATTCAAAACGCGCCTGGATGCGATCCTGTGCAACGTGCTCTAGGTGACCCTGCTTGAGCAGGGGGGTTGGACTAGATGATCTCCAGAGGTCCCTTCCAACCTCAACTATTTTGTGATTCTGTGATTATTGTATCATGGCATGGTTCCTTCATGTTTTTGAAGAATAGTCCTTTCCTTTCTGATACTTCTTAGGGATTCAACATTACAGTATTCTTCAGGATGACTTGCCATTATGATATGTAAAAAAGTATGCAAGTTTTCTGTTTAAAAAATACTGGGATTTTGGTTTGCTTTGCTTTTTTTGTTGTGTTTCTTTTCTGTACAATACTCTCTCTGTATCAGAGATTCAGCTCTTGTCTGCATTGGAGTAGCTGGCAGAGAACGGAGAAGGAATGAAGACACAGCAGTCTGAGTACTTAAAAAGAGAAGGATTTTGTGTTGTCTGGTTAAGAAGCAGCTTATGTTTTGCTTGCTAATTCTGCAGCAGGGATTTATACAACTTAGCAGAGAGTGAGGATAGCCCTTTCATAGAAAACTGAGATTTTACTAGTGGCTCCTCAGAACTCTATGAATAGGCGAATTCTTCAGGTTTTGGTCAAAATTTCTGGAAACTGTATTTACCATGTGAATTTCATCAGTGCCTTCAGACCTCATTTTCTTTGAGATGATTGTGGTAGGCGCTTAGACATAAAGAACATGATAGGTCCTAAAGTAGAACACAGATAAAAGTACTTCGCTAAAATAGAACAGAAAACCTCTCGGACTTTTTTTTAACATCCAGAAGAAGAGGGAAAATGCAAAGTAGAACCACTTTACTTGAAACTTCTTTATGGGGCTCCTTTAAAGGAAGGTAATAGGAACCAGTAATCTTTTTGCCCTAAAACAAGGGAAGGGACAGGTTGTGACTTTATTTTCTTCTGAAATGGAGAAAACTGATAACTCACAGTGATACTGGAGCTCATTATATTGTGCTTGGGGCTCTCACATCAGCTGATCTGTAGGTGTGGAAATCATTGAAACATTAATAACAAAAATGAAGAGAATAGCAATTAATAAAACGATCTGCTTGCTTCCTTATTTTGCCTGCTATCTGCATCTTGCTTTTGGTTCCTTGAATGGCATGCATTCGAAGTCTAAGGATTTTAGTTTCTCAATTTTTGATTTAGATTCTCTTTCTGCTTTGATCCTATTTCCCCAAATATCACTAATAAGTTGCCTTTAAATAATTTCTCAGCTTATTCTAGAACTTTTCTTTTGCTGAGTTTGTGGATAAGAATCTGACTTCAGTCCTCAAAGAGTAGCCAGGGTTGTGCTAATTAACAAGCTGTGCTTAGAAATGTGTGTTTCATTTTGGGTTTTTCTGTCCCCCACACCCACAAAGACTCCTTTGAGAACACATCTTCCCATATGAAATTGCCTGCCAGAAAGGAAGGGTGGACTGCTGATTTCACTCTGATCTCTGTGGATCTAAACTAAACTATTTTTATATTTCTGTTTCTCATTTAGAGAACTATTTTGGGTCAAAGACAAGTGAGCCAAATGGATCCTTACAATAATTGCTCCCATTGGAGCTGCTGAGCTTGCTGTTCTTCAAAACAGGGATGTAAAAATTATAGGGTTATATCAAACCCTTGTTCTTGCTGCTTGTTGTGTTGACTGAGAATACAGCACCAATAAAAAGGGGACCCAGGGACCCTGTGGCTTCCTGCCACAGTCGCTCACACTCTAGTGCTTTTTCTTTGGTGCTTGGAGAACCAACCTGAGGGATTCTTGCCTCCTAATATTATACACCACCTCACTCTAGAAAACATGCCTGTGAAAGGGATACACAGAAGCGGTTGCTGTGGAAGGGAATAGTTAGTTAGTGATTCAGGCTCTCAGCTGCTGAAGATACGTGATTATTTCATATATTGAAGTGGGAATTTTACTTACTAACTAATTTTCAGAAGTGAACTAGGAACACACGAACCTTCTAGGTAGCAAGGACTGTGTGAAAAATATAAAATTCTCTTCACTTAGCAACTGTCATGTATTGTTCATAAATTCAGGAACAAGATTAAAATAGGGGATCTGGTTTACCACAGCCTGAAGACATTATGTTGGGGAAATAATATACTACAGCTCGAGGATTATGAAGACTATTTCCTTTGTGAGAGAAGGACATGTTTAAGATTGCCTAGCACCACCTACTGGACAAATGTGCTCTGTGCTGTGTCTGATGGGGTTCTGTTTCAGAGTAAAGCAGGTGCTGGTATTTAAAGAAATTTAATGCTTCACGATTTCTGCATGGAATTTGACTGCCATGTATTACAGAGTTTGCATTCACACCCACCATCTAAGTTTAAGTAAAACTTAAGTTTCATATAACTCTTACAGAAAGGCTCTAGCAGAATAGATAAAAGACTTCCTTTAGCCTGTGTTTTTTAACAGAACCAAATTTTCAAGGAAAGGGTTAGGCTGTGAACTACAGACAAAATTTCGAATGAAAGGTATTATCATTATGTAATACTGCTTAGGAATCTTTGTCAAAGTGCCATTCTGACAGCACTTGCCTGATGCATATGTGTGGAAACTCTCTGCTGCAGTGCAGAAAAATCATCTTTGGATTCTTGAACCATGCATCTCATTGAAGTCAGTCCTTTGCATTCTGTTCAGATGCAGCATTTTGGGGGCCTGTTTGGACTGGAAAAAGTAGTTAGCCTCTGTGGTGCAAGAATGTTCCGATGATTTATGCCAATGTAAAGAATAGCACTGGTAAGCTCAAAAACTTGTCCTAACTTTCCCCATTTGGCAATGGGGAGGATAATAAAATGAATGCCAAAAGAAAAAAGGAAAAAAAGATGAGGAAGGTGAGGTAGTCTTAGATCCTTCAAAGAGCTGTAAAGTTTCCTTGTTCTATCCCCTGCTTTTTCCCACCGTGTGTTGTATAGGAAAGTGAGAGTTCTCTGAATTCAAGAGATAAAATGACAGTGATGATGTTCAATTCTTGAAAGTTGTTTGGCCCAGAAAATCACAAAGCAGAAGTGAAAACCTGAAAATCATTTGAACTTCTACTTCTTTTTTATCTGATTTTTTTATCTGATTATGGCAAACCTATCTGAATAGACCAAGGAGTAGAATAAGTTGGGACTCAGCAACTCAGTCTGTTCAAAACAGAAGATGTCTTTGAAGTAGGGCATACCTACTTAAAATAGGAACATGAACATAGCCAAATTCTTCTGGCACTTTCTTGGTTGAGTACAGAGAAATTCCCCTGTCTTGAAAAACCTTTGCTATGACATTCTTCATTATTGCTTGATGACAGGTATCACGTTTCCTCCTGTGCAGGTTCACTGTGATAGCAAAATTAGGTAACCCAGCTGCTGTTGCAAAGTAGATATGAATGTTAATGGCCTCTAGTGTGTATTTACCTTATTTAATCAGAAGAAGAGCCCAAAACTTTCTGAAGTGAGGTTATTTTCAGGTTTCCTTTTCTTTAAATGGTGTCGGTGCGCTGCATTTGCAAAGGAGCTGGTCAGCCTCTTCCAAGTCATTTGCCATTAAAAATAGCTAAACTTTGTGTATCATTTGGATGGTGAAGATCTCATTCATTTTTCTTCAACTCTACTTGAAAACTTTTTCTGCAGTGGAGTAATCATGGCACATTCATTTTGGTTACATAAGTGCTGAGTAAAATGGTAGACTAACAGCAATGTTTTAAAAGATGCCTTTGCACTTTTCCAGCTGTATGGGAGGAGAGCTCCCTGGGAGGATCCTGCCAAATGGGTAATGGACACTTATCCCTGGGCAGCCACCCCACAGCACCATGAGTGGCCTCCTCTACTACAGCTGCGGCCTGAAGATGTGGGGTTTGATGGCTACTCAATGTCAAGGGAAGGCTCAACCAGCAAACAAGTTCCAGTGAGTGATGCTGAAGGAGATCCTTTGGTAAGTTCTCATTTTTTAAATGGCAGAACTGGTTAGTTTTCCTTGTTAATGGGGATTAGAAACAGGAATAAAATAATAAAGTACAAGCTGATAAGTGTTTCAGAGTTTTAGAATGAGAAGGAAATCTTTCTCAGGAAGTCATAAAGTCAGCCCATGGAATGTGCATTGGCACAGAAAGACCATAAAGTTTTGTAAGAAACAGTGGCAGAAGCTTGTCAGATTCATTTTTTGAGGATATGAGCTGTGAATGACTGGCAAAATGTATAATAAACTTAATTTCTACACTGTGAAATTCGGTAGGTACATTTGCACATCTCTGCTGTGTGTGTGCATAATAAAGTTTGTGAAATGAGTGATTTGATTACACATATTTGAATAACACAGTGGACCCATTTGATTTAGCCTGTTTTGCCAGAATTGCAAAATAGGCATGTTGCTTCAAATGATTCTTGAAACTGTTTTCTTTCTTCTCAAATGAAAATTGAGATTTCCACTGTATATACAAAGTAGTGCTCTCCATGACTGGGGTCTAATTTATGAATCAGAAAGTATTGTAAAGAAATGTTAACATGCATTTGTATAGAATGTATACTTTTAGCTAGAAGTTGGACTTGATATACATTTCTTCCGATGGGAGGCGGTTATTGAAACTGCTGTGCAAGTTATGAATGCCCTGAAGCTGTTCTTTTGAGGTGTACATTTTTCTGGACAATTGGGAGTACTGAATAAGTGTGTTACAGGTTTCACTAGCTCATGTATATATACACAAATATCAAGCTACGTGCAAGCACATTCACATAGGCTTCCTTTAACTGTTGCGTACGTATTTCCATAAGTTGGAGCAAGATAGTGGAAGGATGCTTGCAGAGTCCTGGGGAGTACAGCTGTAGACAGCATCAGTCATCTTACTTTCACCTTTACTGGAATAGCATACTGGCTAACTTGCATGCTGCTATGACATGTTTTACATGTAATATATCTCATTTCATATAGTCAGTAGTAATTAGCTCAGCTGTCTTCTCCCTTACCTTGGTTACACACTGGCAAAGTGAGTGCCACTGTGACTTTTATATGGAGTGGATATTCTTTCTGCCTCAGAATACAAATAATCCTGAACTTCTGTGCTTTTGTAGATGAATATGCTAATGAGACTGCAAGAAGCAGCCAACTACTCAAGTCCCCAGAGTTACGACAGTGACTCAAACAGCAACAGCCATCATGACGACATCCTTGATTCATCTCTGGAGTCAACATTGTGATCTTCATCAGATAGAAATAACTTATTTCCATTATTGCTGTCCCACTTTGCAAGAATCATGATGACAAACTCATGAAAAGAACATGTTCCTGGGCTGGGCTGGGCTGGTATCTCAGTATTAGAGCTGCAAGAACAAGACACTTTTGAGTCAGTCTTGAACCTGGGTGCAGGCAACCCAAACAACCTTTGTATTGTTTTTCCTTTTACAATAAGAACTGCACTATTCCTTTGGGGGTTTTTTTCTGTTTAGTTGCTGTAAGCTCTCATGCCTAAGATACTGAAGACAGTAAAAATAATCATCATTTTAAAAGAAAAAAGTAAAAGGAGGGGGGAACCTCACAACTATGAAGCAAACAGCTTTGTGCCATGTACTGTTCAGACAGAGAGGGGAGAGGAAATTTTTGCCTATGCTGCTTCTGACCAAACACATTTAGGTGAGGGCTGGACTTTTACCAATCAGCTTTGCAGATTAAGCTCAGCTTCGTATAGTTCTGGTGCTATAACAATATTATTTGCCTTGGTAATAATATTCCATGAAAGGCAAAGCTGCAAAACAGGGAAGTTTGAAAAAATATAAAAGAGGGGAAAAGAAAAAGCGCTGCTCTCCTTGCCAGTCTGAGACCTTGGCTTGCTTTCATTGTGTATTTATAAAGGTATACTATATATAAATAGGAATATATATAAATATATATACAGTCTGAACAAATCAGGTTTTTTCAAACACTGTGTAACAAACAATCCTACTAAATGTTAAAGATCAGGTAGCCCGTTGATATTCTGGGCCTGATTCTCCTCGCACTTAGGTCCATGTAACTCAGTTGACTTCAGTGATGGTGTACGTGATTTACAGTGATGAGAGCGACTGCGATGCCTCTGCAGGAGTTGGTGGAAGGGCCATGCCCCTGCAGCCCTACAGCTGCGACGGAGCTAAGGCAGCACGTGGGCATGGTCGGCCCCGCGCACGAAGGTCAGCTGCACCCCTGAAGGGATTAATCAGACTTTCCGTTTTTAATTCTTGCCATGAAATGTTACAGCTGTTTTCTGAAAACTTTTTTGGGGGGGTCAGAGTTTTTGTTCTGATCAGCACAACCATAAATGGGTTAATTAAAACTCAGCTCTGTGACAGTTCCAGTGCTACTCTGGCGACAACATTTACTTCCATGACTACTACTCTTAACTGCAGAAAATAGTATTTTAGCAGTATCTAGGTCTGGAAAAAAGGAGGGAAGGTACTGCATCCATAAAGTCTTTAGCTGGGCCATGCTCTTGAGTTTTGGCAGAGCTGTGAACCTGCTTTTATTTCTCCTCCTCTCTGAACGCACACACCTACACTATCAGTGTTAAGGCTTGTACTTCTGTTGGGGAACAAGAACACCTTGCAATGAATTGCACTTTTCCTTTTTTTGGAAGCAAATGCTTACAACACCATCACCACAGTGTCAGCTGTCTCAGGCTGTACCTCAGCAAGAATTTCAGTCCTCAGTATTGATTTGTACTAGCCTTTCCAGCTATCTTTTGGTGCTGAATTTTAAAGCGATGCCTTATTTTGTACTAATTGTGTTGATTAAATTAGTGCTGTATTTTATGGGATTTTATTTAAATAAACAAACAGGGCTAAAGTCATCTCTTGAAATATCATAAGTTGCTGTGAATATTGTTTATATGAGATATTAGAATTTGTTTAAATGTGACAAAAAAAGGAGGGAAATGAGAAAACTTTTCAGGTTCATATCAATCCGCAGCTAATAGATCACTGAAGAGCTGTTTTACCCATGCAGGGGAAAAAAAGCTTTTCAACAATAATAAATGCCGTCATTAATAAATTACAGGAATATGCTGGGTTTTTTCATTGTACAGAAAGAAAACTTATTACAGACACTTTTTTAAGAGCTTGTTAATCCTTGTGGGTTTAAAGTAATGTAACAGACAAGTTCATGCTTCTGTGACTCAGTGAGAGGATAGTTTTATTATACCTCATGACTTTCTGTGACATGACTGTACTTATTTTGTCTTATTGAGCTGGTCTTGAATCTGCTCCTGTTACAACTTTTAAGTGCTGATGACTTTTTTTTTAAAAGAAAAATATTGTAAAAGAAAAATTAAAATATTTTAATGATGGGGGAGGGGGAAAAGAGCTTGGTGTCGTTACTGTTTTAAGCTTATGAATTCTATTTGATTATTTCATTGAATGAAATACCAAGGCTTACTCAGTCAATGTTCCTAGTCCAGTTCTTGGTACTGTAAAAATGGGACAAATCTGTATGGAATCAAATACACAGCATGCTGCTGATGATTTGAAGAGAGGTTAATTTTTTTCAGCAGTCTTGACAATTCTGCTTCCCAGCACTGACTTTACCTGCTACTACTGTGAATCTGGGTACCTAATCCTCCAACTGAATCCATGCAGCTAGAGCATGTGCCTGTAAAATATCCAGTTGCAGGGCGAGGGCTTTAAATGTACTTAATATCCTAGAAAAATTCTCAGCTAACTTTTAACTGTGTCCTATAAGACATGTCTAAAATGGTATTTTATTTGTGAGGAATGGGGTATTTTTTTCTCATTTTTAATCCTGTGCTTAAGTTCAGGAAAAAATTTCTATTGCTCTATTACTTTTTTATTGACACTAGTTTGGATTACAGTAAGTAAGAGGCAATTTCAAGTAGGCTAGTCATTTTAAGCATCACAATACAATGTCTTTTCTGAAACTTCGGGAAGCAGGGTTACCTGTTGTGCACGTTTCTAACTTTTTTTTTTTATCAGGACTTTTCATAGCTCAAGTCTTTCTTTAAGTGGCTTTGCTCTCATTTAAGGCTTTTTTCAAAATGCTTCCTTTTTTTGCCTTTTTTTCCTACGAAGTTGGCTTGTTTAAAAAAAAAAAATGCAAGATTCTATGCAACATTCATGTTGAGTTATAAGTTGAAAGTATGAACAGTTTTCTTTCTGTCAGAACTGCCAAGAATTATACAGGCCATAAATGAGATGTTGTTTATTTGGGGAAGGGAAGGGAGAGGGTTGGTTAGCCTTTTTGTACATTTTGGAAAAAAGCAAGCTGATATTTCATTGTTGATGCTTAACTTCGATATTATGTGTATTAAATCTTGTCTAAATGTGGCAGTTTTCTTTGAAGAAAAATACAAAAACAAAACAAAAAAATCTTTCTTTGTGGATATTAAATGGAAGGTTGCTGTTTTGATCTAGTCGTTTCCAGTGGAACAGTTTATGAAATATGTTCTATAAGATGTACATTTTTTCATTGTAACATAGAAATGTAAATATTTGATTAAAAGTGCTGCATTTTGATGAATTTTTTCTAGCCATTTTTAAAGAGAAAAACTAGGAATTGAGTATTTTGTGTACGTTTATGATGTTTTCCATTTGCTCCTCTCCCTATTTAATTTTCAGTTCTCATTTAGGATTGGAATTTGTGAATGGTCTGTTTGAGATCATGCTCCCCTTTCTCACCCTCCCTGTTTCTCCCCCTTCCCCGCCCCTGTGTCATCGAGAATAAAGCTGATGATTGTACCAGTCTTAAATTATTCATGATTCAATAAAATTGATGCTTATTTATTCAGATTTGTGGCTTCCCTGCACTTTTTGTCCCTTCTCAATCAACAATTTCTGTTTTGTATTTGAAGTTTGTGAGTTTTAGTTCTTATTTTTGCTGGTTTCTTATAAGTACTTGTGAAAAGATGCCAGCAACCCTGAAGGCTACGTACCCACAGAAGTCAGCTGGAAAAATAGGAGGAAAATCATTCTAAGTCAATGAGGGAATATAGACACCACAATCTGTTTAAAGGCCTTGTCTATATGAGGAAATTTAGCAGGGGAACTATACCACTGATTCTCTCCTATAGCTAATGTTTCCACACAGCGTCCATCAAGATCTGCTCAGGACAGTCTACCCCTTTGGAGTATCTCCGCACAGTGCTGTGAGTAAGTCACACGTGACCATCGGGCTGGAAGTGAATGCTGATACCAGCTGGTGCCGGCTTCCTTTGCAAGAGAAATCCCTGTTGGTCACCAGGGCTGCAGTTGGTGCAGGGACACTCAACAGGGTGATTCATCTACTAAATTTTAGGATTTGTCTTTGCAACTTATGACAAGGTAGGGATTGATGTTGGCTAGGCATTACCTACATCACATTAAAAGAAAATGTCTTGGGTGCTAATTGGTAGTCATTGCAGTCAGTCTTTCTGAGGAAATATCTTTTGTGGGTTGCCGTGTTCTAACTTTTTTTCATTTTCTTACACTTTTTCCTTCTGAGTTACCAACATCCTCTTCACTTTTCTTCAGTAACGCAGCAGTGCAAACTCATCTTCAGTAATGTGTTTCATCTATCCCTTAGGAGCAATTTTCCAGAGTTTTGGACATGCTTAGGCAAATTTTTAATGTGTTGTAGCTGATTTTTCCATGTTCTGTAAACTTCTTTTGATTCACAGAAGTGCATATTTTAGAATTGGCTCTGAAAGATGCTGTAGCCCTGATCTCGGAGAACACTTGAATCAATACTGGACTAGCACCAAAATGCTTTATACCTCTCAGGAACTCTTTTTTTTCCTTTCTTCCATTTTCTGGCCTCCCCTTCCCCATTTTCCTCTTCTTCTCTATTTGTTCTATGTGCACTGTCTTGTATGCTCATCTTCACATGATTTTTCCTTTACCTCACCTTCTCTTTAATCTTTATTGCCCTGTTTTTCTGTTTCCAACATCATATTTTATTCTTATTTTATATCCTTTCTGGATCCACCTCATAATTTCTCAATGCCATAGGATCAGTGCTGACTTCCTTCCTGCAATCAAAGAGGAATTTCCCTGGAGTCATTTTATGAAATGAGTCTACAGCCTGTGACATGTAGTTACATCGTTCTCTTTCCTCTGATCTTTTCCACTGGTTTCTTGAAGCAGTCACTTCAAGAACAGAGCAGAAACATATCCTGGTACTCTTCAGCTTTCTGTCCTCTCTTCTGTACTTTCTGTATATGACCTCATTTTACCACTTTCCTAATGCTGTTAATCCCCACATTAACCTCTATATTAAGTATGATATTCAGGTGTTAGTGGTGGAGAGACATCTCCTTATCAACTACTAGATTTTAATGTGGACAATCCGGCTGTTTCTTTTTGCTCCACAGTTCATAGTCCCCCTGCTTAGCAGAGGGAAGACCCATATGAGATTGTTGTTCACAACACGCGTTTCCAGTATGTCGGCAGGAGAGGAGGAGCTGCCGATGGACCCTATCGGCCCATGTTTTCCTCCCTGTTTAGCAGAAAAAGACTTTTGCGGGTTAGACCAAGAACAGCAGCTGAGGCCTACTGCTATCTCTGCCAACGGTGAGGGAAGTGACTGCAGGCAAGTTGTGTCCCCCTTTGCATCTCCGTTTCCTTACCCACAAAACAGAATTGGTATTCAGTTCCCTTTCTCCTTCCTTGGCGCACAGATGTTTTTGATTGCTCCTTTGCTGAACAGCAAAGGAGGCTGAGCCACCTACAAGGGATGGAGACCATGCACGTCCAGTTCCTCCAGTTCCTCCTGCTGCTGCTGCTGCAAAACATTCATGTAGGTGGAGCTGCGTAGTTAGGAATTCAGTAGGACCTAAACTTAGGAAGGGGCTCCTGGGCAGAGGAGAGCACGTCATGCTTCCAGTAAGGTTGTAGGTGAGAAGGTGCAAGCCCAGCGATGGGCTTGGGGAGAAACAACCTCATCAGCTCAGCACTGTGCAAGCCGCTGTATCACACCCACAACAGTATTTCTAGCAAAGTTATCCCATTGCTTTCTGCTTTGTGCCCCCCCTCCCCTCCCCACTCAATTTTAAGTCAGTCTAGTGCTGAAGTATTTTAACCCTTTGTCAATTACAAGAGAGGTAAAACTTGGTGAAAACAGCACACAGAGCACATATGCAAATACAGAAAATGCTCCCCTGTGGGGCCCAGCAACTCTGCTGGGCTTCATCAGGGATAACATCCTCATCATTTGCGGTGGGGCAGAACGCTGGTACATTTTGGGGAGCTTGAGGGATTTTATTAATTTAGATTGGGTTCAATCCCGAAGGAGTACAACTAGGAGCATTTAATATCAAGAGCTGCTGGAAGGGACCATCTTCCACCCCTCTTTCCTTGGGAAAGCTGTGTGCCACAGACCTCACTGACTGCTTCTGGGAGCCGTGGCCTTGTCTCATGGGCTCTTTTTCTTTAAGATGATTGTAATTCTAAAACATTATGGAAGGAGAAAGTTAATTGAAAGAGACAATTAAAAAAATTTTTTTTCTGCTCAGCTGTGGCATTTTCAAACTCCCTGGTATGGAAACACAGGATGGCTGGCAATCAGGCTGAAACCACGCATAGTTGCTTACTGATGTTAGGAAAAAAACTCAGTGGTTCCTTTGGATAGGGTAAATACATTTTCTGCATTTGATATGAACCTGTGTGGCTTATTAGCTGATTTCTGCACATCTGGCTATGCATGCTTTTAATGGCCCTTTAGCGCTAGTAGTTTAATGCAATGTTGGCTATCTTGTTCCCAGTACAGCCCCATGCTGGGAGGCGGCCTGTGTCATGCAGCAGCCTGCCTCCTTTGGTCTGAGGGCTTCAGCCCTCGAGGAGCTGCTGCCAGAGCTGCTCTGATGGGCTCAAAATTCAAGTTGGATTTTGCTTTACGACAGCCGCAGTGAAATGACACGGGCAGCAGACTGGCTGGGGGGGGCAGCGGGCTGGGCCCCCCGCAGCAGTTGCGCCTGCATCGGCCAGGCTCGAGCAGCCTTACCCAGGCCCTGTGACGAAAATACCGTTCCTGCGGGTTACACGCGTTGCTCGCAGCAAGGGCTGGTGCGAAGGCAGAAATCGTTGCTCCCTCTCCCGGCCGCCAGGGGGCGCCGCAGCGCCCTGTTCCCTTCCCCCCCGGCGCCGCCAGGGGGCGCCGCAGCGCCCTGTTCCCGCCCCAGCCGCCAGGGAGCGCCGCAGCGCCCTGTTCCCTCCCCCGCGCGCCGGCAGGTGGCAGCACCGCACCGCCCCCCGCGCGCCGTTTCAACCGCCGGCGGCGGCGGAGGGAGGGGTGGCGGCGGCGGGGGGAGGGGCGCCGCGGCAGGTAACGGCGGCGCGGGCGGGCCCTGGGAAAGAGGCTTCTCCGCCCGCTGTCTCCCACGCTGCGGGAGGGAAGAGTTACACCAAGCACAGATGTTGACCCAGCTGGTTTCTGAGGGGATAAAACAGCTGAAGAGAATCCACTCCCCGGAGCTCCCAATCTCTAAAATTACCTCCCCGCCCCAGCTATCCCCGGCTGCCTGTGCCTCTCCCAGCCGCTGGGGCCCCCAGGGGAGCACGTTAAAAAAACGTGGAAAGCAGCATAAAGCCCCATAAAGCAGCAGTTGTGCGGGTGCATTGTGCAGAGGGTTGGTGCTCTGCAGAGCTGAGGTTTCCAAAGAGCTGATGTGATCCTGCTGATCAATAAGGAAATGGTTTCCTCTCCATTAAGGCAGGAAAGGCTTCTTATTGCTGGTCTTCCCTTTCCTCTCCTGTACAGAATTGGATCTAAGGAGGAAAAAAGAAAAAAAGAAAGGGGGGAAAACCAAGAGGCACTTTGCAGGGCCAGCTGTTTCGCATTCGCCTCCCCATGATTAGGCAGCTTCAGGCACAGGGCATGGAGTGAGCCCTCGTCCTCCCAGAAACACCCAGGCCCTGTCCCCAGTGCCTGTGCGCTGTCTGCAGGTCTCTTTGAAGCGAGGGGGCCCTGTCGGGGTTTGGGAGGGTGAGGCAGAGCGGAGCGCAGGTGTCCTGCGTCAGCCCTGGCCTGGCCCCTGCGAGCATGGTGGGGCCTGTGGAGCGGCCTTCTCTCTGTGGCCTCCTCCCTGCGGCCCGCGGCAGCAGTCTGGTGGCTACTGGTAAGTGGAAAAACCAGAGCTCTCCTTAAGGCATCCCTGAGTCTCAGGTGGTTGTGCTTAGTGGTCGTACAATGTCCCTTTCACCGTGAAAAAAGCCTGCCAAGGGGAAAAGAGTAAGATCCTTAAATTTCACATTTCAGTGACTGGGTTTTCCACACTAAATGGCAATTCCAGGGTATCCTGCCCTCAGTATTACTTGTGCGGCAGAGTAAGATTTAGCAACATTCACACTGAAAGTAGTCTGGAATAATTATTTTTGGTTATGTTGCAAACAAAGCCCTGCTGTAGTGACCAGGTGGTATAAGAGGCCTGGTAACTTCTGTAGAACCCCAAATCAGAAGGAACTATGTATAATTGGCACCATTTTGTATTTTCATATAAATGGCACGCTCTTTTCTTGAGTGTTGTGATATGTATGGTAGCACCTGTGGCCTCTGGAGTGAATTTTAAAACAAAAAAAAAGTGCTTTGAGTTAAGGCTGCTTTTATAGGTTGCTTAATTATAGTTTTATGCTTAGCAGATTAGTTTAGCACATTAGTGGACTTTAAGTCGTCATGGGGTGCTGTGTCTTTTACAGAGTTGCTACATGAATAACAGTGCATTCTTCAGTCAATATATGTTACTGATAATATGTATAATAGCTTTTTTATTTGAGCCTTGAGCCAGTTGCTATTTAATATATGTCTGTGTGACCTTTTAGGTATGGTTGGGCAATACTCTTTTTTTGGAGAAGCAAAAAAACTTATGGTGTTTCACTGTCTTTTGCATTTGGTGGGATAAGTTCTATATGTGCTTCATCCATTTTCTCTGTAGCAGTCTTCCCTGTAGCAGTCTTCCCTATCTTAAGTGTATGTTATCACTTGGTAATGGCTGTAAGGTATTGGAGAGGTAGAAGATGATTAAAGTGAAAATGCCTCCTGAAAGGGGCTGTTGTACTGCCGTGTCATGAAACATGCAGCAATATTTGCATTCAGATCACATCTGTTGCATTTATTACTTTTGTTTTGATGTGTGAGGAATGGTGGGCAATATTCAGGGTCTACCAAGAGGAAAATAAGCTAATTTCTTAGTGAAAGCTTTGTCTTAGCAGAATTCTGCTACCTGTATGCAAGGGGGAAAGACTGAAATATCTGTTAGTGTGTATTTGTGTCTAAAAATATGCAAGATGGATCATGGATTTTCCCTTGCCTTGTAAGTGCTTTCCCTGACTCAACTTAGGCTGAAAAGTCATTTTAAGTCTCTATTTTTTCCAGTAAGTCTGTGTGAGTTGGACTTTCTGCTTCTCTTTCTGTGCGTAGTATCATACTGCTATCTTTCTCACTTTGCTCATAAGAGTAGTATTCCTATGCTCCAAGTCTGAGTGTGTGTTCCAGTCAGTAGGACTCCAGTACTGAATATGGCTTGCTTTGAATGATTTCTTTTCAACTTCTTCTCCATTTTCTCCAGAAAATGTTTTCTGCCTCACCCCCTCATCCCTTACAGCGTCCTGCTCCTTCCCTTATGTTGGCTCCTAACAAATGCGGTTGTAGTCTTTCCTTGTTGAGGAGCTGTGAAAAGGGTGAAGAAAAAATGAACTGAATTTAACTTTGTGTTTACCAGGAGAGACTGTATTTTTTGATTATGGTCAGTTCCAAACTTTTAATATAAGATCACAAAGCAAGTCTTTTCCTGCATGCAGCTTCTTCTGGCTCTTTAAGTTCCTTTACCTGCAAAGGCAAACATGACACTTTTGCTGAAGTGTTGCGAGCAAGCAGGTATTGGTCCTGGCCATATAAGCTTTTAGTAGAGGACGCAATGAAGGTGGGGTCTAGCCAGCTAGCAATGCAATCCCATACATATAAAAAGAGACAGTTTCATAAGGTTAGTACAAAACACAGTACTGAATTTATTAGTGAGGTACCACAAATTGTGTATTACATTCTCTAAATATGAGTTTGGGCCTCCCTTTATGAGCTACTGCTTTTGGAGAACACTACGATACTTTTCTCTCCTCTTGTCCCATGACCAAAAAGATTTGTGTTGGAGATCTGACAGCTGGAGTTTCAAAGCCTGTTTTTGGTCAACACAAACAATACGATACATGGCCAATAAAATACAGTAATAAAAGTTAGAAGGAAAATTGTAGACAATGTTAGAGAGAATTTTATATTATAAAATACATTAATGTAGAATTCAGTGAAATGGTATTTATGTTCCTATCGTTTTATGCATTTGTTTTGGTAAATGAGCTGTCCCTTTAGGAAAAGAATGGCCTGGTGGTGTTAAAGGCTGTTTGAAATCTGAAGCAAGGGCGGAAGATGTTTGCCTTGCTTCCCATCTTGGAAGCACTTACTTCCTTTCAGTCAATAATGACAGTTCCCAACAATTTTGTCATTCCAGAAGGCGTACCTGAGCTTGTGACATTAGTTTTTAGGGAGTTCGACTGGTCTGATAACTCTGGAGCCGTTTCCCATCTGGCAGAGCGTAAGGTGCAGCCCCCTTGTTTAAAAAAAAAAAAAGAAATAAATCTGCAGCTCTATATAGAAGGCGTATAATAGGTGTTGACCTATTTCACTGGCATAAGGTACAAATTTTTATTAAATCTCATTGTTTTGCAGCAATATAATGCCCATACTACATGTCCTATTTGAGGCAACTTTTCTTAATTTAAACAATACTGTTAGCAGATATATGTAGAGTATTTTGTAGCAAGTTTGATCTTATAGGTCTTAAAATTCCTCCTTTTATCTAGCACCAAATTTTTCCTCCACCCATTGCTATTTTAATACTGTAGGTTCAGAGTTTGAAGAAGGAAAGGTCACTTCCAGGCACTGAATGTGTGACAGAACAGTACAGAGTACAATTATGGTGTCCAAAACTTAACGGCATTTCTTGATCTGTGTCCGCCAAGCCACTTGAAGAAAGGGAGCCTGATGGTTGAGCTGGAGGTGTGCACCATCTGTCCAAATACAAATATATGATCTCATAGCCACTATATCATAGGTGAAAATCATCACCTAGATTTCAAATGGCAGATGACATCAGTTGTTGTTTTGCTTCTACCCAGTAAGAGCTGTAACCTATGTAACGCAAATACAGATACCTGTAGTTTTGGAGAAGATGGCGATGTTCTTGTGTAGATAACTAGACCAGAAAAATTGTTTTTGCTATAGGTCAATGGAAAATATTTAGAGCTCTTTTTTTTTTTTTTTCCCCCTCTGGTGTTTTATCAAAGATTATCAACGAAAATCAAGCCTTCTAGTTCTTACTGACAGGGGATTTCTGAGAACAGAAAAACTGGGCATGTGAGCATTTACAGCTACCGAAGGGACATCCATGCTGGTATGTGGAGATGGAGGAATAGTGGGAAGGCAGGATCACAGCATCTCTGATAGACTTGTGAAATTCCACTTCAGGCTGTCATTTAATAAAATCTTAAGACAACCATAGACTACATTACTGCTGAAAATAGTGCCTGTTAGCTATATGCTTTTGCTTCCTTGATACTGGCTGCTGAGGCATGAGGTAAATCAGTTTGCTGAGAGGAAAGAACAGACTTTACACGAGACTGACATGTGGGAACGTGATCCCTAGTGCTAGCATGAGAGAGCAGGTGGGAACTGCATGTTCAGAGAAGACGGAGAGCAGACTAGCTATCGGTGGCAAACAAGAACTACAGTTACTCAAGCCAATCGTGAACCCATAAAGTTAGTGCTGGACAGAACTAAGACCTTGATATGATTGTTGAATTTTAGTATGCTTTCTGTTTTAATGTACTGGTTTCATCAACCTGCTACAAAAACAGTCCAAAAGTAACTCTTTGTTTGCTTTTAGTTCCATTTTCAACAAATGTTTTAAAAAAATCCAGTTACACTGAGAATTACCACCTAAAAGTTGCTAGCACTCTTGAGTTGCATTTAAAATTATGTCCTTTGGAACAATGTTTTTGCAGTGTCTTGTTTTTGCTAAAAATCAAAATCTTTGATTAGAAGTCCTATAGAAAGGTAAAGTGTGTTTTAAAATCTTACAAGAAAGGTTGCAAGGTATTGCAGAATCAATTTGTATGTCTCTTATAGGCAGAGAAAACTTCCCAAACACAGTAGTTATAAGGTTCTTCCAAATCTGTAATTGTGAAAATAACATTATGAAGGAAAATCTTGACGTGCCTTCTCCCTCACCCCAGGACAAGAAAAAAAGATAGGTTGTAACATTTGCTGTTTGTGAAAATGTGTTTGGGTTTTTACCTAGATGGCTGATACTGACCATGATCTTAGCATACGTGGTCCTCCAAAAAGCCAGAATGTTTTTTGTTTTAACAAATAATATGCACTCCCGCTTCATATTTATAGGCAAAAAGTTGTTGCTAAGAGAGCCTTGAAGTGCTGATAACCTACTTCAAACTCAAATACGACTAGCATTCAGCATAAGCAGCTTGCCAAGGCTGTGTAAATGTTAGCTCCTTAGATGAATCGAATTATTGCTTCCGATTATAAGACCAGACATTATAGTGTATTCTTGGCTGCAAGTCTGGATCTCCCAATGCTGAAATGAAGATCAATCAACTGTAAAACCAGAACAGACTAGTCAGCTTGGTATGCTCTAAGAGAAGCATCTTAATGAACGGTTACAGGACAAAACGTCTCCTGCGGGTGGTTTCTCTAACTCCTATCATGTAGTATCTGTCTCTTGCTTGCCCTGCTCGATCCCCCTTTTGCCTGTGTGTGTGCGTGTTCTTGTTATAGCTGATGTGACTGTTATATCAATAACCTTGAGAGAAAAATCTCTGGAGTTCTATCATCAACTTTTGCTGCACCGGTTTTTCATATACTGTACTGTTTTTGAAGCCTTACTAGTATCTTGATTTCAAGAATTATTTTCAGCCAGTTTTAAGTATTGGACAAAAAAAAAGTCTCCGTCCTTGATAATGTTGCAGAAGTTATATGACAGCCTTCTCTCTTCTAAAAGCTACTAAAAAAGGAATTTTTTTTTTTTCTGAAAAGGTTGAAAAAAACCTCAACTTCTGTTGTTGAAGTTAGAATGATCATTTTTTCTCCTGCCTATTCAGAAAGAACCTGAATAAAGAATTTTTAACCCCCTGTTTTTGGGGAGAGGGTACCCATCTTTAAAGATATTAAAAAGCGGATAGACAGCCAGAGAGAAGAGGGAGTATTTTCTGTAAACTAGAACCTGGAAGGCATCACAGACTGGACACCAAAAATTCCTGTGTGCTGAAAATAATCTCCAGAGTCTTTCCTCTTTAGCTATAGCTTTTTTCAATTGAAATACAAGCGCCAGTGAGTGTTAGAATACAGAGAGAAAGTACTCCAATGGACTCTCTCATTCTTAACTTTTGAAGAGCATAAATTCATCCTGATTCAAGTATGCTAGTTCATAAAAAAATTATACTGGCATGTGTGGATAGTTACATCTTTAGAGTTTAAAAACTTCTCCAGATGTGAAAAAGTGCTTCTGTAAACATGAATACCCTTTTCTTTCTAAACTTTACATGTACCCATAGAGTCAGAAAAGTTAGAAATGGCAGAGCCCTAGGAGGTAACTGGATCTATTCCTGCACTACTTTTTGTAGTACAGTCTCTTACTTAATTTGAATCCCAAGTACAGGAGCTCTCAAATTCTACAAGTGATATAGATATTACTACAGTGTCTGATAAAATTAAGCAAAAAAGATATTCAGACTTATTTCATTTCTTTTACCTTTAAGTCTTAGCAAAATAAGATTTTTTTTCTTAAAATGCAGTTCTGTTCCAGTCTGCCTGAGAGATTTTTTGCCCTCAGTTTCAATCTGCTCTTTGTGTATAAGTACTTGTGAAAGATTATCAGACAGACAGACAATTTTTTTTTTCAGTAGCAGAAATCCAACAAATAATAGATCTGCAATAGATTAGATTAAAAATTTTGTTCTTTCCTGCCCTCCACTCCCTCCCCTCCACCAGCGGTATTGAGGTAACCAAGCTGACAATCTGTAGTAGATCTAGCCCATCTGAACCACCTTTGTCTCTCTGTTTCTCTCTTCCCCGGAAGATTTTTCTAAGTGCTCCCAATCTACAGACTGGTTTCTCAGCACTGTGATTCAGGGTCCCTCCGGTGTCTGCCCCAACCTAACTGGTCAGTTATTGGAAGCAAGAAGGAAAGAGGAGTCAGAGGAGCTCTGAGGGGGAACGTGGTGTAGCATCAGCAGAAATTAAGTTGCAGTTAAATGCTTAGAGGGTGTTGGTTGTAGGGGGAGAGATGAATTTTGTTCTTTCTAGCTCTGCAGAAGCTTTAGTCCTTTAGTCAAATCACTCCCTACATAAAAGATAGGTCCATATTATTTTAAGACTTTTTTTATTTGAAGCTGGTAATTTCTTGTTGAATTACTATAGTGTTGATAAAAGGTGGTGTTTTCTTTTCCTCTCTGACAGATGTCAGAGGCCTTGGCCTCAGACATGACTGACGACAACCCCTAAGAGGAGGCAAGCACTACTGAATGACCAAACTTGGAAATCTACTTTTTTTATTTGGCATTCATTCAGTTTATTATATATACATATTTAAAGTCTGTACACAGTAGATTACAAAATAAGTGTTTTTTATAAGTTACACAAACAGCTACATTTGTTTTTTAGTTTAGCCATTATTTAATTAAAAAAAAATCAAAAAAGGGAGAAAACTTGTTCAGCCATCTTTATACTCATTCACAATAACCTTGGTATAAAACATCCATACAGAGTAAGTGTACAAAATAGTGTACAGTTCATATAAGCTGTGCAAAGACAGCAAAGTTCAGTCAAAATCAAAGAGGCATATCCACTTTCCTGTGTCCACATAACTGATAGCAGAAGCAAAGCAGAAAATAAGTACAGGACTATGAGCAAGAAAGTGATTTAGACAGTGCTTCATATATAATATTGATGCATAAATTAAAATGAAAAATATATAAACATATAAAGTCTCCATTACACGAGGCACACTGTTACTTGAAAAGTCATCCCAGTGATTTCAGTGGGTCTACTCCTGAAGTATCATGCTATTCAGTTTCAGTAAGGAAGGAGGCAGTATTTGGTCTCAGTGCCTCATTAACATCATTTAATTTTGGAGGAAAGGCTTGCTAGATCAGACTGGCCTTCAGGTTTTTGAAGTCTTAATAGTAGCTCAAAATTCATTTGAAATGTAGTAAAAATGGCCACTTTTTTTTGGTCTGGAAAAAGCATTTCACTCTCAATAGAATACTCTCCTCCTTGCTGTAAAGCAAGGACCTGTCTGTTGCTTGCTTTCAGGAGTGTGTAGCTAATTGAGCAAATTTTGGTTGCTATGCAAAGATAGTTATGACAAGGTTAACAGATACTGTGAATACAAAAACCACCACATGGGCAAATATGGAATACCTAAGAGTAGGAAGGCTTGTGGCTATGTGATAAATAACCTGCACTGGAGAACCATGTGGACGTTCAGGAGGGACACCACCTCTTCAATTTATAGCACTTTGTGTTATTTACATCTTTGCAATATCCCCATGTGATGGTAGGGGCAGGCAGGTGATCTAAGAGACTGTTATCTCCTCCTCTTCCCCATCATCATCCTCTTCCTCTGAGTCCGAGAAGTCTGAAGGTTTACTGGGGCTGCTAGAATGGGATGGAGAAGGAGACCTCTGGGAGTCCAGTCTGTCCCTCAAGTGTAGATGCTCTGGGGGCTGGTGGTAGGTTAAGGGATGCCGAGGGCTGGGTGGGCACATGGGGGGAACTTCCTCCTCTTCCTCTCCTGAACACTTCTTGCCTACATCACTGAGGTCTGGGTGAGGGTTGAATTTGGTGGGTAAGGTTTGTTCTCTGCAGCCACCAGAAGAGAGGAGCTCTCTTTCTTTGGAGTTCCTCCACTTCATCCTTCTGTTCTGGAACCAGATCTTCACCTGGAGAGGAAGCAACCCATAAATGATATGGTCCAGTAAAACAAGGACTCGGAAACTGCTTTTTGGAGGCACCCTTGAGCCCTGCTCATGTCCATACTGAGGCTGACAGGAAACACAACCCTGACCCCTGGGGACCCTCAGAGAGGGGACACGGCAAGTGGTCTGGCCTGCCCTGCCACCCAGCCAGCTGCTCTCTTGCCTGATGTACAGAGCCCTGCAGCTTGCTCTGGACTTTCTCCTGGTGTTGGGCAACTCTCCCCACTCCCACCTACCTTTCCCCCTTCCTTGAGCTACTCCTCCTCCCCCTGCCCTGGCCCAGCCTGACCTGCTCACCTGCGAGTCTTTGAGGCCCAATTTGGCTGCCAGCTTTTTCCTGTCGGGCTTGCTGATGTACTTCTGCTTCTGGAACATCTTCTCCAGAGCCTTGCGCTGCACATCGGAGAAGACAGCGCGACGCAGCATGCCGCGGCGGGGCTTGCCACGGGCTGCCAGTGGCCACGAGAAGGTGCCAGGGATGGGCACCACGGAGGACGTGGCTGGGAGAGAGCAGGACAGCAGTGAGCCGGGCCCACGCACACCCCCACACACCCCCACACCCTTGCTCCTAGTGCCTAATTCCTTCTCCATGCTGTGTTTTCTTCCCCCACTCCCATCCCATCCAGCCTTACACTCCCTCCATGCCTCCCAGTGAATGGGCTAGCACCTATCAACCTGCAGCACTGAAAGGAGCTTGATGCTTAAATAACTGTCCCTTTTCAGCAAGTGATAGCAGGGATTAGATATATCAACTGAAACGTGTAAAATGTATCAATAGTGGCCTGTTTTGTTAGGAGATTCAAAGGTCGGCAGCCTGAAAAGGCAAGGCGAGGGGTACTGGCTAAGATAGAGGTATAATAAAAAAGCTTTCTCTCCCGCTCAAAAGTATTTGATTTTTTTTCAGAAGCTTTTATCATTTCAGACACTTTATTATGCTTGAGATGAAAATGAGGACTTTTCTGATTCGAACAAAACCAATCCTCTACAGATGCAGTCTTGATCAATCAGTATTCATCTTTTTATATTAATCTTCCCCCCCTCCCACAAAACTTGGAGAATTCAATCTGAAGACATGAAAAGTAACAGCTAATTAGCACATTGCCTGGTTCTCAATGGCATTGGCATGATAAAAAGGGCAGAGTTTCGCCTTAAAAAAAAGGGGGGGGGAACTCCCCAAGAGAGACAGAGATGCTAATGAAGCGTGAATGGTAATTGTGTAGTAATGAACTAACAGAAAAAGACTGAGGACAAGCAGCTAACGCCATATATTATTGGAACAAAAGAGATTTACACTTTCAAACTAAACACAACGGCATGCCAGGCTCCTCGGGAGAATACTGATGGCACAATCGTCTCTTTCCCCAAATCATTTTCATTAAATGGACATGAAAAGCTATTTATAAAGCTCAAGTTGTTTTTGTTAGGCTATTCACATGCTGGAGAAAAGAAGCAAATTCCATTATCAGCATCATGAATGGAAGAGCTTGGGTTATTTTTTTCCTCTCTTTCCTTCCCTGTTTTCTTTTTAAATTAATAGCTTGTTTAATTAGATTTTTTTAATTTGTTGTCTCCACATCATAACGCTTTACTGCTACAAGAATCGCATCTCGATAGCCTGTGTTTTTTTTTTTTTTCCTGTTTCTCTTTAACTCTCTGTCAATAGGGGCGATTCTGCCGTCCGGATGACCGTTTTCGCTCAAAGTGGCAGGAGATGAAGTTAGAGACCCCAGGTGGACAGGCAAAGGGTTAATACGTGTCGAAGGTGGAGGAGGGAAGTCCCGGACTTTGCTGTCCATTCCTTGGGCGCTTTCTATTTGCATATAAAAGCGCCTAACTTTATTGGGGGCGGATATGTGGCGGACCCCAAGTTAGAAGTGAAGGCGCGCAGCGCGTTGGTTCCGTGTACCTGCGCAGAGCTCCGGGCGGGGGCGGATTCGGGCTGGGGGAGGGGGATTTGGGGTGGTTTTGTGAGTTTGTTTGTTTTTTTTCCCCCTGTTTTTTCTCGCTCCCTCGCTCGCTGCCTCGGGGCCGGGGCCGGGGCCGGGGCCGGGGGCGCGGCGCGGCGGGAGCTGACCACCCGGGTGGTGGTGCTGAAAGCCGCGCGGGCGGCGGCGGCGGCGGCGGCGCGGGGCCGGCGCTGCCGCCCGCCGCCCTGGGGGCTGCCCGCGCCCCGCTGCGAGGGGGAACCGCCTCGCCTCCGCACCGTGACAGTTCCGGCTAATTTGCCGGTCGGGGGGAATGGGAACGAGATGTCAAGCAGTCACTGCTTGTGCTAAATAGGGCATCAAATTGGCGCGACTGATTCTTGAATGTTGTACTCTGTCCAACCTCTGAACTAGAGCATAACCCCCGGGGGTGGACGGAGAAGTATCGCTGGGATATGCTAGGAGCAGGCTGGGAGGAGAGAGACACGCTAGAATGCGGGAGAGGGAGGGAGAGAGAGACTTTTAAAGACCTACCTGGAAAATAGGAAGATCTGATAAAAGGCTGGAAGGATCCTTCAAAGTATGGAAAGGAGAAAGTCTTTGGAGGGACGCTCTGAAGCAACGCAGGGGAAGTTTCTAGTAAACAAATAAAATTAAATTAATGAACGAGTTACCATCGGTTGGAGTCGCGCAATGGAAAGGCAAAAGCGGTAGAAAGGACAAAGTTTGGTATGTCGACTGGTCTGCCGAGCAATGCAGTACTTCTTTCCCGAAGGAGAGGCAGACGGAGCTCGGAACCTGCTTGGAAAAGTAGTACTTTCGCCGGGATGGTTTTTGCTGGCAAACAGGCCCCCGGGAGGCCAGACCTGTCAGTGGGCTCGTCTGCGGAAGCAGCCCGCGGACGCTGCCGCTCGCGCCGCCGGCCGGGTGCCCGATGCTCACGTCCTTCCCGCAGCCCCTGCGGGGGCGCCGGAGCGGGACTAGCAGTCCG
Organism: Apteryx mantelli; assembly: GCF_036417845.1. NCBI lineage: Eukaryota > Metazoa > Chordata > Aves > Apterygiformes > Apterygidae > Apteryx > Apteryx mantelli. The sequence goes on along the minus strand of NC_089981.1, from coordinate 37,369,427 downwards.
CTGGCGCTCCCCCTCACCCTTAAATACGTGCGCCGCCGAGGGGCTCTGCAGCGCGGCCCCGGGTGCTCCCTCCCCCTGCTAAAGCGTCTCCCTCTCTCCCCCCTCCCCGGCCGCCTCCCCCCGGGGGCTCTAGTTGCTGCGGCGCCGGCAGCGGCACACGCGGGCTCGGCCGGCGGCGCCGGGCAGCGGGGCGCGGGCCCTTACCGGCTCGGGGAGCGGAGGACAGGATGGTGTTGACCCCAAACTTGAGGAAAGTGGAGTCGCTGCTGGAAGAGACAGAAGTCTGCGGCGAACAGATTCTCCTGGCGCCTGCGGGGGTGGAGCTGGCGAGCTCCGGCGTCCCCGCGTCCGTCCTGGCCGCCGAGCTCGGCGGGGACATGCTAGGCGGAGGGGCAGTCCTGGGCAGGTAGCTGGCAGGCCTGCTGATCCGGATCAAATCTTCCACCAGGAAGCTGGAGTGGCTGGAAAAAGCTGACTGCAGCGACTGAGGCAAGGTCAGGGTGGGAGTCGGCCGCAGCAGGTTGGGGTAGACAGCCGGAGGAGCTATGAGGCTTGGGAACATCATCGCAGAGGCTGTCCGCAGAACCGGGCTGGGGCCGCTGGCTGGTTTGTTTGTTTGTTTTTCTGCTTTGCAAACCTCGTTAGTAAAGATCCAACTAGCAAGTCTGGCAGGGCTCTCTCTGCCCTTCCTCCTGGATGATGGGTTTTATAGTGGTCAGCCCCGCTAAGGCTCTTTCAAAAGTGACAGCCCGAACAATGGGGTTCAACAAAGTTCTCCACTTGAGCTTCATTCATCGCGAGCTGCGGCCTCGCTGATTGGTGCAGGGGTGCAATTTATGATTGGATTAGACTTCATAAGCAAGCAATGCACAATGGCCCCGCAACAAAGACAGTGTAGTCATCAATTTTGCATATTGACCGCCTCTTTGGAATACATTGCTCCAAAGGCTCCCAGCAGGGTTTTGTTCAGAAGCAACACACACAGGCTAATTAAATGCCTATTTAAAAGTTTCAAATGACATCTTGCCTCATAGAAAGGGACTTATTTAAAGAAAGCACTAAATTTATTTGCTGCTCCCCTGCTGGGTTTAGGAAATAAACCAATAAATATTCATATAAACTTATCTACGGGCTGTCAAAAAGCACCATTTTTTTGTATAATGGAAAATACAAATTAGAAAACATGGAATTAAACTCTGCTGGTGGATAAAAAAATCTGAGATCGGATCCGATTGTGGTTTAAGCGAGTTCTGCTCCGGGCTGTTAGCAGGCTGCACGATTTGCAAATACCCCGTACGTACAGTCGGCGTTATTTTCTCTATCCGCGCGCCAAGCGTCTGGTGTAAACGGATTTTGAAGTATCCACTTCTACTTTCAGGAGCCGAGAATCGTAAGAGTTTTAGGTACTTGTGCTCAGGCAAGAAACTTGCAAATATCAAACTGAAATGTAAGCCTTAGTGTAGCTGATAAGAACTCAGTCTGAGAATATCTGAACATTGAAATACAAACGACCGAAACAGCTTTGTAGGAACCGACCAGTCCCCTCAGGTTCTCAATCTGTTGGTCCGCTTAACCTTATCCACACGAAAAAATAGGCGAAATAACTACTCTTTGGCCATGAAAATGAAGGTAACATTGTGGCATTTTGATCCGTATGGCTAAAGTAAAATTATTCTGACCTAGTACTGCTTTCTCAATATCACTTCTTAAAAATACAGCTCGAAGCCTTCTCAGCTCCGAGAAATTCACCTGAAGTGACTTTCTGTATAAGTGTGTGTGCAGAATTTCAGGAAGTATATTCAATTCGGTGCCACAGACCTGAAAGTCCGTTACTTTGCTATAAGATTATAATAACATTGTCTAATGGAAAAGTAGAAAATAAGGATTTTCTAGCAGATAGTTTTTTGTTTTGGTGGCAAATATCGAAATACGCGAAAGTATAGTTAACTTCCTATGGAGCTGGGCGATGAAAGCAACTATTGAGACTGGTTTTACCTGATTTCTCTGTTAAAGAATATAACAGATGTGTTAAATGTCCTATGTTTTAAAAGCACCCTATTCAGTCCTTTGGTGTGGCTGAACCTTTGCAAGCAGAAGTGTGCAGCTCAACCATGCAGCCTTTATCCTATTAACCATGAACTAACTGTCACCTTCAGCTGTTTTCCCTTTTTACTTTTTAACACAAAGCTTTCTCAAAAATCTTATTAACCAGCTTTATTTCTCTCGATGGTTTTTGTCCGGACGTTTTGTGTTGATTATCTCCATGTCGATGCTTTAACCATTCAGTAAAAGTGCATCTGCGATTTATATCACATTAGAGAAGAAAGAAAGTCTGTTAAACCTCTCCCTTGATTCAAATCAGAAAGTTATTTATTAGAGAGGACGGAATCAGCCTGGAAATTATATGATGCTGACAAGTCTTCCTAGCGTTACACGCTCGCCTCCAGCAGCAGTGTCTGCAGAAGGCTTACTTGGCAGAGCTGCTGTGCGAAAGCATCGCTTTAAAAAATACGTGCCGGACTTTCCCCTAGTTTTATTACTCTTGACGTTTAGCAGGTGAGGGGAAGGGGGAGCGAGGCGCGGGCAGCCCCGGGGCCGGTGGGCGGCCGGGTGCCTCGGCACCTGCCCTCCCGGCGGCGCCGCCGCCTGGGCACCGCTGTGGCTCCCGGGGGGCTGCCCCATCCGGCCCGCTTTGCCTTCCTCCCCCCCGGCTTCTCCGGGTTATCTCAAGCCCATTTATATGCATAGCTGCTCTCAAGGTGTTATTTGTCAAGCGAGCGGAACAGCGGCAAATGAAAAAAGCAAACAGGGCTTTCCCAATAAAAATAATGGGCTGACACCCCCCTGCGCGCGCGCGCGCGCGCACGCACTGTCTCTGCCCCGTCTCTCTCTCTCCCATTCCCTCTCTCTCGCTCTCTCTCACACACACACACACACACACACACACACAGAGCCACACTCGTGCGCTCCCCCCGGCTCTGCGTTTCCCGACACAACGCCGGCGTCTCGGAGCAGCCCAGGCGGATCTGAGAACACTTGGTTTTTACAGTCATTATACGTTCCTTTGAGATGATTTACTCCTTTCTTTACATATACATTGGGGGCATTTTGCCTCACTATAGACCAACTGCTGCTAATTTCTCTGGTTTAAAAAAAAAGGGCCTGACATTTTCTGGAAGGTTGGGTCAAACGCATGCTGGGGCACACGTGGACCCAGTTCCTTGTGATACGTCTTAGCACACTCATAAAGAATTCCTTAAGCACCAAGGCAAAAGGGACTAGACATCTATTGAAAGGGAAGATAGACCATAAGAAACCAAGAAATCGGACGAAAGGATCTTATTTTAAGTGATCTCCTTTGGAAGTTTCTTTTCAAAGGCAGTGATCATTTAAGAGAAGGGAATTCTAATGTCTGAAGATAAAACCTGTGACTAATGCCGTTTGACCTATGCTCATGTGGTTTTGTGCTTCCTGCCATTCATTTTAATGTCGTTATCTTCAAATTTATTTCTTAAAAGTCACTCGCTTTCTTTGTCGCCCCCACTTAGGTTAAAAAAAGAAAAACGCTGGGAGCGGGGAGGGGGGCAGGGCTTGAAGCCTGCGTGTGTCCCGGTCCGAGGCTGGTAATCTGCATGAAATTGGGAGAGCCAGCGCTTTAAATCCGGCGACCGAGCAGTGCGCCTCGGCTCTGAGCGCGCTTCCCCAAATGCCGCAGACGGTGGTTGCGAGCGCCGGCCCGGTGCCCCGCGCCACCGCCGGCCCGCGGCTCCTGTCAGCCGGGGCCGGGGCACGGACGTCTCAATCACCGCCCCGGCGCCGGGCGCCGCGGGGCAGCGCGCAGGCAGGGCCGGGGCGCGCACGGCTCCGCGGGGGCGCAGGCAGGGCCGGGGCGCGCACGGCTCCGCGGGGGCGCAGGCAGGGCCGGGGGGCGCAGGCAGGGCCGGGGCGCGCACGGCTCCGCGGGGGCGCAGGCAGGGCCGGGGCTCGGCTCCGCGGGGCTGGCGAGGCGCCCGGCTCGCAGGCGAAGGCCGGCCTCCGCAAAGAGCGACCCCGCCGCACGCAGGCCTTTCCCGGGAAGTTTTCACGGCCGCGCGGGGCTTTGGGCGACTGGCCGAAGCGGAGGGGCGCGGGCTTCTCCGCTGCGTTTTGGCCGGGGAAAAGCAGAAGTAGCCCCGAAGCCAGGGCCCCAGCCCGGGCACAGGCCCCCGGGGCGCCGCGGCTCCCCGCGGGCGAGCGCCGGCCTGTCCCCTGCGGAGGGAGCGGTGGCCCCGAGGGCCGCTCCGGCCGCGAAGGCGGCTGCGTCTCCAGGCTCCCTAACGACGCTCAGCGACCTCGTCGAGAGCTTGAATGGAGGCTGCAGGGGCGAAGCTATATTAAGACACCTAAGGCTTCACCTTTAGAATTCAGCACAAGGAACAGTAACTGTTGGTTCGTTCAAAGCTTTTCTAGATCCCCCCTTTTCTTGAAAATCCTTCTATTGTGCCAATCAAGCAGATGGTTTGCAGGAAATATAGCTTGGCCCCAGTGACCGAAACTAATTTTAACTAGCTTTCCAAGCCTGGCACGTTTGTTTTGCTCTTACAAAATAGCTAAAAAAACAGCTGGCAAGGGTGAATTAAACCCATTAAAGACACATTTATAAGAAATTATATTCACATAGGTTGCTTGAACCCCCCTAAGAGGGGAGAGATGAGCGTATTGAAATGAAAATGTCCCCGAATACACTACCCTCCTTAACATCGCCTGAGAGTCTCAAAACATTTTACTAAATAGATTAACTTGACTATTGTTTTGCATCACATTTATCAGCTTCATTAAGTGAATAGCTGAACAAATATATTACGCATGCATGAAAAGCTCTTTTGGGGGCTGCCTTATTGTGTCCTCAGCCCTGACAGGTGGTTAACTGTGTTTCTCTCTCCTCTCCCCCTTTCTGCGCAAAGAAAGAGGGATCTTGGACAGAGCGCACAGCCCAGACTTGGCAAAGGGAACTAGAGGGGAGAGTTACTTTCTTTTCCCTCACCATTCATCCGGCCAGCCCAGAGTGCACACAGTCTGAAATGCAACCAGATGATCTGATCATGTCAGAAGTAATTAACTTTAGTTTAGTCTCTGTGTCTTGCTTGTGCTTTACTAACTCCTTCCAAGCCTGTTTAATTTGCGTCCTTTCTTCTCAATTTGATTATTTTTGTCCACTTCGTCCTTTTATCTTTTCCTCAACCTCTACCTTTGTTTAAAAAAATTATCTGGGGTTGAACAATCCCTCTTCTTTCTTCTCCACTGATCTGTCTAATAAACAAACAAACACGCAACCTCCCTAAAAACAACTCCTTTCATGAGCTAAGATCTGCACATTTTGGAGAGCTAGGATTTGCAAAATGCAATATAGTGTTTTACTCTTTGTCTTAATTTCATGATCATTTATCGTGGTGGAAACTAGCTGGGAACTGGGCGATGATTACTCAGAGCCTCAGATCCTGGAGGCCGCAGTCCTGCTTGTCTGAATTATGGTCTCTGCCACAAGAGTTTCCAAGTTAGACTGTACATATGAAGCATGGAGGATTAGAGAACAGACTACTATCCAGTTTTACTTTTTCCACTATGTGTTTTTAATGTTCTCCTAAAGAAGTTATGAATAATTAAAAGATTTTTTTTTTTTTAAATCAGGTCCTAAATCTACTCCTACCAAATTACTCCAAGTCAAAGTGGTGATCCTTTGCTTAGGTCAATGGCAAACTTCTCAGCTCAGATGGATTCACTGAAATCTCTAGTTGCTGGGCAATTTTATTTGTTAAGTGCTGGGAGTTTAGGATCCCATTATTTTTTCACTCATAAAGTCCTAGTTCTACTCCCCATTTTCCAGGTTATAACATGAAAGACAAACTTCCAGGAAAGGACTCTGTCAGAATGTTGCCTGAGGGGCAATTCAGCAGGAGAATGAATGTGTCCTGGGGGGATTCTGGGGGTTGGGGACAGCAAACTTTCAGGTTGCTGTCACCTTTGACTGATGGTTTAAAATGGTTTCCTGTCCTTGTTTTTGTCTGGTGAAGTGGTGTGTGATGGGGAAAGGGCAGCAGTGGGCTGCAGTGTGAGAAGGGAAGCGACCACCTTCCTTTCAGATCCAGCGGCCCCCCGTGTCAGGAGAGTGACAGGCGTAGGGCCCTGAGCTCACGCACTCCTTTGATGCCTGCAGCAAGATCAGACACAATCTTTCAGAGGCTGCGCTCCATCCCTCAGCCTGCTGCAGGAGAACGTCGAGCTCTGCCTCACAGGGAAGGAGGAGGGCAGAAGCCATTGCTTTTGGGCACCCTGTAGGATTAAACCAGGACCTTCTTTTACCTGTACCCTTTTTTTTTAAAAAGATCAGACCACGATCCCCTAAAATTCCTTGACTTTTACCATGCCAGACAACTGATCTCGTGCTTCCTTGGGGCTTAAGTCCCAAGTGTGTAGGTAGCTGGTGAACTGTAGTGCGTCTGTAGAAGAGACTATCTATACAGGCCCCTTCAGAGAAGATGCAACACTTGACGTTTCCAGAAGGAGGGAGCTGTTTTTGTGGATGTTGCTATGAACTAGATGAGGGGATGGAGTGTGCTTGATTTTCAGAGCTCTGACTGAAGAAGAAGGCTGACAGACTTTGTCCCTCAGTGTTTACCTTTATAGAGCCAGTGAGAAAGGCAAGAGCAAGCAGTGGTCCGTGTGTTCTGCTCCTGGTTACTTTGTGAAATTTGGAAGGTCAAATGCAAAAAAGCAGCTGTATTTCTATTTGTCTTTCTGGGGTACTTTTTGCCAAGGGAGATGCTTCAGGTAGAGAAAACCAAGGAGAATGGAATAATAATGACAGAGGAACGAATAGCTTCATAGTCTTCTGTACCATGGACATCGCTCCAGGCTTCTCAAGTTTAAGTCTCTGGATTCAGGACCACTAATTCCTAGCAGAGCAAGCAGCTTTTGCACTGGAGCTCAACTTGTGAGAAAGAGTTGTTCTCCTTCGAAAATACTTGTCTCACTGCAGAGGCTAGAATGGGCTTGCATTCTTCCAGACCTTGCTTTGCATGCAGGGTGATTTCACTGTGTTCAGAAATGAAAGTCCTTTTCATTTTGTCACCAGGAAAAGCTGATGAGGTTCTGATTTCACTTACGCTTGTAAAACTCCCCTGAAATAACAGAGACCAGAATCTTTCTGATAGGAGTTTAACCAACCTGCAGAAAGTACTTTCCTTCTTAATGGATTCTGTTTCTTTCTAATAAACAGAAAAAATGGCTTACTTGTTTTCAACCAGCCATGAGAATGGATAGATACATGTGGAGTGTGTCCAAATTTTCTGCTCGTGTCTTCAGCTTTTTGAAAGCAAATGGGAATCTCTAGGAATAAGTGGCATGCAAATGTGTAAAAAACTTGCTCTGTCAGAGCTGAAGTCGGGGCAAAACTCATGCTAATATCAATTTTAGGGTTAAGCCCTAAAAGAATAGGAATGTACTTGTCTCTTTTCAGTACTTTGTCAGGAGTGTTTTAATACTGCAGGGAAATATCAAAGGAGACTGAAGTTTAGATTTAGTTTAGTTAGACAGCCAGGATGTCTGAATTGGGTCTTCACAGTCTGAAACAGGCTTTCTCAGATTTCTGGTTATGCCCATAGAAATGAGAACTACTGTAAGAAAATCATATCTTGATGCTTGCATTCACACTTTGAGCTCTCATTGTGACTTTTGTGTTTCTTCTCTTTGCTTTTCCTTTTGCTTTAAAAAATGGAAGAGGCTAGAGAACATCAAAGCTTTTGTTTCTAGAAGGGTCTCAGGGGTGCTGGATAGGATTTAGGAGATTTTAAATTTGACTTGAGGAAATCTGGTAAGGTCAGATTGTCCTGGCAGTGTTAAGCATTGCTCTCGTGGCAGGGTGCAAGGGGGTCAGGACTGTGAGCTGCACAGGTCTGAACTACCGGCAGTTAGTCACAGGCTAGTAAGTAAAAGTGTTGCACCCCTGGTGCTGATGGAGGAGCAGTATATTACTGTCCGATTTACTCATCTGCAAATGTCTTTGAAAATAGATTGTACTGGTTTATTTTTCAAATAGTAATGTTACTCAAACATGGTGCATCTTGGTTAGTCAAACTAACAATTTAGCATCAATTTGGCTATGAACATGGGATGAAATATGCTCTTTTAAAGCAGCCATAGTCTGGGCTGCTACTCATCAGACGTAGGAAGGTCAGGAGAGAAGACGTTAATGTAGCTTTAAGGTACATTTGCATTCTCCTGATTTTGGGATGTTTTGGGAGAAGTAGCCCTCTAGTGTATTTTAGATAGTCCTAGCTTAGGTTTTAAATAAAAGTCTATGGCCTCAACTGCCAACCTTTATCAAGTTTTCCCTAATGGTGTCATACCAAAAAAATGTTTATCCTCCCTTTTTGCTGAAAGCTTACTGTTTCTACTGAAAAATCAGCAGAGGGGAATGTATATAGGCAGGGTTAATTTGCTGTCTTGGATCAAATCCTCTCTTGACTGGCAGTTTAAGCAAAAAGACTGGGCTCTTGCTCTGGAGCAGTTAATATAGGCCTTGTCTCCTGCAGAGCTCATAGCAGAAGAATTCACAGCAGAAGCAGGAGAGGGATAGGACAGGCACTGAAGAATAGCAGTGTTTTCAGCCATTACTGCCCGTGAAAGCTCTGTGTGGGCAGCAGTGCTGCCTAGGCTCTTCTCAGGGCTGGCTGTGAAGGTCTGACCAGGATGCAGACTGGGACTGCAAGTGTCCCATGATTTGTGAAAAGAAGAACAGAAGGATATCCTCTTGCTATCTTCTCCAATTGCTACAGTAGCCCTCAGCCAAAGAGAAGGCTTTTTGATCTCAATTCTGATGCTCCAGCCTTAGTATTTAAAAGACCATTTGAAGTAGGATAAAATAGCCCAGGGATCTGCAAGATGTACTGATATGAGCAAAATGATCCAGTAATTGGATATCTTTCTTTGTATAAACTATTTCATACAAGGGTTTGCATCTGGTCTCAGGCGTAACAGTACCAAATGGGACTGACTCTAGACTGGACTGGTTTGAGATCAGAATTCAAAACTGGGGTATTTGCACTCCTAGCAGATGGATCAGGCTATGAAACAGTCTGTTTCCATGGAAAAATATATGGACTTTGTATGAAAACTTTGGGAAGAACCTTGTCTTGGCTTATTTTACATCTATCATCATGTCTACATGAAAGCACGTGTTTCTCTAAAATGAACATATGGGGCTGAAGTGCACTCACATACTGTAGCTCCTTTTCACCCAGCTTTTAGTGTTTCCATGAGGCCAGTGATTTCAAATTTACTTATGTTGGGAAACCCCACTACACAGCTAGGCTGTTGGGCTGTGTGGAAAAAGCCATGAAGAAAAAACCCGAAAGTCATCCTCCTGGGGACTATTCAGCTGAGAAGCAGCTGTGCCAGGGATGCAGAGTCTTATCTGGAGCTGGGCACTGGGTGGTCACCAGGACTGTCCTACCCCCCCTGCTCACTGGGCAGCACCAGCAGACATTTTGTTACGATTCTGCTGTAGCATATTGTGGCTGCCTCTTCTGAATGTCTGGGGAGCGTTTCCTCTGTGTCTGGCCCAAATCACTCTCCAGATCAGTTCAAGGCCGTGGATCTACCGTGGAGAAGGTTTGGCAACTGCCTTGTTCAGAATCACAGAATAAGTCACCAGAGAACTAATTCACTGGCCCTGCTTGCTTTTTTGGGGGCCAGGAGAACCAAGTATGAAGTGCACAGTGAAAATGCTATTACCCTTGATCCGCGGGCAGGTAATACCTCCCTCGGCAAACTGTGCATCCGCGCGAGAAGCATCAGCCATGCAGCTTAAGCTGTCGATATGTGCAGCACACACAGGTGTCCAGTGGCTGCCTGCAAAGCCCTCCATGAAACAGAACTGCTGTATGCCATGAGAAATACGTGAAATCAAGAACTGCCTGTGCTTTTGAATCTGCGTTTTGAATGTTTTCAGTAGGAGGGGGCCTTTGACTGTATTAATTTTTTACTCTCTAATACACACTGTCCTTTTTAGTCACAGTAGAAAGACATTTTTCTTGGAAGGGTCCTGCCAGTTCATAGTGAGGTATGTCCTCCTTAAGGCATAAAAGTTACATATTTAACTCTCTAGGTTAGATATTTTTGAAGCATTGCTTGCCTGAAGAGCTGCCGTTAAATCATAGGGTTTGTTTTATGACTTATATTTTCAAATAATGCTTTGTTTAAGTGAGGCAGCCAAGTAATTACTTACAGCTTTTTAAGAATGTGCACTTTGTTTTATTTTCCTCTTCATTTAAATTCCAGAGCGCACAGGACTCACATTTTTAAGTAGATTTTAACCATGACTAGGGAAGCTTAGTTATCAGTTATGCGCTATAAACAATATGCGGGGGGAGATGTTTTGATCAGAGCTATTCAGTTCTTGCTTGCTAATCTAATTACAAAGTGTAGGTTTCCTGACACAGAGCTGCCTGCACAGAAAAGGCTTTTCTCACACCTGGTGGATTGTTTAGCCAAGCTTTTTCAATGCTTACAGTTTTAAAGAAAAAAAAATCTTTTTAAAAAACAAGTTCCTGTGCTGTGCAATAGAAAGAATTTAGTGGTTGTCAACATGAGTTTAGTATAAGGGTGCTGTGTAAAATGTGGGTTCAATTTACATTGACCTTTGGTCATAGTAGCCCAAAACATTGTTTCACTTTTTTTTTTTTTTTTTTTAAGAGTTAAGGAGAGTATGAAAGATAACAGATGTCAGTGAGTGTATTAAATTAAATGTGTGCATGTGTATATCTGCACAGACGTAACGCTCATATATTTTGGATGTTTATTGTTAGTGACTCGAGTGCTCTGCAGCTCTGAAAGGGCAGCTTTGAATTGCAGCCCCAGCAAACAGTATTTTTGAACTGTTTAGTCCCCAATTCCTACAAACAAAATAAAGTACCTTGTCGAATAAGGGCCATTGAGCAGGGATGATGGGTTAAGAGTGGGGGTACGAGGTGGCAGCGTGGGTGCTTGTTTATCAGGGAGGAGTTGTCAGTTGTTAGCTGGGCTGGTGAAAGGAGGGACGCTAGAGTCTGATGGCTGGGATAGCATTGATGGGAGGTAACGGAGTAATCGGATTGAAAGTTAGCCATGGTATTTATGTCAGTTCACATTTCGTCAAATGAATAATATGAGGTTGCTACCTAGCCTAGGCCTTGGCCTGGGGGTTCAGTTATAAAGAATCTAGGCCTCATTTGATTCAAATATAAATTAATTCTCACTGGAGCGTTGGCTGATTAATCTATTTGCATAATAGTAGAAGAACTGCAGTGTGGTTACTTTTGTGGGGATTTGGACAAGAAAAGCCTTAAATTCATTTGAAAGAATAGTGTGTGAGAAGTCAGGGAAGCAAAAGCACCTCTATACGGATCCTGAAGCCATTTTTTCCAGACCCCGATGTGCAAAACTCAAGGCTGAATTTGTTCACACAGAAGTCTTACGCTCTCCTGAAAGACAATTATGTTCTAAAGTCCATTTACATTTATTTTCTTGTACTTGATATAAATAGCGTTGCTTTCACTAGTTAGAACCATGGTATACTTTATCATTTTTGATATTTAAGAAAAGTGAGGTCTAAAGAAAAAAGGCACTATGTGTTTGTGGAGTAAATATTGAATTCCAATAAAGCTGTGTGGTGAGATAATGAACTAGGAGAACCAAGTTCACATGAAATGTAAATGCTATTTTTATGTGAGGCTGGTTATAGTTTGTGATAGGGGAATAAAAGATAGATCATGGTTCTGCTGACCAGACAGCACACATCTTACAGCAGTAACAAGGGGAAGGAGAGTGAGTGGAACCAGGTGCTGTTGCTGAACAGAAACTCTAAGAGAAATGTGTTTTGTTTTTTTTTTTTCCCCCTAACAAGTCTCTCCAGCGTGTATGCTTCTTTCACTTTTTTAGAAGACACCTAAAGACACCCTTGTCGCTGAGGTCAGTATGCAGATACACCCATATGCAGAGTCACACAAACATCTTGCAGGGGCAGAGTATTATTCTGTCACATCCCATTTTTGCCTAAAACTTCAGGTGAAATACTATGCTTTTCTATTTCCTATATAAAATGTTATGTTCCGTTTCACTAGCCACACAGCTGCCGTATTTCACTGATTGGCAAAATAATTGTATGGGTGCACATACATATTAGACTGTTTTGTGAAGCATATTTGGATCCATTAAGTGGACAGAATCATAAAAAATTCACAAAACACAGCAGTGAGAAGTTTGAAAAATGATCCAAATCCTGCTCTTGTTGACTTCTGTAGACATTTTGCCAGTGAAAAAAAAATGCTCTAATTAAGTAAATACAAACCTTCTAGCAAGAATTTTAGGATGCAGTAACAGTGGATTAGCATGCATATGTGTTGGGTACCTCTAGCTTCATATTCTCTGGAGTTGGTTGAATACTCACTGAAAAGTTGGGCAGTTACTCGGACTCACTTGAGTTTTAAACTATCTACTCCTATTAAAGACATCTGGGTTTTGTTAGTGAATGGTACGAGCGTGTGGGGAGGAGGGGTGAATGAAAACAGACTCTGTAATGAACATGTACCTGCTGCAGGCTACAAAGGTTGCCCTCCGAGTTTTGTTGTTTCTGCTAATATCTAATGACCTCAACACAGAAGCGGGGACAGAAAACGTGCCAGCTACCTTCTTCATCTAAGGGCTGAGAAAGCTCACAGTAGATATCCCCAAGATCCCTGATGAAACCTTCAAATCCAGATACTTAGGAAGAATCAAATTGATGTTGCAGATTGTAATGAAGCTAAAGAAATGACACTGTAAAAATTATCCACATCCTAAGTCGAAATATTGTAATTTGTAGGTCACATATAAGTTATATGTCCACACCTGGGAACTGTGGCCCACACCTGTGAATTCAGGCCCACCAAGAGCACACTTTTAGTGTAGTTATTATTTTGACTTGCCTTTCACCCTGTTGATTATGTTCCTATAATATTTTCGTTTTTTCCAAAGCAATTTGGAAAGGATATGCCGCTCCTTAATTGAATGCTGCCTTTTTCTGAGCTGGGAGTTAGACAAAAGAACCTGAAAAACAGCCATTGAAGAAGGGAAGATGGTGGTCAAAAAAACCTTATTTATGTAAAAAAGTGCTGTAGGGTCTTTATGTTCACTGTTGCAAGATCAGTGTCTGAAAGCACAAAACAAATTGATCTCAGCCATGGTCATAAAGCAGCTTCATTGCAGTATTTTTGTGGTTAATTCTTGTGGAAGGGGAATGTCTGGGATCTGCAGAAGGTTGGACCATACAAGCAAATGACATGCCTGATTAACAGAATGTTGTTACAAGATAATAGTGATTCTGCTGTCTTGCTTTGGTATTTATGAAGAATAAACAAGACTAAGAAAAAGCCAAGACATCTGCTTTCGGAACAGAAGCCCTCAATCTGTTGACAACCTTCTAGTCCAATTACTCCATGTTTTTTACACCAAATGATTGATGTAAGGGTGATCGTTTAATCTGATAGAAGTTAAATGAAATAGAGCCTCTGCTTCTCTGACTGACCCGGATTACATACTCATTTGTATTAGCTGTGCATACTTAAAGACAAGACTTTACTTCTTTTTACCTTGACTCAGTAGAAGGAAGAGATGTCTAATGGACGGAAGACAGTAAAAGGCACCAAGGCTTCTGGGTTCTTTTTATGGTCCCGTCTGCTGAGTAAAGTGATGTAAATGAATTAACTTCTCTGATCCTCTCTTATCTCAGCCCTCAGATGCAGCAGTAATGTTCGTAGTTCTTACTTCATGAAGTTGTTTTGAGGCTTGATTAACACACTGATCAACTTGTTTTTTCCAAAAATAAGCATTAAATTACTTGTGGTTTACTGCTTAAAGGAAATGATTATCTTTGAATGTTTCTTATTTATCCATTCTATCTTTGGTGCTTGTTTTATCATTTTTTCAGTTTAGATATTACCTGACTTTACTTCAGATAACTATCATTGTGGTAAGGAAGAGTAGCAGAAAAGAAAAAAGGCATCTTTTCTTTCTTTCCCTATTGCCATGTCAAAATTGTGAAATAAGATTACATTTGAAAATAATAAGTCCTTAAGGAAAGCTGTTGGATGGGCGTTGCTAATTTGTCAAACCTGTTTCATAGGTTTACAGTAAACCCAGCTGCCCAGGTTGGGTGACTGATGGTGAATTTGAGGCTTGGGGGTGCAGTTAGAGAAAGAGGCCAAGCTCTGCCTAGCAGCTTGCAGATACTCAAAGGTGGATCTGCTCTGCTCTCTGTTTTGACCACGTGAGGCTATGGTTTCACTTGTGCCAGCTTTGGCACTCATTTGACCTCTTTGGGAGCCAGTTAGTTCACTAACGCAGCAGGAAATTCATCAGAAAAAAAAAATTGTTGGGTTTTAGGGTTGGTTGAAATAAATTAGTCCAGCAAGGGATTTATATATTTAATTTGATTTTTCTTTTCAGTTTAAACTATACAGCCTGAGAGATTAATGTCAGGAAATTAAGTTTCTTTCTCAAGGGTACTGCATCAGCTCATAATTGCTCTGAGATACATTTTGCGAGGTTGTTTAAGTCTATTCACTAGCATAACATGTGCCTGATACCTAATAAACAGCACCTCAGTAGTGGACAGGTTGTTCTCAGATAAGTGTACATTGCTGGGTGGGTAGGATCATTGCAAGGTGGGTAAGGTCCTTCACAGCTCTCCCCTTTTGACCCTGCCTACTGAAAAGAAAGAACCCCTCTCCAAAGTGAGAATGGGGTGCTTCTGACCTTCTTCAACTAAACTTACCAATCAGAAATATTTTCTCCAGGGTAAGTTTGAGAGTGATGAGTTTTGCACATTTTTTTCTACTTCTCTTATCCTTTTTTCTTCTCTTCCTGTCTTTCTATCCCAGAGATGTCACAGAGAGAGAATGAGGCTAAGATAAGTGTAGTAATTCCAAAGCTGAGGGCCACTTGGGCATTTCTGGAATGGCAAGCCATGAGTACAGTTTGGGTGAAAATCCTGTTTGTATTCTGTAGGAGCTGTTTGCTCACAGTTGCCTTCAGGAAGGGCTTAGGCTGGGTAAGCAGGTGGGTCAGTTTATGAAACAGTGGAAGAAAAGGCATCAGGTAGGTTCTCATACTTCCTTCTGGAGCTTTGTAAATGTAGAAACAGCATTCCAAGCTGTTTCTGTGCCAGTTACAAAGTCAGGCTTGTAGCCAGGCTTCCTCTGGTCTCCGTCCATCCGTACTTTTATGTTTCGCATTGTTTGTTGTTCAGGGTTGAACAAACCTGTGTTAGACATTTCTAGCACAGTTCATTACTGGTAAAAAGGAGACAAGGAGCTTTTCGTGTCTGCTAGTAAGTCAGATATATGACACAGAGAAATGATCTTCTGCACAGAGCTGTAGAAAGTTGAATGGCAGAAGTAAATAACTAACAATGGGATATGCTCAACAATATTTATGTGAGCTTTGTGTTCTCAGATACACTTGGATGGCAGTGAATTGTCAGTTACTATATCAATCTGCCAAGTATGAATAGCTCTCAATGAGCTTGAACGTTCTCAGGTTAAGGCATCTGTAAAGCTGATAGAGATCATGCATGATATTGGTATGACCTCAATCTCAGGGCATATAAATTAAGTCATTCCTAAGCAAGGGCATCAGCTCACTCAGCAATGTTCACATGGAAACATGAGACATTTTGCAAATAGGCAGATATCCCCGTACTGCCTGTGAGATCAGACGTGGTTCAGTTTGTTGTTATCTATGATTTTTATACTGCACTCATCCCCATGGCTGACAAAGAGAGTTTTAGGGTTTTCACAAAACTATCTTTATTTGACAGAGGATCTTTTTGGAAGGGAGTAGAATTTGTATCATATGTATGACAAGATCTTACCTAAAATATTTTTCATGCACAAAAGAGAAAAGAGCCATTCACCACTTAAGGATATGGAAACTAGAAAACAAATGTAAGAGTTGTACTTGTCAGATCCAAAGAGGAAGTTTTCACAGTGATTTTTTTAAATTGTTGCTGAATGAGAATGTAAAGTCATAGCCTGATTACTGATTATTCACTTAGTTACGGGTAATTATTTGAGTTCTAGGTGGATAATAAGTTGCTCTGTTGAACCACATTGTATAAATACACAGTACTAATACTTTCCATCTTTTCTTTTTCCCTTCTATGGCAGATTGACAACTATTCCATGACACTACTTTGAGAATCTTATGTAGCTCTGATAAAATCAAAGATTCTCTCGTTTCTCTGCCTTCCTTCAGTAAAATAGCCACAGCTGATGAAACTCGCTTATCACAGAAGACCATGCGGTGTTTCAAGAAACAGCATGCAAACTTTTCTGTTCAATGGATAGTAACTCATTTTGGTTATTTTTCAGTATGTCTTTTTTCTAACTGACAAAAAGAAGATCATCTGTAATCATTGTCTTTTAGGTATCTTCCATGCTCTACCTTCTGCCCAAGTGGCCTAGTTATGTTGCTAGCATATTCTGTGTTACTATCCTGGTAAACAGCTACTGACAATTATTTGAATCCATTTTGAAGAAAATGTGGTAGATGCAACTCACAGTTTGCATCTGGGTAGCACACAGGAGTTTTGCACCAGTGCAGTTGAACAGGTGCTTTGTTGTTTCCTCTGATAGTCTAACACTCAACAGTTGGATATATGCCTAAACTTATTGTATGGTATATTCATGGCTTGTGAGCTGAATAGTCCAGCAATAGGAAGCTCTGAGATGGTATATTAGGGGGAACAGGGCTGCAGTTCCCCCCTCTGAGGCCCTGCCATATTTTTCTGTTGTGTTGTGGAGCTAGACTGCTTTCCTTACACACACAGAGCGTGTGTACACACTGGTACCACCAGAAATGTGAACGGATATCTGGATTTGCTACTATGTGGGATCGTCTGCTCAGGACCCTGTGCCCAATCTGTTGACTTCCAGGCTTTTTCAAATTTTCTTAGTTTTTCCTTGATAGCCTTAGAAGACATGTTTTAAAGAGAAGAGGACATTTCTTCTGTGATGTTAATATATACTCAGAATGTAATACTATCTCATAGATTTTACATTGGTTGCTAGGGATTCCTGTCAGCTCAGCGCTCCCTTTCTGTTTGCCTAACTCTGTGCCAGCATATGGCTCTCTAGACACAGACTTATGAAGCTTCTGGGTTTGGTCTCACATGAGAAACTTCTTGCCTTATGCAGAGAGGCACTCAAAAGCTTAAGAAAAAAACCTTACGGGAGCAGTATTTAGAATACTACTGCAGAATCTAATCTTCATAGCATGTTAGTTACCTAATTCCAGTTTTCTATGGGTCAAAATCATTTGGGCAAAGTCGGTAATAAAATTACATGGGTGTGTAATTTTTGTACTGAGATTAAAATTATCTATTTAAATCAGGTAAAAATGTTCATGTGGAGAGAGCCTGTGGGTTTTTTTCTTGGCAGGACAGAGCCTGTGGGTTTTTTTCTTGGCAGGATGAAAGCTGTGTTTTAACACAAGAGATCTCCTGTTAAAATTCTAATACAGGACAGGCAAGTTGTTGCGGCTCCTTTGCTAGGGCTTCTCTCAACTAATCCAACCATGTTGAAACTATGCCTTTCCTCCTAGGGTAGACATGACTTACATGGAGGTCTAGGTTTTGACTTAGCTGTGGTGACCCATTATAGCTGTCCTGTCTCCACAGGAACTTTCAGACCCATTAGTTAGTAACTAATTGTCAAACCAAGATCTAAAAAATCCTCATGAGTAAACACAGGCCTCAGGATCTTTTTTTATTCTCAGGTTGGTTAATTAATCTATGTTATACAATTAGAAACTTGCTGATATAGGACAGTAAGTGAAAACAGGGACACGATACACACCTTCATTCCCTGTGACTACTTATAGGTTGATGCTATGAAAAATAATTGTTGATTTTTAATGGTGCCTGAGAAATTCAGGAGGTTCTAGAAATGAGATGGTGCAGAAAGAGCAGCTAAAATCATATCTCCAAACTGAATACAAAAGTTTCTATTTGGTTCTTATTAAGTTATACAAGATATGAAGAAAGAGGAAACAAAAGTGACTTTCATCCTCTTGGTTGCTCTTTGCCATACAAATGGTAAAGTGGTTTTCTGTCCATCACCTCTGTGAGCCACTAGTCTTGGCTGACCACCAAGGCAGATGCAGTGCATGTGCTTGTTCTAGTGACATGATTTTATCCTTCATCAGCTCAGATATCTTAATATTACAGTCTGCTCTGCTGTGCAAGGAGTATGTGAGGGAGTATGCACACAGTGCAGCACACAACTGCGGGCTTTAGGTGCTGTTAAAATACTCCCATTTCAATAGGAGTACTTGGCCATGATTAACAAGGACATTGTAAGAAAACCTGCTAGAGAAAGGTAGGAAAGAGAACAATCTTGACCAAGTGTAAATGATCAAACAAAAATGAGTGAGGGTCCCAATCCAGCAATATGCATAAAACAATTTTAACTTGTCCCTGTGCTCCAGTTTCTCCTGTGAGCAAACAGTTTGTTAAATCCTTTCTTGGATAGTATTGCACTGAAATCAATTGCTATTACTTGCAAGAGCAAGAACTAGTCACACAGTTAAATGCACGAGGCTAAGTTCTGCACTGGTTTCTACCACATCAAATCCCACTAATCAGAGCTGCCATTCACGGGGTAAATTTCAAAACAGAATTTGGTGCGTTATATTAAGCGAGTAGCTCTTGCTCAGGCAAATAGGACTGTGAATTTGCGTCAATAGGAATAACTGCAAGAAGAAAGGAATCCATGTTTAACACAAGCTTGGAGATTGGCCTGTTTCGTTCTATGCTGAAATCTGTTATTTACCAAAATACACTTACCTCCCTGGCTTAAAAACAGGCTGGTACATTCTGATTTGTCTGTCTACTGTAGTTCATTGTTAAACACAAGTTAACTGACTTGTAGTTCTTGTTTGTATGTGGCTCTTCCTTTAACGTGGTGGAAGTCTAGACTCACATGTGCAATTAATTAATCTTTTAAAAATTCCTGCAACTCCCATTTAGAATATGTTTATACAGCACCTGACACAGTGAGCCATTATCTAACTGAGGCCTCCGGACTCCTCTTTCTTTTCTTTTTTTTCTTTTTTTTTTCTTTTTTTCCCCCTGTTTGAGTAGGCAGTGGGAGTGAATAGAGTTTTCTAACTCATTTGATTTCTGTTGTCTGGTGTTTACTAAATGTTTGACAGTTACTTTTGGCTGGCACTGATACTTATGATCCCTCCAATGCTGACCAGGCCAATGCTGCTTAACTTTCTAAATCAGCTAGAAGCAAGTGCCTTTGGTTACCTGGGTTTTGAGGATTAAATAGTAAAACGCTGCATTATTGTAACTGTGCAAAATAACATGACAAAATGATCACAGTAGTAATTCATTTTAATGTTAATAAAATATTCTTTATTATATGAAAAGGAAAGAAAAAAAACACTTCAATTAGTATTACATAGAACATAACTGTATTTGCTGTGATTATTTCTAGTATAAAGTACATTGCCTTGCTCACCAGCAGAATATGACAGCAGTGTTAGATATTTGAATTAAATTATCCTAATTGGAATATTTACAATATGATTATAGCCACACTATTTCAGTGTCTCGACACAATCAGCATCTCTTAAGCTAAATCAAAGAATGAAATCATCCTCAGTGTTTATTTGATTTTTCACTTTTGACAGTGTTCTTTACAATACATTTGCATTTTCTTAAAAACAAATGATATAATATCATTAACAATGCAGTAAAATCAGTTCAGTGATCTCAGTGCTTGGCTTGCTAGAAACAGCCCAAATATGTAATTCACATTGTTATAATGATCCTGTTCATTGAAAAAAAACATTAGCGTTAAACTTTTCTAGTGAAAGGTGGCCCATGCAACATGAAGGGGAAATATCTGATGCGTATCTATTATAAATAAAAACCCCAATGATAAAATGTTATTGAAAATCTAATGGCTTTGCGGTAAGAGCAAATAAAACAGAAGGGAGACAGGAAGACGAGTGAAGCGGTGAGGGGCGTTAGTTAATGTCCCCCCCTCCCCGCCGCCCCGGGTAGGCTTTAAGGCGCAAAGGGCCGTACTGCTGCTGTGGAATTTGATCCTGGCCAGTATCGCACACATCTCAGGGCAAAAAGGTCGTCAGCAGCTCGTTAGGACCTTTTGAACTCTCTCTGCTCTGCAAAAACATCCTCTGAAAAGATGTGAGCCACTGGCCTGCCAGAAGTAGGGCGATCCTGAATTAAAACACTCCTAAAGTCATGTTTGGCCAAGAATCTCTCTGCTCCCATTAATTCCAGTTGCTGCTGGATGAATAGTAGGTGCTGTTTCCAGACACTTAGTTGTACTCTCGTATAAAGGAAAAAGCACAAGTACGTATTAATTAAATAAACATTGTTCTCTTTTTCTTATGCAAGGAAGATGGGTGTTTTTCTATTCTTACAGGGGAATCCACGAGTATAATTTAATTACAAACAAAAATGAACAAACTGTGAAGAGAGACAAAACACTGAAACATTTTCTTTCCCTTTTCCATCACACTCTCATTAATTGCTTGGATCTGTGAGGGGAAGGACTCCAAGGCTGAGCTTTGCACAAAACTCATCCAAGAGTGAAGAGGGCAAGGCGAACACTTAGCCTCTCCAGCTGCCTCGAAGTGAATGGCTTTCTGCGGGGTCTGAATGCTCTCTGTCTCTCCCCATACAATGTAGGTGTTACTGCTCACAGGGAAAAAAACAAAACAATAATCACTTGAAGGGGAGAGAACCCAGTCCTGGGCAGGGGAGAAAAGCACTCTCACTCAGTCATAAAATCATGCCTTCTCGCATCGGCGAGGGAGCCTGAGCACAAAAGGTGGCGCAGAATGGTACTTTCAGAGCTTTGGGGCGCTTGGAAAGAAGCATCCTGTTCTAAAGGCGAGCGGATAAAAGCTGCGTTTTGCATCGCAACCACCATTAAAACAGTGGAGTAGCACATCTGAAGATACATACTGTTCTGTGCACGCTCTGTCTCTTTTATAAAGGTTTCTTTCGCACCACTTATCTCGGTATTTAATATGCACCTTCAGGAACACCAAACAGGAGCAAGCAAGAGAAGCTGGTTGAGATCAGATGCCTGCACTTTTAACTCTGATCTTGTTCAGTTTGTATTTAGACCCTCTGAAGCCCTTTTGCATTAGTTACTTTTGGTCTGGGCAGACCTTTACTCTTATGTCAGCACAAAGGGTTTAGGTGCAGTGCTTTCTGTGGCAAAAAGCCCTTGCTGGGTCTGAGCAAAATCTCAGCTTTTTCAGGAACATAGCAACACAAAAGATTTAAGGGGGGAAATTGTTAAAAGGGAAGCCCTTTTCTCTTTGGATTGAATGCAGTGGGGAGATTAAAACTTTCATTTGAGATTTTGCTGTATTCATAGTAGTGAGGCCATGAATAGGTCTAAGTCAGAGCCCACAGTGGTTGTGGTGTGCCCTTTTATTCTCTGGCACATCTTCAGACACAGGTTGTTTTGCACTTGAAAGAGGTGAAAGAGGGGAATGAGGGATTTTGACAGCTGATATTAGCCTCTGAGCTCTTGATGGGGATTTTCTAATTAACCCCAAGGGCCATCAGGTGGTCAAAATGGAATGATTTCTGTCAGAAAGGGCAAAAAGTTGGAATTTTCTATCTCTTGTTTCAGTCAAATGCACTGAGGATGGTTTTTAATGTCACATATATGGTGAAACCAATTAGGTCTCTGAAAAGGATTTTGGAAATTTTAGGGCCTGAATACCCCCAAAACTCAAAATTTCAAGGAAAATTTTCCTTGTTTTGGAAGAATTCTTGGACTTTATATATATAAAAAAATAATGCTAATTTAATCAGATGCCTTTCGATCCTGAAATACTTCCCCCAAATCTGTAACACTGAGATAGCCTGAGAGGACACCCACTCACCCGGTCCTCTGCAGCTCTGGGTAGTGGGAGCAGCAGAGTCCTAACTAGGAAACCAGCTATAGCATCCTTCCTGCATATATGCAACTGAAAGAAAAAACTTATTAAGAAAATAGTAATAATGCCGAAAGACTGGACTAGAAGGGTGATATTTTGTATGCTGCACAAGGCTTGCCAAATTTACTGCTTAAGTTTTAAACAGGCAAAACATGGGAGCAAACCTGCATCTGGGTGTTTACACTATTTTTACAGTATTGCAGGTCACATGACACAGAAGCACATGAAGCATCGTTACCATCTAGTCTCCTTCTGAATCTGACACGCAGGACGGTGGATTAAGATGCTAGAAAAAATCTTGAGTTGTGATATATGTGGCTTGGGGGAAGCTAATGGAAAGACATTCAACGGTAATTTTATATCATAGTGGTGCTAAATGAAGAATGAGATTAAAGCTTCATTGTACATGACTTTATACAGACATTTAGTAAGAAAGAGATGGATGGATGTAAGAACTAGCACAGAAACATGAGTGACTTGTTTGAGACAATTTTAATTTGCTTTTTTTCTGGTTTGTATATTTGAGACTTGGAAAAACTGGTCATTGAAGGAAAGCGAAAAAAAGGCAGAAAGAACATGAAGAAGGAGGGTGAAAAGAAGCTTGGAGAATGAATTAATCTAGAGGTAATAACAAACCTAATTGGCGTGGCAGGCGGCTGTCCTGTATTTCTCTGCTTGTCCAAGGCAAACCCCAAATTTCTTTTGCAACAATCTTGGGGTCAAGGACAAGAAATGGCACTAGTTCCTTCTAATTGTCATGGCAAAGGTCAGCTGGGGCATATCTGTCTTATCTGTTATCTCTTCAAACTAGAAATATGCCTCACCTACTTTTCCAAATGAGACAAGTCTAAACTTCCTATGTTTTGAAAGCAGCAGTCTGGACCAGTCTTAGGTTTGTGCTGGATAGAAGCATAGATGGAGCACAGAAAAGAGTGAAGTTATGAAGCTGAATATACATAAATTGTAAATTTATCAGATATTCAGTCTATATATTGGTGCAAAGCCTAGCTGTTCGGGGTGGAAAACAGAAAATCTACATAGCAAATTTAAGGATTGCAGAAAACCAGACCAAATGTTTCAAAACAAAACTTAAAACCAAGCAAAACTTGCTTACACTCACATTTGGCTACAAGGTGTTTGGTACTGGTCCAAAAACTTTTGCTGAATTCAGTGAGCGGGTTTTGAGTGAACAGAGCCAAAAGCTGTGGAAATGGAGCTGGTTCTGGTTTTATCTAATGCTTGGAGGCAAATACAGGTATACATTTATTTCCATAAAATGAAAGATATGCCATATCTTCTGCTTTTACAGAACTCTAGTTGTTTTAAGGATAGTGAGTAAAGTTTTAACTTAAAAGCCTGCTACTTAGTATGATACAAAAGTTGAAAACAACCTAATTTAACTGTTGAAACCCAGGATCAGTTTGCAGAACTATGTAGGGCTAACAGTTAGCAAGTAAAATAGATATGAAAAAGCTTCAAGAAAATAAATAAGGGACCCAAAAATATATTCACAGTGCGGGCCCTCTGGAGAGTTAAGTTTCTCTAATCATTTATGTTAGCAAGAAGGAGCCACCCCAATGGAGATTTTGGATGTTTGGATAATGCATGCCTAAATATTATTTAATGGCCCTGAGAATATGAATGAGTAGACTTGTCTTGGGTCAGGGGTTTCATGCTCTATTTAGTCAGGGATTATTCTAAGGAACCTGATGAGATGCAGACATTTATCCATCTTCACTGAAGTTAAATTACTAGTATTTCTTCTCGCCTAACACATGCTGGAAAGTGACTGATTTTTTTTTTCTCCAGTCCCGATCAGCATTGCAGTGTGGATGAACAAGACATTCGTCTTGCTGACACATCTTGTTTCAGCTGTTGCTGTGACAAATTGTCTTTGCTGTAGTTCAGCTGAAGTGCTACAGAGTTACTAGGACTGACTACTGTATTCTGGAGGTTGTTCATATTGTATTTGAAATTGTTTTTTGAGGACAGCTTTAAATCAAAATCAAAGCAAGTGTTACAGAGCGCTCTTAACCACAAATGACTTAGGCAGAGAGAGCTACCACTAGAGGGACGAAAAGGTGCATGGTGGTTCTTAGCCATAATTAATCTTCAAAATCTGCCCAGTTTCTCAGCAGTGTTATGCACAGTAACTTTTGCCAAAGTATGTAAGAAAGGAATGTTTCCTTTTGTGGGGAGGATTTGGCTCCTGAAACAAAATCCCATTTCCAGTGTCTATCAATAAAATCCATTGTTTAGAAACTGGCCTATATATTTTGTGAACACTCTAGTGCTTCTCCACTAATGACTGCTTCAGATTATGATATCAGATTTCATATGTTTTGGCAGTAGTGGAGAAAATAATTCTACCATGATGATGATGATATATGATATTAAGGACATCCACATGCTCACTCTCAACTCACCAATTTTCTCTTCATGCTTAAGAAGAGCAGAAAGACCACATCTCTACTTTGTGTGATTTATTATGGTAGCATTGTCATCTTGAACCAACAATAGCTCACCAAGGTGCTCCATGTTTATGATTGCTTTAATGCTGCTGTTGCCCCTCGTTTCTGCAGTCTGGTCCTTCTCCAACTGAATTACCTTGTCGCTCTTAGTAAACTTAATTCAGTTTTTATTCAGTA
This sequence comes from Apteryx mantelli, assembly GCF_036417845.1. Lineage (NCBI taxonomy): Eukaryota > Metazoa > Chordata > Aves > Apterygiformes > Apterygidae > Apteryx > Apteryx mantelli. Next base: position 37,344,729 of record NC_089981.1, on the reverse strand, counting down.
ATACATGAGGAAAAACATCCATTGGCTCACAGAATAACAGCACAGGATCAAAAAGGAAAGCTTGTTTTCCAGAGAACAGTTCTGTTGTTACAAATTCTATTTAATCTCCCAATGAATTTGGATAAAGTTGATAAAGCTGTGGAGTTTTGATCCTAAACATTTGAAAATGTCACGGTCTGCAAATTAGTGAGATTCACTTTCCCCACAAAAATTTGCAAACTACTTTTGAAACAGATTGGGAAGAATTTAGACATTTCCAATTTCAAATTCCTCTTCCATCCTGCTAGGCCAAAGAGACTTTGTGAAGTTTTCTGGCCCCAGGCATTTGTTATGTGTCTTCTCATGCATTTGCAGAAGTGAGAACTCTGAGAAATGACAAACTCTACAGAGCAAAGAGTTTAAAAGGGCGTCTTGAAGTGGAAACTTTTCCAGCTAGCTTCCCCTTTCTTGTCAGTATTAAGTAATGGTGGAATCAAAATGGAAATGATCCTTACCTAGTGGCTTAATACGTAGAAGCTGTAATATTGCTTTAGCAACTACCTGAAGGTTCTCCTTGTTATGTGTAAGCTTTGCATGGGAATAAGTCAGTGCAGTTTTATACTTGTTTTCTATGTGCCTTTTTCCTTGCTTGTGTCACATGGTGCAGGAGGATTGAATGCTTGTTTGTGAGTAGTGTTTATCTTTACTTATTTTGTCCTTTGCTTGTGTGTACACTTGGAGAGGAATTTAACAACATCTGCTTTAGAAACAGGGGGGTGAAAATAGTTTCAGTCTATTCTCAGATCGCAGAACAGATGGAGAGTGTTTCTGTCTAGTTCGAATAATATTGTATTTCTTTGGCTTCTCCACTTTTCTCGCACTCCCTCAGTTTACAGCAATTCTCAGTCTTCCTATATTAACATAAAGGTCATAGATGTAGCTTTTAATAATAACTAAAACCCTCACAAATGAAATTCTATCTTTTTATGGTACATGTAGCACCATATCCTGCTTTGCTTTTTATTGGTGAAGCAAAGTTTATTTTATTTATTTTACTGGCTGTTCTGTGGCATTCTTGAATACAGTATTTGTACCTCATGTATATTTAAGTGCTCCTTCTTACAGTGCCTTCTGATTATAAAAGCTTACCCACACTTTATAGCTTAATCACTGAATCACCAAGAGGATAAGGCTCATCTCCGTAGTGTTTCGTAGTATGACTAACTGCCGGTGAAATCAGTAGGCACTAGAGATACCTATATGGCTTTGAAGGTCTGGCTTAAATGGCTTGCCCCCAAGTCGTGTGGACACAAGCGAGAGTGGCCCTCACTGCCTAACTATATGTCCAGACAGTCTGTATGACAGGCAGTCATTTACTCCTTGTTTGTACCGTTACAGAATCAGAAGTAATTCTTCTGACTTCAGCAGACATCACTGACTGTGTCTTCAATCTAACTACATCTTCAGTGACTTCACACTTCTACAACAAAGAGGAATTTTAGTTAATAATTTGTTGGTCTTTTAGTGTTTGGACTTGATCCAAAAACCTATTAACATCAGTAAGAGAAGCAGCTAACTTCTCCTGCTGAAATGTAGCAGTGGAGTAAAACAGCAGAATATATACAAGTGTGTTTAATATGCTATATATTTAAGGATGACAGCTGTCTGTGTGTGTGCATGTGCATATTCAAGTGGAAGAAGAGGACGGCTAGTATGGGGAGAGGTGCTAAGAAAATGCAGCAACTGGTGAGGTATACTGGATAAAGGCGAAGGGAGGGAAACCCTTCCTTGCTGTGAGTGGAGTGGGCAAAACCTGCTGCTGGATGAGTTGCTTTGGTGGTACTCGTTGGGTGATGGAGAGATGGATCCTGGAGTGGGTAGGGAGAGCCTGAACAATTAATCTGGCCTTCAGCTTCTCCTCCTCCTCCTCCTCCTCCCGCTCCTCCCTCCCCTTCTGGAAAGAGGGGGAGGCAGCAGACCAAGGTTCAAATGTCACGGAGGAGCCTGCAAGGTGCGAGTTGGACATTGCTGGTTTAGACTGGGAGCTTGTTAGCGCTTCCTTCTGTATCCTTGGACTTTAATGTGATTAGGACTTTAAGGTTAAATGTATAAAGATGTTGGTAGAATCGGAATACAAATTCTTTTTATAATGGTTCAGTCTTAGGGATAAAACACTGGTCTCAAACTTCCAAAAGTACATTTTCAATCACACGGGCTACACTGAGCAATCCTGAGTTGGGTGTAGTGGTCCTGCATCTTTCATCGGAACAGCCACAAGAGGGCAACATGAGCATGAGCACAACAAAGAAGCGGCCTTACGAAAGAAGTCGGTGATGTAAAACATAACTTGTGATTCCTGCAGTATTCGTGCGGATCGGCTTGGCTTTAACTTGCATGCTGGGAGGCTAGAACATGACTTCTCCCTGTTTGGCCTTTGCCTGGCACTGCGTGGAGTTGTGTAGCATGAATGCTGGCAAGGGTAACGCACTGCTACCTGACATGGCCATGTTTTGCACTTACTTTGTGCAAGTGTACAGACTGCGCAGGTCCTGGGGATCTGGAGTGGTGTTGCCGCTACTCCCTGTTTTATTGCAAATCTTGAGATATAAGGTGCGTCAGCTTCTGGAGTCATGTGAATGTATATCAATCTCAGCTTTTAAAGAAAAGACCCAAGTCCTTGGAGCTGTACAGTCCTTGGAGTCTTTGGAGAGAAGCAGTAAGAGGTGACCTTTAACATCTCAGAAACTAAAAAGTAAATTTAAAAAAATTATGATTTTAAAAGAGCTTTTTGTTCAGTGTCTGGCCCCAAGCTGATGAATGATTTAAGTGCAAATACATTTAAGTTTAATAATACAGTAGTCACTGGTGATTGAAGGGAAGCAGCTCAGATGGTGCTATGACAGCAGCTGCTAGAAAATGAGCCCTTTAGGCACATGCTTGCTGAGCGGGAGAGCTCAGGAAATTATCCCTGGTGAGGAACCCTGAGTGATGTGTCTGATTTGGGTGTCTCAATCTGGAAAGCTGATAAAAGCCAGGCCAGGAAAAAGGAGATTCTGATGCAAGGACCATGCATACAGACTGAACACACTGTGAAGGAAGAGGAACTAGAAGCAGCCTTAGCCTCTCAGTTATTTCAGGATAAGTTTAGGAGCAGATTGTGCCACAGAACAACTCAGTTAGCAGAAGGAACCAGCCAGAGTGAGAAATTAAATATCTTTTTGTCTCTTTCCTTTTCCCTCCCACCAAATCATCCAGCCATAGTCTGAAACCATTAAAGAGAGAGGAGAATGAGAGGGGCTAGGTGTGGGGAAAAAAGAGAAGTCCAAAGATGCTGTTACAGTCTGCATTCATCAAAGATTTATTTTCAGCATCCCCTGTTAGCAGTGTTGTGGGTTTCTGATGCCATTTTTGTTAATGATACAGGAAGTCTGGGAATATGTGAGAAGTTGCAGTAGCAGTAAGTTTGGAGAGACAAAATCAGTGACAGACTTCTGCATACGTGCCCTGGGCTAAGTGAAGGCACACTGAGCTTTGTCTCCAGCTCTTGGCTCTTTCCGTTGGCTGCTGCTCTTTTCTTTGTTACGTGCCTATGTCTCAGGCTGCTGCTATCAGGACTGAACTTGCAGAGATGAAGAAAAAGTACTGAGACCTGACAGAGAGTTGTGCACAGAGTTGCAGGCTCCGATGTGCTGGTCTCCCTCCTTGGCCATAAAACTTTTGAAAAGGAGTGCGGCAAACTAGGTGCTTCTTTAAAGTGAGGCTGAATATTAAGCTTGTGTCAGCCTACAGTAGCTAAACCCATAGGGTAGTTTGTAATCATGCATTTACTTTCACATTAATAAATAAGGTCTTGAACTCTCCAGTGATAGAAAGACCTGCTTTAAAATCCCAGACAAGCCAAACAGTGGCAGGTTTACATTTTACTATGTTTTCAGTAGCTGTAGGTGAACTCTCTAGGATCTGGGAGAGAGATCTGTTACTGCCCTGCTCCTTCCTAAATACTTGTACACCTGGTACATGAACAGGATGCATAAAATATAACAGTACATTCTGTGTACCTGTAACAAAAGAGATGTTTGTAGAAGAGCTGAAAGCTTAAAATTTATGTCAGGTTGAAAAATTACATAAGCAACTACAAATTATTATTAGGATTTCAAAGTAACAGTTGGAAGCATTTTCTGTTGTGGTAAGTTGGATTTAGAAGACAGTTTGGAAATTGTGTTAATATCTAATGCTTTTACATTTACAGAATAGCCATTTAGATTCTTTGGAGCTATTTCTTTAAAAACATGGTGTGACTTTAGCACAAATAATATTTAAAAAAGAAAACAGAAGGGAGCAGATTTTTTCCTGGGTATCCTGTCTATGTAAGCATGTCAGAAATTAGTTTGATAAAGATATCTTTCCAGAAGTAAACCTCATTCTCGAAGGGGTGATATTTCTATTTATGACTGACTGCTATAGACCATCAGTTTGTACCTGGCTTGGTTTAACAGAGATTAAATGTCAATCAACTCCTATATAAGTGTGAATTTACCATTATCGTCTGCACCAGACTAAGATTCTGGTGTTAAGATTGCTTCCTGCTGTGCTGCTGGGAATTTCTTACCAAGCGCCGCAGCAAGCTGATCTCAGCTGGGCCATCAAGTGCGCGATCCTTTCTGGGGACTGCAGTCCTCACACCTCCTGACATGCTGGCAAGCATTAGTGGTGCTGTGGCTACTGCACAAATGTAATGGATGGACAAGCCAAAGACCAACAACTCTGTTTTTCAAAAATTTCTGTGAGTTTTGGGCTGAACCTCACACTCACTGGTGGTTTTTTTTTTCATTAAAAACGCTGGGGTGGCAGTACTGGCTTACATTTGTTCTATGCTGAGAGCTCAGTGAAGGCCAGAACTTGGAACAACAGAGGAACTTGCTCTTTATTAGAAGATCTCCAGGTTATAGTGAGAGTACACTGCAATGAAGTAATACATATACTCCCACATAAAGGAAATACACACTCTTTTTTCACTCGCTCATTCTTAGGCAAGAGCTCTTGTTGATGGGAGAACGGGGTCTGAGGGACTTAACCAAGTGCTCTCCCTGATTTGTGAAGCGACTGATAGGCTTGTTATAATTACTACAGCTTTGGCTTTAGTACTAGAAGGCAGCCACCCAGGGGGAAGTGAACGTATGCTAACAAACTAGGACTGTCTGGCAGGCTTTGAGCTTGGCCCTGCTCTTTCATTCTGGTTGGTGTGAAGTATCTGGATTTTACTAGATCATTTGATAAACTTCCCAAAATTACTTAAAGTGAGAGAGAAAGTGTTTGCAGATTTCTAGGGTGTTCATCTGTATTCTTTCTCTCCAGTTGGCTTTCCTGTTTCATTTAACCTTGGGGTTTTTTTGCCTAATTTTACTGTTTTAATTTTAGCTTACCATTTTCCTGATAAAATTCATAGAATAATTTCCTCTCATGAGGAAAACGGTGGCTGCATTTTGCAAACAATTTTTGATTTCTTTAGAAATTGGGAAAAGTCATGTTATGTATGATCTCTGTACTTTGTGTATTTATTTATTCCCCTGACCACTAGGTGGGAGCAATGTGTATAAAGTCCCAGCTGTAGCTGCAGCACCAAAGCTGGGACCTGCCAGGAGCACCCAGGATATACGGAACATGGGTTTGGAGGCTTCCAGATGGCTCTTGCTAAGTCATGGGGAAGCAAGCGTGGGGAGCTCTGGAAGACCATAACATAACAAAACATGTTAGCCATATTCTGCCTTTCCCCTTTTTTGGCAATAAGAAGCCCAACTCCAAATTCAGCACTCCTCACTTGAGTACAACCCCTGTCTGGTGTGTGTTATTTGGTAGTATAGATGTAGCTCCTGTTAGTACCAGTCCTGTGCATGACTGCTGCCCTGCATGAACCTTCACAGCAGCCTTAAGCAAATGTTGATGCCAGTTAGGCCACCCTTCCATGCTGAAGGCGATTTCTTCCTTAAATGCACACAACTCCAAGACTTGCCTTTAATCTATGTATTGCACATTTTAGGGCTTTGCATTTGATTTAGAGAGGAGGGCAAGGACAATCATCATCTGTTTTCGCAGAGCTTTGAATACACTATCTTGTGTCAAGTTTAAAGACGCTCCTCAGCCAAACAAGAGAGTGAAAAACATTAATGAACTTAATAAATGGTCTCTTCATATCTTAATTATTTGTGTGACTTTCCCTTTGACCTTTCTCCATGGGCATCTATTTGATGCATTCATGCACAGAGATGTTTTGCACAGAGGGAGGAAAAAATGTTCACCTGTTCAAAAAGCTGCCACCAGGACGAAGATACAAGCAAAGATTCTTTCTCTCATCACCGTATTATTTTCCTGAACACACTGTAATTTCATCAATTTTCCATGCTTATGGTCATGAATGCTTGACATTACCATGTCTTTGCGTTAACAAAAAAGAAATTTCATGGCTTAAGTTTTCACTAGAAGAATAGGGAAAGCGTGAAAAGCCAGCCAAAATACAGAGTGTTACAGTGTCCTTTGTTCAACAGCAAGATTTTCCTGTGGAGAAATTTACACTGTATGTTTTGGTTTGCTTATTAATTATATGTTTGTAACACATTTGAACTTACACAGCTTTCTTCTATTTTAACTGTGTGCTAGTTTGCATCTAAGTGGCAGTTTATTAGATTTCAGGGTATTAATGGAATGAAATGTAAATTGAATGCAATTTTTGAGCTTTTGAGTATTGGAAGGCACATAAATATTTGCAGGGCTAGATCTTCAGCCGTTTTGAATGAGCGTTCGGCTGTAGTGGTTTGCACTAGGTAGCGATTTAACTCCAAACATTTCAAGGTTACAGTCTTTCCCAGGATATTACTGGGACAGTTTGCAAATGTAATCCTAACAGACAGGCTTGCAGGCTAGAACAATTTTGACATCCTTTACTTCAGAATGTTGATTTCTTACTCCAGGTAGGTGTTGTCATGACTGAAGCCTAGGATAAGTAACAGGATGTTTTTGAGAGGCCGTAGAAAACTTGTGACTTCTTATAACCAAATAAAAAGCCCACAGTTTTCTTCTTTGCTGATTTCTGACATAGAAGTGATGATGATTCAGTCAAAGTTGTCATTGCATTTCCCTATGGCTCTGTGAAGGGAGTAAATTACATTGCACTTGTACCTAATGAAACTCTCCTGGTTGGCTGACACACTCAGTAAACAGGGCCAAGCCTGGATCCCTTTCCTGTCTGTTTTTATGGAGAACGTGGAAGTTAAAGTAGAGCCAATGGAGCCTACTTGTACCTAATTTGCCAGTGCGGATGCAGTAGTACAAAGTTGCTTTCCAGAGCTACCAACTCTTTTATACCAAATGATGGCCTAGTCAAATTAAGATCTCAACAAATCCTTTTTAGAATAAGTTGCAGTTTTTCTGTGCTGAACACTGGTTTGTTCTTCATGTTTCATATTTTATGTTTTTTGGCTGTGAGAAATGTTAGTTAAAATAATATAAATGGCTGTAGGCTGGGGAGTCTGTGGATGCAATGACTGTGAGATCAAGTGCCAGTTGATATTGCAACTGCTACACAAGTGTCCTCACTTGCTCAATCCCATCCACTTAATGGGTTGAACAACGCATCAGAACGTTAGGTGTTCCTAGCAGTGGTGTTACTTAGTTAATGAGTTTGGGGTTGATCTGTGTAATTCTTTTAGCTGTTGACTGTAAGGATGAACATTTCTGAGTAAGAGAAGAAGGAATGGCATCTAGGATTTTTGAGGCAACTGTGTAGGCCCATTAAGTTATGAGACAGAGACTGCTACTCTGTTGCCTGGTAGATGGCCATACTAGCTATTTCTTTCCATGGACTACTTTCAGTTGAGACTGGAACAAATGGGATTGGCTGTTTATTTAGCTATGCTAGTGTACATCAGGAGTAACTTCACTCAAGTCAGCAGTTACTTAAGCATAAAGCTGGCATAAGCGAAAGCAACATGGGACCTAACAGATGTCCCCTAAAGGAAGGCCTGAGCTACCAAATTACATAGCAGTTTTACTCTCCATGAAGATGAAATTAAATCAGATTCCCATATTCATTCCTCTGGTTTGACAGTCAGGCCTTGATTCATATGCTGTTTCCTCCCTTTCAATATCCTTTCAGCACACTGCAGAAGTGCTAGTGGAAAGCATAAATTGCCCAGAAAACTACTCTTGTTCTTTGCTAATAGTAATGTCAGCAGAATAATATTGGACAAGCTAGGAAGAATGAACTGTTACAGATGATTGTGTAGACCTCCACTTGCTGTTTCCATCTTTCACTTCCAACATATGGAGGTACTACAGGAAGGATTTAGTGCTATTTCTTTCAATTTAAATGATTCCTGTTTTCACTTGGGTAATGTAATCAGGCTTATCTTTGTTCTGTACATTTGCTTGTAATTGCTTCTGTTTGCCTATTGGACTTAATGGATCCAAAGGAAGGTGTCTAAGATCAGCAAGTGGGAACATTCATGTTAGTGCTTTGTTTGCTATATAGCCAGGACATTTTATCATCAGCCAGGCTTACATGAGTGTGAGGTATTCTCAGTGCTTGGGAAAGTTGTATTTGTGGCCTTTGGGAATGAAGTAGACTATGGTTGTGCAAGAGGTGTAGCACTGCTGGCAAGATCTCTGTGGTGTGAACGGAGTAGGACCCACCACCCGCCCCTCCTGACCCCTGCCATCCTGAGGAGGGCTGTGAGGTAGGGGTGCACTCTGAACCTGCCAGGTTCGAAGCTGTAGAAACTAGGTGATATGAAACTAGGCTGAGATGATACAACTCATTTCACAAAGGCAACAGGGGGTAACAAAAATTTCAGTCACTTCTAAAACGGGGTAGACTTGAATCGATAAGACGTAAGTTAAAAAAAATCCTTATATCTCCCTAAACAACAACCTCCTAGTAATTAAGGTTTTAATAATCTTTCTTACCTCTCTGTTAGCATCTATGAAAGCCTCAAAGTGTTGCACAGATGTCATTGTAATATAGTATAAAGTACAGAAAAATACACAGTTCTAGTATTTTGGATGACAGTGCCAAATAAATACAAGGATATGAAAGTACTTTTTTAAAGTAATTGACTCATAATACTGTGGTGAGTTATGGTTAGTAATTACTGTGTACTTGTTGTAGATAGGAAAGTTGAGATATAGAGGGATTTAAGCAACAAAATCATATTCTAAAGTGGCACACATGCGAACAGAAGTTGTTAGCAAAAAGCAACAAAACCAAAAATATATCCACAAGGAAGTCACTGAATTTTAATTTCAGATATAAAAATGGCAACTTTCTGGGAAAACAAGTTCCATCCATTAGGAAGCTGTATCAGTCAAATCTTAGTGTACTCTGATCAGCGGGGAATCACAAGCAGCAAGTTGCTGCTTTACTAGAAGAACTGCCAGTCCCACTTCCCGTATTCAGTACAGATATCTTTTTAATTCAAATACTTATGTGGGCTGAATTCTGTTTATTTTATATTCTAATGTAGTAGAACACCAAAGACATAACTGTGTGTTTAGAAATTTATTTCCATTTAATTGTGAAGTTTACTCTGTCAGAGTTTCATATTTTACTTAATAACTTTCCTTCTATTTCTCTCTCTTTCCCTCTTTCTCTCTGTCTTTCTGTTGTAAGGACTGAATGCATACTATACCTTGTTTTTCTGTATGTTCTATTATGGAGAGAAGTTGGTTTATTATTTTTAAAGGATATTTACAATTTCTGCAGCTAAATCAGCAGGTGATTCAGTTACCTTTCCATAGGTTATTGATGTGCTTATATTTTGTGAGCTTCACTTGAATTTCACAGCTCATATGGAACCTATAGTGCTATTTTTTTAATCTCTGTTTATAATTTTTCTTATTTTACTTATTTCAGCAATTTCTTTGTTTTAAAATAAGAACTGGTTTTAAAATAAACTTTAAATGTTGAACATTCCAAATTCTATTACACAGAATTAGAGACTTTGTTTTTTGATTATTGACTTCCTCTTTGTCTTCCTTCTTTTTCTTTTCATTTTGTGTATTATGCCTTTACTTCATAAAAGCCCAAAACATAAAAGCTGCAAAGAAGATGGCTCACTGCTGTAAAGCTTCATGATCTCTCCTTTATCTCCTGATAGGCAGCATTACAGCAGCAATGTTTGAGAAACATTAAGTTTTTCTTTGAAAATAGCTATGTGAGGTCTCTTAATTTTCTCCCTCCTCTCAAGAAGTGCTTAAATGTAAAAAAATACATGGTATGGATTTTTTACAAAACCATATCCATGGTTTTGTAAAGCTATTGCAAAACTCAAAAAATTATCAGAATTGGAGATTTTTATCAGACTCTTCAGATTCTTAAATCCTGTGACTTTTAGTATGAGACAAACGGTTTTGACAATGTGTTTGTGTTTTTAAATAAGTTTCATTTCATTTAGATACATTAATTTAATTAGATTCATTTAAAACAGAAATTCTAAAACTCCGGGCTACAGAGAAAGGCTAAAACCCACCTTTAAAAGGGATCAAAGAGATTCATCAAATCCAAACATAAACTAAGGGAACTCTGCTTTACTTGTTTTTAAAAGATGCTATTATTTTATGTCGGTCTTGTGGTTTGGGAAAAGGGAGGAGGGCTGGAGGAACTGTCTCAAATTCCTTGTATAGTCTGGATAGAGGGCTCTGTACTCATAGTAACTATGCTGCTTACACAGCATTTTGTGGCAACTGAGCCTTCAAACTTCGAGCCAACTAATTGCTGTCTCCGTAACAGTAAATGTAGCATGTAGTGCTTACTATAGCAAATTGTTCCTCTGTTTTCTAGTATGATGTGTCCTGGTCTAAAGGCTGTTCTTGACATAAATGAGTGCTGGACCAAGATTTTCTAGAAATAAGTGTTTACAGAATCAACAATTATATAGTCCCAGTAATTATTACAGCATGATCATCTGAGTAGAAGTTTTCAGGATGTGCCTCTTGTTTTACTTATTTGTAAAGGCTGTAGCATATTGTAGATGCTATAATAATTCATTAATTTTTCCTTTGATCACTACAGAATACTCCGGTTTGCATGAGTGATGCTATAATAATCAGTATGCATACTGATGATGCTATTCTTTGCTCTCAGTTATACTGAAACCAGATGCAGAGAAGCAAAACCCTGCTTATCTCTTAAAGAGTATTGAAATATAGTCTAAGATAGTAGAAGATGATAGGTAGAAAATATAGCTGGATGCGGGTTCTCTACTGTCCTCTAAGTAGTGTCTTTGTAATTCTTTTGTTTCCAAATATACCTCATATTAGTTATCTAGGTGGCAGTAGTTTAGCTTCTCTAAAATATTAGACAGAACAGTGTAAAGTTTCTTATATATATATTTGGTAGCATCTCTATGCATTGACAAGTACAGCCAGCATGAATGGCGATGGTTTCTGCTGTGACACCTTGTTGGGGGAAAACAGAACCTATTTGTACTCATTTTCTTGCACTTCCTAACACTTCCTCAGCAAGTGACAGTGACAGTGGCCTGATATGCTTGTTGTACTCGCAGAAGTCAGATGAACATGAGCGAACCATCTATAACCATAGCTGCAAGGCTCCGAAGTTCAATTGCGTACGCTGGCATGAAATTAGCTCTGTCTACAGCGAGAAAATGACAGTGCTGAGATAGAGGCTTATTGCAAAATTAGCTAAACAATATTTCATCTAAGGGTCTTATCAAGCTATAAGACAGGCATATCTGTTGTAATTATATTTTACATCAGTAATGTGGCACATTAATGAAATGTGTCACTTCACTAGTGTTAGGATACATTTCATTAATGCAAAACACTTTTGTTGTATGCTTTACATTTGGAAACAGATTTAAGTATTAAGTGGCTAATGTCTGCAGCCAGGGAATCCTTTCCGAATTTGTAACACCGACCAGAACAGACCGCATTACACTCTCCAAATGGTGCATTTTTGCATTTGAATGTCTGAATTATCCTGGTTTCTTAGAGACGACCACAACACCAACATCTTAAATCCTCAAAATATTGTCCGCTTCATTGAATGCTCGTGATCTAAGCATATGTGTAATTATTCTGTAATTCTCCCCAAAATGTGATTCCTTGGAAATGCATACTAGATTTCCCCTATTGTAGCTGCAATGACTATTTCTTTGTGCCCGTTTCTTTAAATACGGTCACAAGGAAGTCTGTGTGCCTTGGTGCCCCGCATGTGTAATGATGATTTTTTCCCCCCCCACTCTTAGTACGCCCATCAGGAGAAAAAAACAAAAACCTGCTTCATTTGTTGCAGGGTACAGATCGAGGTCACAAAAAGACCATTTAAGATAGTATACATACAACGGTGATCTTTCTTACAAGAAATAGGCCTAATGCCACATACGGTGGACTTACAGCTGGGCAAGTATACAAAATGCGAAGTTGCGCTCGTTACCAAACCTGGCTATGATAATGTATGCATGTGTATGCTTTGGAAGAGGATAAAGGGGAGTCCTAGGTACCCAAAGCATATACGGCACATATCACGCAACAGTGAAGATGACTTCTCAGAAATTGCTGCTAGTGCAAACTATACAGATTTTATTAAAAAAAAAAAATCCATTTGTCTGGGGGGAGAATTCACTGTGTTCATTTTTTAAAAATACAGTTAGTTTTGTAATGCCCCAAAAGCTGTGTATAATTTTAATAGAAATATCTCTTGCTTTTCACTCACAGTAAAGAAGTTCTTGTGCGACATGAGTATGCCAGACACAAGGGTGTAGTGGCTGAGAGCTCATTTTACTAATTTGTGGTTCAGAGATGTCTTTATCTGGCTGGTTATACAGGAGTTGTGTGGAAGACTTCACTTCTAAGATTTTTGTAGTAGTTTCTCTTAGCATATTTTATTAAAAAAAAACCTTATCTAGATCTTTAATACTTACTTGAGAAAACTTGATAATTATTTAATTTTAAAGGAGCAAAACTCGTCAAAATTAGAAATGTGTGAAATAATGTGTCATTAAATAAAATCAAACAGGTTTAAAATTTGTTGCAAATTTTTGGGGCTGTTTTAGGCTTAAACATTCCTTTATAAGTATATTTCTCCCACAAAATTTTTTATGAGAATTGTGCCTTTTTCAGGAAAAAAGACATATTAGGCTTATTCTACCAGAGTGAAAATTGTTTCAGTTAAAACAGCTCTTCAAAGGTGTAAAGTTTTATGGAATGAAATTAAAGGCCTTTTCTGAGGATGGTTTATAAAACAATACTTACTAGATTTTAAAACTGATTGTGAGATCCTTTAGGATAAATATTGTGCAAAATCTTCCACAGTAAGAAAAGTAGAGACTTTCAGTTTAATTTTTCATTTTATGCCAATAAAACATAAAACTCTGAGTTTAAGAAAACAGGTTTAGCTGGAGAAATTAAATAGACTATGTAAAATAGTTACTACTTTGATTCCCCGTATGTAATAATTCTTAGTGAGTGTTGCAATGTTTGGTTGCAACATCTTCATCTTATATTAATATACTATTTTGGTGTTTTATTTCATTTTTAGCTTTTCATCGTTAGATTTTCATTACTAGAATGAAAGTGCAAAATCTACTTTTAGGGTTCAACTGGGAAAGAAACTGCAAGATTGTGGAGCTGAGGATTAGCAGCAAACAACTGCTTCAGTACCTACAGTTAATCTTGAGTAGTTTTTTACTCTTTAATTAAAAAAAAATTGGCATTTACTGTTTAGGCCAGGTTGTACAGCACAGGAGAGGAATTTGGGTGAGATGATAGCCTGGTACAGATCACTGATTGTCTGAGGCCCCAGATAGCTGCTAGAGCTCCCGGCGGGTCCCGTGCCCTGGGTTTGCATCCTCGAAACTCCTCAGAGGACCATAGGTTTCTGCTTTTTGATTCCTTGTGATGGCAGCAGGAATTTACGTTTTCAGTGAATAGGGCAGGAATTCATAGAGAGCGTGCGGCGTTTGCGGCCCCGACGCGGGGTCTGCGCAGGGCCCTCGGCTCGTGCGGGAGAGGCAGGCTGAGCAGAGAGGGGGCTCCCGCCAGGCGCTCTGCACGGGGCAGCCGCGGGGCGGCACGGGGCAGGGCTGCCTGGCTCCTCTCCCCCCAGCCCCAGGGCAGATGTCCTGTTGTGGCAGGCACTGTGTATGCACAAAACACCTTTTCTGCTAAAACAAGCATTTCTACCCTATGTTCCAGTGCACCTGAGTTGGCAGAAGTCAACCAAGAAATTGTCTCTGAGAAAGACGTCCCAAGTCACATCCCCCTCCACTGCCTAAATCCAGGCAGAAAGTTTCTAGTGCAAGCAAATAAATAATTTGAACCATGTGATTTTTTGTTCTGGAGCTGTAAGGTAAATTCCTGACCCAGCGAAGTGGATGGTGAAATGCTGAGTAACTTAAACGCTGTTTGGATTTCACTGGTGAAACTGCCCTCTGCTCCCTGCTGAATGAGAACAATTGGATTGAGAGCTGTACACACATTAAAGATTCGCAATACACAAATGAGAATATATTTCTCACTCTTTCCAGAGATATAAATATACAAATAAATATATGAGGTGCCAGAGTAGAAACTTATTTTTATGTGAGGTCTAGATTTGTTTTTATTGTAATATGAAGTAGGTACTGAGAGGTGGCTTTCATTTCAACAGCACATTTTTGCATTGCTGCAACTGTATTCATCCTCTTGCATTTTCCTCTTTATCATTATTTGCAATGGTTTTTGCCTAATACCCTGAAACGTCATCTGAATGGAAATGGTCTGGATTACCAAGGAAAGTATTTATAAATAAACATTTGGCAGAGAATCTTTGATACTGTGTGAACTTTGGTTGCAAACATTTTAATGATGCCAGCCTTGTTTTAAAAGAAAAAAAGTTGATTGTAAATCAGCAAAATGTGCTGGGCTTTCTAAGCTCCGAGTTGGCAACAGCTTGTTGAGAGTAAATCCTCTCATGGAAGGTTTTGCTAATCTGAATAAATTCAATTTCAAAATCCTTCCTTGATCTAAGCTTGCTTAAGCTCTCACCAAGGCCTAAGGACCCTGAGGGTCAATTCCAATAACAAAAGATAAGAAAAATCTGTCCTTTCTCATATCTCTTTGCAATACACTATAAGCCTCTACCTCACTGCAAAAAATCTTTAGGTTTAATGAAGTTGCCTTTTGATACTTTTTAAGGATGAAGTTCAATGTTTCCCACCGTGGTGCATGTCTGCTCCACATGCCACCCAGAACTCATGTCACAGGACCTGACCAGCTCCTTTCTGCAGGCTGAATTATACCTGGAGAAGAACTCCTGGTAATCACTGCACTGAACTGAGCAGCTCTAAGAAAATGTGATAAATGGAGCTTTGTAAAAAAAATTTTTTTTTTTTTTCGTAATCAATATCAGGTTAGGCAAACTGCAATTTATTTAGATAGATAAACCAGATTAAAAAGGCAAAAAGGAGAAAATTTAGTACAGAAGGCCTGAACTGTGCTGTGAGTCTGTGACCCTCTCCTGCTGTCACTGTACAGGTGTCCTTCAGTTCACACACCCATTACTTCTGAACGCTGCACACAGGAGCTGAAAATAAAAGGAAAGATGTAAATGACATTTGTGCTATTTTTCTTCCAAATACTTGTCTGTTCCATCTTCCTTTTAGTTGAGGCTTTTGGTTTTGAGCAGTAGTTTATACTAAGAGTCTGTGAGACCTTATCTTATTGCACTAATAGGGTAAGTAATGCAAAAATCACCAAAACTGAAGCTTTTGAATAACATCAGCTACTCATCTGGTAAAACCTGGTTCTAATATGGCTATACTATTTGTACCTGCTGAAATTCTTGGACCAGTATGCTTCAGAAATCAA
The DNA here is from genome assembly GCF_036417845.1 of Apteryx mantelli. Taxonomy (NCBI): domain Eukaryota; kingdom Metazoa; phylum Chordata; class Aves; order Apterygiformes; family Apterygidae; genus Apteryx; species Apteryx mantelli. Next base: position 37,328,889 of record NC_089981.1, on the reverse strand, counting down.
TTCTGTAATGATAATTAAAATTACATAAAGGAAATACCAAAAGGATTTGGTTTCTTCCTCAGGCAAGAGGGATGCTATGCAAAATTAATTTTCAGAAAGTAGAGAAGGTAATGATCACATGCAGTGATGGAGAAAAGAAGGTTTTACAGTTAAAGGAAAAAGACCATTCAGACAACTGTGAGCTATGTATGGGGTAGAAGGATTTTGTGGAAGGTAAAATTTTGTTCTGGCTCGCACTGAACCTGATGGAAACTGACCTCTCCATCAATGTCGGATCAGATCTGAGGTTAGCTAAAACAAATAGAAAAAAAGCCTAGGAATTTCTGGTAACATAAAATCAAATTTACTGCCTTTTTTTTTTTTGTCTCAGTGTTGAAGGAAGGGCTGTAGAGAATCAAGATGTAATTGTGGGTTCCTGTGTATGAGATTATTATTTTTGCATTGCTATTACTTGAAAATCGTTTCCTCTGTATTTTTATGAGACTGAGCTATCTTAGTTTAGTTTGGTGAGCCTCTGGTTGTGTTCATGGGGAGAGGTTGGGGCATTATATTGGTGGGTGAGCTGAACTGCGAGACTTCATATGGCTGGTGGTCGGGGAGCGCGTGATCCCAGCCCCAGTGAGGCACGGCACCGGCGCTCACAGAGGCTCTGCCTCACTCTCAGGCACTTCTTAATGACTCTTCAGCTGCTTCATAGGTAAAAGGTAGCAATAAATGTATGTAATAATGTCAGAGGATTAGTATGAGAATAAATTACTTAGCCTGCATGAAAGAATAGAGGGTCTTCAGGGGAAGCCCTGGAAAATTAAGGTCTGGTGAATGAAGAGGACTGGGGGAGCGTAAGGCTTACGAAGAGAACAAAACCCCTTTTAGTGGACTTCCATTAGACTCCAGTGGGGATCTCGCTGAGGAACCGTTAATGGAGGAGGTCCAGCAGTGAAGTAACATATTAATCCTTTCCCTTGGGCCTTTTTGTTCTACCAAATAAGCTGACTAATAACTAGTCTGCAGTCTATTGTATAGCTCCTGTGCATCTGCCGTATCTTTTCCCTGAAAGGTAGCAGTGATAACATTTGTTTTTTTCCTTCTACCCGGGAAGAGGCGGTAACTTACTCAGTGAGTCCAGTGACATACTTTGAGGAGATCTGGATTATAACCTACCTACCCAGCAAATCAGAGCTGGTGCTAGTTTTCAGGGGTGTGTGAAAAGCAATAGCTCCCTCTGTACCTTGATTTGAGCCCATCTAACTAAACAGGGAGCAGTTTTCTGACCAGCAGTGTCTAACGCCGTACATGCTTGCTGGGCAGGCCTGGTGAAAGTACACAGGTGCCAAGTTGTTAGTATTTATTCTTACTTAGGAGGCATTAAAGTGTGTCAGGGAAAAATGAAAGGCAATGTTCTCACATAGAGACTGGGAGAGGGCTGCAGGCAGCCACAGTGCTAATGGGGAGGCTTCCAACTGGTGAGACGCTACTCGTGCGGGGCGCAGCGTGCACTATGCTAAGTAAGTGCTATGGATGGGAGCTATGAAGCCACCCCTATAAACCTACCTGCACGGAGTCTGACATTTCAGCCACACAAAGATCTCGTGCTGATCTGGAACATCTTTCTCCATGTGCTCCAAAACACACCTATAAGCACACCTTTCATAAAGTTACTCCTTCATTGGAATTTGTGATTTCTACCAAACTTACCATCTGGATACAAATTCCATCCTAAACATCTCTGCTGCTCTGGCGGTTTCTGCCTTTCACCTTATTTGCTTGAACTATTTTCCATGACCTGAGGTGAACAAGTTGTATTTGGCTTAACATGGCGCTCCCCAGAGGGCTTCGGCGCTGGGCTCAGGGAAGGGAAACAGGAGGCTGCTGCCAGCTTGTTGTGTGTGGCTGCGAGGAATGCTCCTTACATGAGCAACAGCAAAAACTCAAGTGACTAAAGCTAGAAATACTAGACTGGACCATAATGTCAGTGCATTTGCTCAAACTGGGAATGTTTTCATAAAGTCACTGGCAGCATTGCAGTATTACAACAAAGCTTTTTTTTAAAAGAATTGCATATTTATCTATCATTTCTTTCTGTCCACCAAATTTATGGAGAAAAGTATTTTATGAAAAAGAGAAAAAGTCGCCCTACAGAAATAAATAAAACAGTCTGTTTAGAAAGAATCCCTTGTGTTAAATATGCAAACACAGTACGTTTTAATAGTGAATGGCATATGAACATGTAGCATAGGCTGTTGTGCTGACCTACTTCATCGATATAGCAATTCCATATATAGCACTTACATACTAGTTTGGTAAAGTTGGGATCTGGCAGCAGTTCCACAAGATCCAGATTTTAATAATTTTAGCTTCTAACTAAAATCTGTTTAGCTGACTTCCCTCTCTGCAGATATAAACTTTAACTTATATTCATTTTTTAAAACAGTCCCTTGGAGCTTACAAATACTTGTGTTTAAAGGGACAGATAGTGTTACCAGTTATTACACAGTATAACCAGCTTTTTTCATGAATTTGACAATTTGTTTGAAGTGGTGTTTTTTGTCAGAGCCACAGCTACTGGAGTCCTATCATTACATAAAAATATTAGATTTTATTTAAAAAAAAAATGAAAACCAGTCTCCCTAGAAGCCAAGAGAAAAGATGAAGAATGGCTTAAATACACTGGAAAGACTAATTTTTTCATTAAAAAATGAAAGTCAAATAAGAAATCATTTGTAGGTTTAAAAGCAGATTTAAAAAAAATGCTTGGCATATGATACTTGAATGCTTGTAGTTAATAATACCATTAATGCATGCTTGTAGTTTATCTAGCATATGTTTTTCCAGGTTCCCAAAGTTGTCTTACAAATCATTGTAAATAACTTATCATCTGTAATAAAAATAAAGGTTTAAATAGGAAGGACTTTGAAGACAGTACTGATTGATCATGGTACATGTGAGTAATGCAGCTAATATTTCTACATTCCATTTCAGTCACTGTTCCCACTTCCTCAGATTTTGGTAATATTTGTTTTAAGATCCTTAAATCAACTCTTTCGTTGCAAAAAGCATTTCACCTATAGATTATGCAGTTGCCTCCATATTTGATTTGTAGCTTAGCAGTCTGAGAGCAACAAATAATTTTTTAAATAAACTTAATTTAGGATTTTAGATTAAACTTTTTTTGATAGGATAATTATTTCCATAGTCTGTGGTGCATGCACATTAATGTCTTCATTTAAAAGCTTTCTTCATGACACAAACTGTCTTTATGTCAGAAATACGGAGCAGTTATTAGTGTGAAGCTATTAGATTCAGTGTAACATTCTTACAGTGCCAGTTTTGTGTTCCAATTTTGAGCTGAATATGACTAATGAAAGAAAAAAAAAAAAAAGGATTTTGTCTTAATGTTCAGCAGTTCAGGAAGTGCCCTGGAGTTCAGTTTATACATAGCAAAAATAGTACTGTGGGTGAATCGGCTGATTTTTGTAAATTCATAGGCAAATCTGGGCAGCTTATTTACTTTTTTTTCTATGTGCAAATTATTGTGGATTGAATCAACTGAATCAATTAAAAAAAAAAAAGAATTATGAGGCATTCACGCAGACAAATACAGATGTTCCTTGTTAGGGGTATTCACAGTGTTTGCTACAGGCATGAGGATGAGATGCAAGAGGTTCCCTTGATGGTCATTGCAAAAAGAGTGTAAAGCGTGATTCAGAGTGCTGAGATTAGAGGCCTAAATTTGAGTATGCCCAGCAAATTTTTGTAAATGTGTATTGCAGATAATACTTCTGTACTGTGACTGTTTGCAATTTTTAAAACAACATGATTAATAATGAAAAGTGAAGAATGCACTTTCCGGTTTGTCTTTGTAGGTGCATCAGCTTTTGTGTTTCTATTTCTAAAACTTCTGACATGTAGAATTAGTTGTTAAAATAAGTCATCAGTTAATAGAAAACTTTCCCATTATACATACTGCAGTATCATGCAAAGGGTTGCATGATTTTACCTCCTTCCATCAGTTGCTGTATTGAGCTTTGAGGCAAGGGAATGGACTAATTGACCTTTCAAGCTCCCTTGCTTCAGCTCAGAATCCTGTATTTTTATTACTGTTTTTCTAGTCCCCAGCGCTTGGAGTCATATAATTACAAAGAAGTCACAGCCTTCTTTCTTTTTTCATTTAAATTTATGCTTTCAGCCCTCTTGAATGTCAAATAAATCTTGAGAAGATTTACTGAAGATGTCTTTAAGGGTAAAGATCAAAAGGCAAATAATAAGAACTTCTACATTATTTTAAAAAATCTAACTTTTAAAGACAATCTGTAGATTTTTATAATTTTTGATTGTACAAAATACACATGCTAATATTTGCAAATAGCTTTTTATACTATTTAATCAGTTCTGTTCTCAGATGGAGGTAGGGCAGTATGGGAGAAGGGTTTTGGCAAGTTCTCTACAAGCTTCCCTAGTTACTAAAAAAAATTAAGATCATATTTCCTTCTGTAGTGAGGACTGGACAAAGATTTGATGCAAACTGAATAGTGCAAGGAAGTCAACCAGGGACTTGCACCTTGTGAGGTGCACCACATTCGGTGCTCATCTATCGCTGCGGAGAAATCACTGACTATTAGAACATCCCTGTGATATTCAGCATAACTCATAGTTGTTAAAGAGTTGTTTTTATAAAAGTTAGTAAAAAGAGTTTAATGAAGTTATTGTATATTTACTTCCTAGAAAAGAATAGAAATGGTTTACACTGTGATGAAGGAAAGCCTGTGGGCTGTGGGAACAGTGAATATAGTGAGCATTGGGTGGGACTGCTGGCGACAGAACTTTTTTACTAGCTGAAAGCAACACATGCGCTGTGGAGTTTGCATCAGTTTAGCAAATACTGATTGTTAGAAATTTAAGTGGAAAGTGGCAAGAGCTTGAATCTGATAAATTGACAGACAGAGGTAGAGGGAATAAAGATCTCCTATAAGTTGCCCTGCTATTTCCTGCAGTTTATAATGATTCCTAGGGCTCTGCTCAGCACTCGGGACATGTATGCTGTCACGTTGAACTGCACACAGCTGCCTTTCCTGGAGCCGAGACAGACAAAAGTACAGACACAGTCATCATGCTGTCTCTTGGAATTCAGGATAATTCATTAATAATTTTTCAAACTAGTCGGCTTAATCAGGTGAGTTACAATGTCCTTACCCCAAACACTGGAATTGAGAGAGAGAGCATAGCCAAGGTTTCTCTGGTCAGTTTAGGCACAAGTAGTATGACCAACAATTTGGTTTTCCAGGTCCTAAACCTTGCTTAGCCCCATCCCCTCTGTGCATAAATGAGGCCATCAGCCTCTTTTCATCTTCAGTCTCACTGACTGCAGTCACTTAAGGCTCGTCTCCTGACGATGTTGTGTCAGTGATGTTGCACCAGATTATCTCAGAGGGCAGCACTAAAAAGAAAGCTGATGTAAAGGGAGCAGAGGCTGTATTTCTCCCACAGGGAACCATTACAACTCCCACATATGCAGTATTTATCTGTGAACTGGTTGATTATTGACTTCAGGTCTTTCACACTCTAGGGTGGGGAACTGCATACAGGTGCAATCATCTGTTTATTTATGTATTTGGCATATTGTGCACCTCTGTAGAGCATTAGCAGATTTGGGCATGTCAAGCAAGGTAGCAGGAAGAATGACAAGGCTTCATCAGTCAAGTTTTTCAGCCCACCTTGTGTAATTACTCTTCATAGATCATTCTCAAAAGTCCTTAAGTATATATGATCACAGTCTCAGACAACACCCTTCTACAGAAATCTCAGCCAAAACTTTGTCCAAGGTCTAGCTCTAGATAAAAAAACAAAGCTTGTTGCCCATACTGCCCACAATAGTGCTGCTGTTTTTCCAAGATTATGTTATGCTCACACTCACAGGATAAGAAAAGGACATGTAAATGTAACGGGCTCTCTGGTGACTGCTGCCATAACAGTATAACATATAAACCAGGCATATTATCAGCTTGAACCTTTGTGTTATGTCTTATTCTTTCCCTATGAATTTCCCTTCAAGATCTTTTCCGTAGCATTGTGAATCCATCATTTTTTCTTTCAAACTCAAAGTATTGGCATTTTCCTTACATATTCCTACGAAGTGTTGCTATTTGGAAAAATAAACTGGCATAAAATACTCAAAAAATTCAAACTTGATATTAACCTTAGTTGTCAGTGAATCTTAGATGATAGTTGTTCTTCGTAGCCTTCTTGGATACTCAGGATCCCTTTTACCATAACTTCCACTCTCACTGTCCTTTAATTGGTGTGTTTTTTTTATGGTTCTTCTGATATCTTGGGAAAACACACAAAGGCTTGAACCTCCCTCGAGGTCCTATAGTTATGCAGGTCTCCCTTATTCCTGCAAATCTACCTTCGCTTCCATCTCTAATGAAATTTAATTCTTTCTCTGCAGTCTTCCCTCTCTGAAAATTCGTCTCCTGTTTCTATGTCTCTCTTTTCTTATCCCATTGGCATGGAAGATGTGAAAGGAAAGCTTGGCAACAGTGTTTCCCAGCTGATAAAGTAGGAGCCCAGAAGGCACCAGGCAGGGCTGAGAACCCAGCCTAACTAACTCTGCCAGGCCTGTGCCTGTAGCCCAGTATGCTTTTCACCACTAGTAGTGCATAGTAGGGTTTGTACTGACAGACGGTGCAGGATCTCAGGACTTGTCTGAGCCTGCCTTGACCAGAGCTGGACTAAGCTTGTTTAAACAACTATGTAGTTGCCAAGTGACTATTGCCTAATCTGTTTTAGCTTAAGTTTTGTGAATACTATATATATAAAAAGGCCTGACAAACCTAGATGGTACTGCCCAACAAAACATACCCCTTTATGTCATTTGAGGCTGGGGGAAGCTATTGTGCAGCTCTCACACTTTAGCTGGAAACCAGTGAATAAGTAAGCGAATTGTGATGGGGAAACATATAAAAATAACTCCAAGTACACCTAAGATAGAAGAGGAAGAAACCCATTCCCACCCACTCCTCCAAACATCACATCACACTGCTCTCCGTGAAGGAGTGAGGATGCTGGAGAGTCGAGATAAGCCCTCCCCACACCTCCATTCTGTCTGAGGGACACTGCAGTGTAAATCTTGGCATCCAGAGGGACACTGGAAGGGTGAGCATAATGCCAAAGAAGAGGAGTACATCCTACGAAGCTATTTTAACTGTATTATTAATGAGGCCTTTCTGTATTAATTAGATAATTTGGACTATTAGACACGTAAAACATTAATTTGACTAGCAGGACTTTCTCAGCTCCATATATATGGAGTGTTCCCCTTTGCACACAACGGGATTTTAAATGTAACAGCAAATTAAAGACTGGATTCATCAGTCTAAGCAACAACAGGGTAGATGTCTGAGCTAGTTGTCGCAACTGCTTTTATAATCATTGGAAAAAAAACAAGCACATCTAAAGTATGACTTGTCATCTCTTCCCAAGATTGACATTTGAAACAGATGAGATGAGTCATACCCTAAAGGAACATATTTCTTTCCACAGACTAGGCAGGATATTTAAATGGCTAGTTCAGACCTTTAAAGTTGGTTGAAATGAATCTCACTCTAAAGTGTTCTTTGCCAGTGGACGCACCCAGAGAAAATCTGTACTGTATGCAGAGACGATATGCATGAAAAGATATGCCTGCATTTCTTAGCATTTTGCAATTAACTGTGCAGCCTCAGTGTACTTTGTTGCATACAGCTTTCACAGATGGTTTTCCTATGCAAATAGTAGGAGAGCATATAGGAAATGATAAGCGTTATTTGACTTTATTAGTTATTGTTGACAATTCCTGTAAACTCAACACTCATTTATTAAATAATTACCCACAAAATCTTCATAACGTGAGTTATAATTACTAACCAGTACTATTGGGTCTTGACTGTGAAGCTGAGAGAACTTCCTGCTGAGCCCCATGAACTATTAGGTTTGTTGATTAGCTCCCAGCACATGAGAGGATTCTGGACCACTACTACTCCCAAATTTAAGTGAGATCAGTTCTGAAGTTCATCCCATTGCCTTTACACTTGTGCAAGTACTGCAAAAAAGGCCGGAAAGGTTTCATGACCAGCAGAGTGGGTAACACAGGAATAGGAAGTCTAGTTTCCCTACTGAACTCAATTCCAGGCTGGGGAGGTTTGGGATTTTTTTTTTCCTTTTTTGCTGATTTTTTTTCCGAATTATATTCTGTTATACAACTTTTCTGTCAGAGAAACCATTCTGGAAAACAAAGGTTTGCTAAAAGCATCATTCATTTTGTGCTAACATTTACCAAGAAGTCAAGGTTCTATCAGATGTGTACATCACATATAATACAGACATATACATAAATATTTGAAAAACAGTGAGAATGTGTACAGCATGTAACTCAGGTCCCCTTTAGATGCACAATAAATTCCATAATAATATCAACACTGCTTTTTTCCTGTGTGATTGGTATTTTGTTTTTATTATATGAAACAATTTTGAGGTGTTCTCTCATTATTATATAAATCATTCAAAATAGATAGCATAGATGATGTTACAGTTTTCTTTTTTTTTTAGTGAATCAATCTTGTATAAAGATTCTGGTGTGTGTGGATGTACCAGAAATGAAAAATGAGTGATGAAAAGTATATTAATAGTGCTATTTTCTTATATCACAGTAATAAATTATTTGAGTAGCAAACTTTGTGTTTCCTTGGATACCTCAGAAATGATTTGATGGATTTCTCTTAATTTTGTCGGATGTAATAGATAGTTTTGCAGCAGTATCTGAGTATACCAGGACCATAAGGAACATTTATTTCTCTGAGTTTAAAGTCAGATCCCTGCTCTTAAATTTATTGTCAATGTTAACTTTTTGTGCAAGGGACAGATTATTTACCTGTCATTCTGAAGATAAATACTAACTGTGCTGACTTGGTTAGTGGAATAGTTTCTGACCTGTTGTGCAAGATGAATTTAAAAGGGCAAATTAATTGAGAGTATCAAATTGTTAGGAGTTTTTAGATTTTTGGGGAAAGTTAATATGAATTTTCAAGTTGCATATCAAATAGCATATGATAATTTTAGAAATTTGAAGTTGGCTTGAATCCTGAACGGCCATTTGCGAGTAGTAGTCTTCCAAAGCCTTAAAAGTTCAATAGCTGTATTCAAAGCACTTTTTGGTAAAGCTGTTACCCTGTCATCTAGGCAATCATTTGTCTCAATCTTTAAAATATGGAGGCTTGCACATGCACACTGGAATACTGAAGGTAGCTACCTGGCCTGTCCTTAAAGAATGATTTTGAATCTTTTCTGAAGTGCTATATGAGATTTACTTGCATGTTCATAAAAAGGCAATTAGCAAGATCTGAAATAGTTTCTGATAAATTTTTTTTTTTAATTATAATTGTTATGAGGGAATGTTTACACAGATGTCCTGAGAGTTAAAAAAAAAAAAAAGTGGAGGAAAAAAAAAAGCCCTTACGTAGCTGACAGCCTGACAACTTTGCATATGTGTGTTAACAGGAGAATGTGCTGTGTTTAGGATGAATGGAGAAGCGGGCCTAAATGACTTTCAGATTAGCTGGAACAGATGGAAGGGTCACAGTTGAACAACTTTACACAGGAACATAAAGGCAATGTTCAAGCGGAGTTCATTGCCTCTGACAGATACTGTCAATCAAGCAGGGGACTCTCAGTTAACCAGCAGCCTGTCCTTTTAAAGATGAAATTTAAAAAAAAAGTATTGTGAGGCGATGACTGGAGTTTATCTGGTCTGCTTCAAGCATCAGCTCCCCCTGAAGCGACGAGCGTTTTCAAGTAAAGCACAATAGATGGTGCAGAGTTGGAAGAGGAGCGAGTTGCAGTGTGCGCTGAGAGGCAGTGCTGTGGTATCGTTTCTGCAGACGCGTAATCTGGGTCCTGCTTTCTACGGGCATGTGTCAGGTTTGGGGAGCTAAGAATCTCTTGCTGCTATCCTGTACGTAGGGCTTTCAAACAGCATAATGGCATGCAAAATTAAAATATTCCATAGCAATGTAAAGCAGACCAGTTGCTCTATTGCAAAAATGAAAATATTAGTAGCTGGGCTCAGAAAAGTGATACAGTTTTTAACCTAACTGTGTATTTCCTAATGGACACACTTATTTAAAGAAATGTTTCTAAGTAGTATTACTGGCTTTCAAAGCATGTTTGATGAAGCTGATAGGTGCTGCTAGTGGTGCTATATTTCAAGGGTCAGTGAGCCTGGACCGAGATTTGCTGTAAGAAGGAGCTGCGAGGGTCCAGGTGCCAGCACCTGCACCTGCACGGCAAGTGCTGAGAGGCACAGGAGTTAGTGTGGAGGATGGAGGTGGGTGTGGACATGAAAGAGGGAAACTGGAACTTCTTTTATTAGTTTGAAAAAAAAGCACCTGAAAAATGCTTTACATGTTACATTTCTCTGTCTGTCTCAGACACTGACACACACACTCAGCACCCTTTCCTTCATCCTTTCCAAGTAACTGGAGACAAATGCAGCAATGAAGGTGCCTTGAAAATCTGTGAGGATATATTCAGAAATATAACCTGTTTATACAGCTCCCTCCATCTCAGGTAAAAAGAAGAGCTGTGAAAGTAACAGCAAATGAAGAGCGGCTAGCAGAGGATGATAGAAGTTGCACAGTTTAAAACTTTGATTGTGAAGGTCCTTCCACGTGCAGAGTTTTTCTCTGGCATCAGCTTTCTTGGCATGCCACTTCTTCAGATGATTTTGGAGACACAAGCCAGGAATCCAGAAGCTGATGGGATTGGATGTGTTATTTGTATGACCTCTGGTTGTAGCTCTAAGTATTTGTGAAAAAAGTGTTCAGCTCTGGGAGATAGCTGATCCCAGCTTTCTCCTTAGCAGCTGACTTGCTCACAAAAACCACGTTAAAACACAGGTATAGACTTTACTGATCCTCAGACAAATAAGCTGTACCTTTGTCATTGATCATTGTGTTTCCTATAAGGGATAGTTTAGCAGCAAATTCATGGTATTGTACTACACAGCTAGGCCAAAATAGTATTTCTTATTGTCATTCCCATATATACTCTTTTGGAGGTCTAAATAGCACACAGAATCAAGGACAGAAGCTGACGTGCTTTCCTCACTAGGATCACTGTAAGACTGATGGATTTGATAGCCAAATCTAAAATTTCAAAAATTTCTTAGAAGTTCATAATTTTATGAAGCTAAATTACTAGCCAGTACCCCATGTCAGTAACTGTTTCGGCTCCTTCTGCATTTCTTGCCTATTTCTTTTGAATTGTCCTGTCTCTAGCAGATGGTGGCGTATTTGATGACTGCTTTGTTTCGCACTGAAGACAATGCTGGTGCATTCAGTCTCTATTTTGAAGGAAACATGTCATCTGATTTCCAAGGATGTGATTCTGCCAGAAGTGCAATTATTTTGAAAATAACAAGAGTTAAAAATAGAGGAATGCTTGGGGGGGGGGGGTTGTATTCTTCTGAAGGCATCCACTCTTTGCTATTGCTGGAGACCAGATATTGGGTTAGATAGATAGGCTCAGGTAATACAGCTAGTAATGCACTCAGGGAGCTGAGAAGTGAAAGTCTCTGACAGTGCAAATATCAATATAGTGTAAATGCTGCAGACAGTCCTGCAATAAAGAAGTAGGGCATTAAAGTGGTGTTGAATCAAGAGGATGTCATATTTCATCTCACTAAGACCATACATCTGTAACTCCAAGTATCACATCAGCACGTTAGGCATTTCACACTGACTCATTCCAACTCACAGTGCCCATGGGTAACCAGCTGTTAGTGGTATCTAGTTTGCTGGTATCTTGCAGAGACTGGTGAAAATTTTCTGTCAACAATTTTCAAGGGAAAATTGGGTTTTCCAGTTTTTCTGGAGAAAAATGAGTTTCATTTAAAAAAAGTTTTATTTTCTTGGGTTTTTTTAGTTGTCAAAAGCTATTTATGATTTGAGACTTAAGTATATTGACTGAGAGCACTGCCATATATGCAACATTTTTGTAATTTTTATTTAAAAAAAAAGATAAAATCTCATAAATGAACTACTGCTCTTTGGTAACTCTAGTGAAGAGCTGTTATTCTGTAGTAAACAATATGCCACTCATTTATGCTCCTGCAAATTATTCCTGTATTTTTTCTTATGATCACTATTTGGCCTTTGTCCTATTAATGGAATCAAGAATTACAGTTTATAGGCAATGTGTGGAATTCATTAAGGTAGGGGTGATGGCTGATAAAAAAAAAAAGTTTACTTTGCAAATGTTAGCACTTATCATACTATTGTAAATGTAATATGCTACAGGACATTGATTATTTAACTGTGGATGTCAGGAAAGATTTTTTTCTCTAATGTATAGCATTGCACAATGTATTTCAGTCTTTCATCTTCCTTTGACTCCTGAGGCACTGCAGAAGATACCAGCAAGGTGGAAAACGGTTTGAGCAATTAGGTCAATTTTATGCATACAATTATTGATCCATGACTGTATCTGGAAGAAGAGGGAATTCCAGCAACCAAATGCCTTCATTCATTTTATTGAGTTGGACTTCTTTTTGGCAAGCCATAGTTCTTGCCATTTGCCACCACTGCCATATTGCTACGCAAAGTGTTTTTTAGGTCTAAGAAGCCCCTTAGTTTGTGCTGCAATCCAGAAAGAGATTGAAATTGGACAGTTAGTTTCTTCACCACTAGCTACGAACAAAATATCCCATTGATCTGATGTCTGCCCATTTGTAATGATAACTATTGCTTCTTGGAGTCTAAGAGCTTGCTGGTGAAATTCAGGACTCACTGAGCTTATTGGTGGAGGTTTCCATTGATTTTAATGGAGTTGTGATTCCACTAAAGGCGTCTGAACATCTAGAAAAATTCCATGCATTCATTATATCCTTCATACCCAATTCTCCCTCGTACTTATTTTGGTATAAAGCATTGACTTGAATTGTTGCTGATTCATATACTTAAATAGAACAAAGAATCAGGCCTTACATGACTTTTCAGCTTGTTCAAATGGGAACCAACTCTTTTCTCCTATAGATCAAGCGGAGGTAACAGGAATTAAAAAATTATTGCTAAAATAGAAAAATAATCACTGAGCCAGGAGGACATCTAGCTGTGAGAAGAATTAGTCTGACACATCCCTCTTTTATTCTGCATGACACCAGCCTTTTTAATCAGAGATGCAATCTTTGAAAACAAGCAAACAATGAAACAAAGACTTGCAAAGATAAAGCAAAGCATGCATTTTCCATTTAGTTTCCCTGATATGGCATGAAAGCAAACCAGGCATGAATTAATAAATGATCCCCAGATACTTCATTTAAGAGCCTTGTGTCAACTACAAATAAAATCATCCATGGCATGCATCCCTGTAGATGTTCATTAACAGACCACAGTTCTGCTTTTTTGGTATAATGGTGACAATTGGGTGAGATACTTAACAAATCAACTTTTGTTTGATCAGAGGTTTAAACCTCTCACTTTTTTATGGCTGCCTACTTAGCAGTTGTTATTTTTTTGCAAACCAGGTGTTGGCTTGGACTGGGGAAGAAGAGCTACCAGATAAGTTATATCAGCTGAAGATTTATATTCAATCTTTCTTTATGGCTGATGTTTTCTGTTCTGTTCTTCTCTTTGCTTTGGATTAGTGCCTGTCAGAACACCAGTTCTGTTGTGGACTGCAGCGGAAATGCGAGTTGCCTTGCCTAACGCTGACCATTGCCTAGCAAGTTGCCGCACCAGCTCAGCAGCTCAAGGAGACTTGCAAATGGTTCAGGAGCACACACACTGTGCTCCTCACCTAAGAGGGAGAAAACTACCCAGAGCTTATGCAGTATGTTGCATCATTAGTGGCTATGTATTACAGGAAGTTATTTACATTTAAACTTTGCTAGAAATCAAACTTCCTTGCTCAGTGGAGGGCCATTGATCAAACACCACTCCTTAACAGCTCTATGGGAAATTCTAACAGCTCCAGGGAAATTGTTAATATCCTTGAAGCTGAAGGAGAAAGAACAATCTTTGGGACACACAGCTGGCTAGTAGGCAAAACTCCCTTGGACTAGCTTGGCTGTGTGGCTTTAACTTTCTGTGTTGTGAACTCCCCAACTGTGAAAAAGGTATGCAGGTTCAGCCCTTGCTGTTAGGGTTGTTGCCATTTTAAATTAGTTAATGAAAGCCGCTTTGAGATGCCAGAATGAACAGTGATATGGAAAACAAAATAATATTATATTCATTAGTTTAAAAAACAGTATAAATCCACCTAAAATATGACCTTCACTGCAATAGCAGTAGATGATTAAAAAACTTAGCATGTTCTCATACTAGCTATTGAACTGGAAATAAGGGACTACTGCCTGCTCTGCTGCAAGCTGTCCTATCACCTAGGGCAAATGACTTTTTCTCTGTGTTTTTTGTTTCTCTTCCTGTCCATCTAGGTGATTCCCAGCTGTTAGGAGAGCAGGTTAAAGAGAACCCAACACAACACAATTTTGCTGCTTCTTAGTGCTGCAAATAGTAGCGAGATTTGTGCCAATGTTGACAATTAGAGGAGGGAAGGTAATTAGAAACACAAAGTTGCCCCTGCTGGTGTAAAATAAACATCTCTAGGTTTTCAGAGATGGTCTTTTTTGAACTGAGTTTGATTTAGATTTTACTTGTACATAAGCCAGAGAGCTTACTCCTTAGCCCTGTTGGTCTCAAAGTTAAAGAGTCAAAACTGTGGTTCGTTATGAATGGAGGAAGTCCAGAGTGTATTTTTCGACATCTGCCCAGTGATTCAGGGGAGCAAATGGTTCTGTGCACAGAGAGGAGCTCTGCAGGGTCCGGAGGGGTTAAACCCTGCCCTGGCACTAGCATAATGCATGTCTGAGTGCATGATGTAATGCTGCAAGGAGGGTCCCGGTGACCCCACGTTCCCTTTCCGGGGCTAGCAGACTTTCAGCATGAGTGTACTAGGTAGATTTAATCAGCAAAACATTAGGTTGCATTAATACTGACAGCCTCCTGCGAGATGAAGAGAACAGTTTCCAGAAAGTGCGTTCTCAGGACTCTGATAGTGCTCGACTGTGTTTTTGAAGTACCCCTCCCTAAGAAGGGATTTCTTCATAGTTCAGTCTTCCACTTGATTTTATTTAGCATTAAGATTATAGCATTACTATTGTCTGCTAGGAGTGTGACAGCAAGAGATAGTGTCTGGGAGTACGTGATGCTGAGTTATTGATTCTGGAAGCAGTGGCTCAAATGTTTGTCCACTACTTCAGTAGTGTTGACACTTAGCTGACCAGCAATTAATATGAGTTGCTGAGCATCAGCATTCCTTTCAACACTATAGGACACAAAAGAAAATATAGCTACTGCCCCATGTTGTTCCTATCAGAAGAGTGTTTTGAAGATGCTGAATGCCAGCCAGGACAAGTGGAAAAAGGAATTGCAGGATTGGCCTCATGGCAAGCTAGCAATGCCCATTACATCTGAAATGTAGAAGGTGACCAGGAAATGGATTAAATTATGCAGACATCTCTTTTTTCCTAGTGACCAACACTGATTGTGATGCCAGATGCACAAATCTTGACTTCTCTGTTGTGCCACTAATCCCTTTTGTTGAGCATTTTTTTTACATGTTAACTGATAGTTTGGTTGTCAGGATTTTAAAATATTATTCATACACCATGAGGAACAGAAAGAGAAATGATGTTTTGTTTACAGCACAGAGTGATCGATTTGTTTTCTCTCATTGCTAGCTTTTAGAAAGGACTTGGAAAATCAGAAAAAGTAATGGGCTAAATAATGCCTGGAAATTGTGAAGTTT